>NC_133777.1:75209855-75458164 GCF_003597395.2 Chelonoidis abingdonii
CTCTGTACATTGTAACTGACTGTCCAGCGATGTTTCTTGGTGAGAATGGGAATAGCTGTGTTTGATTCCCCTGACCACAATGTCTTTCTGTTTTACACTGCAAACATGTTTGTTTATGAACCACACACATTTGTTTAGCTCAACAACTGATCATTTGGTTTTTTTCTCCCATGGTTTCTTCTATTTTCCTCGCTACCTCCAATAATTTCTTCTAAGCCTTTGTGCTTCCTGACCTACCTTATATATTTCTTCTCCTGAGGTAGCAATGGACAATTATCAGATGTATTTTGGCTTCCTCTGCAAAATGGAGTTCTGAACTGCTCACTTTTAGAAGCAGGACACTGGAATATGTAGGTCAATGTCTGTTTTAAGACCTTCCTCCTAGCTGAAAAGAGTCAGATGAGCCTAATCTCCGGGACCGAATGAATTATCTCAGTAGCGTTCTTAGCTGCTGGTTGACCAGTGGGGGACAGGCTAGATGTAGGAGTCATAAACACTCTGTGCACGTCTGGCTCAGTCCAGATTTCCACATGAATCTCAGTGCAAGAGTTGCTTGAGTGCATGCATCTGCAAACATGGTTGTACAACTGACAAGAGAGAAGACACATAGGAATGTGGAAACAACATGCCTCCTATCTATAGAAGAGTTTCAGAGGAAAGTGTAACCTTCCTAAATATGTCAAACTGGCAAGGAGTTGCACAATTTCATGCTGTAACAAGTGACATTTTGGTCATCTTGAGGGAATGAATACACAATTTTCAGAACTTAAGCATGAACCCTGAGTTAAAAGGTGAACCATCTTAGCTGTAAGTGTAGCAAATTCATCATCATTGTGGATTGGGTACTGAGGGGGCTCTATAATACACTGGCTAGTGGGTTACCTTACCAGGTGGGAAGTGGCTATCTGACACGGGAGTGCACTGCTAAGAGCATAAGGTATCAATGAGAAAAGAAGAGAGAAGATTGTAGAAAGACCTAAGGAAGCATTTATCAATATATCACCATTTATTGTTTGCCAGAGCCAGGGCCTCTCTGGACAGGTGAGGAGATGTGATTCGTTACCACTCCAAGGAAAAAAAAAAACAGTTACAAGAATTGCTGTAGACAAACTTTAAAGCAGTGAAAAAAAAACCAAACATAAAAACCCCAACAACAATAATAATAATGGTCAATCATAAACTGATATAGTGCCGGCTTTCCCTCCCTTTTCGCCACCTTCCAGGATATCCCGTCTAGCAGCAGGAACAAAACGTGGAAATGAATGAGTCAACAGAGCATTTTCTCCCATTAAAGCTGTAGGCAATTTTGACCTGTGCAGCGGAAGTTGCACATTAAGATGGATATTCCTAATCTACAGGGACAACTGTCCTCACTGTGGGCAGGGTTGGTTGGGTGGAGTTTTTTTGGCCACAGGATGTTATAGGTGAATGCATTTCTCCTGTGCACAATACGAACACAGAGACAGGAGAATAGATTCTGGATTTTTTTAACCCTTTCTTATTTCAGCTGCCTGGTTTTCTCTTTCTTTAGTCAGTCTACCAGATCCAAATAGTTTTTTGGCTCATTTCTATTTACCTTTTTAATTCTCAGTTAGTCTCTTTTCCACCTTGGAAGACCTGCATTTTTATTTTCTCTTCTAATCTCACAGCTGATACTCAGAGACAGTGGACAAATATTGGAGCAGTGGGACACTCTCACTTTCTTCATCATTCACGCATTTTCCACTTCAATTCCAAGGGAGCAGAGTTGTCAGAAGTGGGACTTTATGTTTGATAATAACATAAAGCCTGGGGCAAGTCACTTCACATCTCTGTGCCTCAACTTCCCTGCATGTCACATGGGATAATCTCTCTATTTCATTTCCTATCTGGCCCTTATGAGCATATGATCTGAGCACCTCATAATCATTGACGTACTTATCCTCACAACACACCTATGAGGTAAGGAAGTGCTATTATCCCCATTTTACAGATGGGAAACTAAAACACAGAAATACTAAAGCCTTTGAAATCAGTGGGAGTTATGTGACTAAATACCTTTGAGGAGCTAGGCCTAAGTAACCCACCTAAGATCCCAGAGGGAGTCTATGGCAAGAAAGGAACTGAATCCAGACCCACTGACTGCAGGTTAGCACCCTGGGCTAGTCTTGCTGATTGCAACAGTTACCTACTAATCCAATGACAGTTACTTACCTAACTAGAGATGTGTAAAGACTGATTCATTCCTGATTGTGAAGTTCTTTGAGAAATCTTGAATGGAAGGTGCTATAGAAGTGCAACATATTATTATCAATACATCTGTCCCATCTGCATGAATCTTCATCAAGTCCTGCCAGTATCATTAAAAGCTAAAATAATCCACAATGCACAATGCAGAGCTCAAATCTTTGCTTCCTTGGGTGTCTAAGCTGTTTGCTAAATGGAAAAGGCCACACAAAAAGCTGACATCTTTCTGTGACCCTCACAGAGCAATTCAGAGCTAATGAGTTTGTTTTCATGTTTGGAGATGAAATTCACAGATGCTGATGGAATCCGGGGTGGTACTGGGAAACTTCGGCCTTACTCACTAGGAACTTGGCTGAGACCACCAAACTTGTTTCATGTGTGGGCTTCCCTTCACCTCCTCTGATCAGAATTATTTAACGAGGCTTCTGGGGAGCTGAGCCCTGGTCCCTAAGCTCGAAAAAGACCGTACACTAGCAGACCACACAGTTCTCAATCTCCCCTCTTTGCAAGAGGTGACACTACAACTTTTCTTCAACTGCTGATGGTGAAAGTGGGGCAAAAGAGAGAGGGAAAATAATTGCTTCCTGCAGCTGAGAAAATCTCTCCCCCATCTTTTTTTAAAAATAAATAAATAAATAAATAAATAAATAAATGGTGATGGTGGGGAGGGGAATCCAAATGGGATCTCTCCCTCTTCAAACATACAAATGATCTTATGTTAGCAGTTGGGCTTAAACATCTGTTTGGTGGTTATGTGATCATAACAGATGCTGTGTGCAAACGTTTCCTGCTAGCTTTGTTTCAGATATTATTGTTTGTGCAGCACATCGGGTTAGATTCAGCTAATGGGTTTTTCTTTCTGTGTGGCATAAGCAGCTTCATCATTTTTAAAAAATAAATTGGGGGAGGAAGAGGAGGAGAGGTTTACTGATTGAAGTCATGTGGAAAGTGATGTCATACAAAACTGATACTTGATTCCAGCAAGTTTGGGCCTTGGCAACTTGGTTGTTATGTTGGTCCCTTTTCTTCTTTGTTAGGTTGCCCTTGGGCCCACTCAGCCATGCAGCTGGAATTAAATATAGCTATAGCGTAATACATTATGGTACATGACTAGAGGCTATAGGAGTATTGGATCTTAACTATTCATGTTTTCCATTGTTCTTCCTGAAAGGTAATGCTTGGAAAAAAAGTGCAAGACTCAAGGTGACACTATACATATGTAGAGCTCTTCATCCAAAGACATTAAGGCATTTTTTTTAAATGGGTGTTATTATTCCCGTTTCACAGATGGGGAAACTGAGGCACAAAAGGGTGACTTTGCTTGTCCAGTTTATACAGGAAATCTGTGGCCCAGGGACTCAAAATCTTCTGACTCCCATGTCCTATGCTTCAGCCATCAGGCCATCCCTTTGTTAATTACTATTAACAATAAAAATTACCTTCACAAGTATCTTTGGGACATTTGAGTTGTTTCTTTGTCAAAAGTTTGTTTTTGTCAAAATTTTCCAATCAGTTTGATACTATATATATATAGTGAGTTGTGTTCTATAGCAGTGTTTCCCAAACTTGGGACACTGCTTGTATAAGGAAGGCCCCTGGCGGGCCGGGCCGGTTTGTGTACCTGCTGCATCCGCAGGTCTGGCCGATCACGGCTCCCACAGGCCGTGGTTCACTGCTCCAGGCCAATGGGAGCTGCTGGAAGCAGCGGCCAGTACGTCCCTCGGCCCATGCCAATTCCAGCAGCTCCCGTTGGCCTGGAGCAGCAAACTGTGGCCAGTGGAGCTGCAATCGGCTGGAGCTGCGGACATAGCAGATAAACAAACCGTCCTGGTCCGCTAGGGTCTTTCCCCAAGCAAGCTGCGTCCCAAGTTTGGGAAACACTGTTCTATAGGAAATGGACACCTATCTATGTATCAGCAACTAGACTAAGGTATCCAAGTTATATCAATGCAAACTACTCTGAAAAGATTATTTTATTGTAGGCACTGTCTTGGGAGGAAAGATGATCTAGTAGGTATGGTCCCAGAGATGAGAGTCCAATTTCTGCCTCAACCACAAACCTGCTGTGTGATCTAGGGCAAATCACTTAATCTACCATGTACCTCAGTTTCCTCATCTGTAAAATGGGCATAAAATTTATCAGTCTTACAAGGATGCTTTGAGGAGTGCCTCTATTAATGACTGTGAGGCACTCAGATACTATGATAATGAGGGCCATATTAGCACCTACATAGGCAGCTCTCAGTTCTCCCTTTTTCAATGTTTTCTTCTTTTTATTCACTGTAGAGACTTCCTTTTTCTCCCCCTTCCTGAGCCAGGCTGTGATCCTCCAGGGACTGGATTTAAGAACACAGAGTCTGCCAGACATTATTAGACAACAGAGCAACACAACTATCTTTCATTGCTAAATGGAAGAGTTTGTGTGAATGCCACATTTATGAACTCCTGCTTATCGTGTGTGATTGAATTGGAAGGGACAATCTACCTGTACACAAAGAATAAAAATTGGGGGCAGGGGCCATTAAGATCCTGGTTGCACTATAACATCACATAATGATATACCAGATCTATAGATGACAGCGTAGTGTTGTAGCCCACAGGGATACATCAAAATCAACGCTGAACTTGGAATATATGATGTCTTTTTATTATTATGCTCCAGAGGCAGTGTGGTCCAATGGATAAAGCGGTGAACTTGGATTCAGGAGAATTCCCACATCTTTCATTAGCCTACTATCCCCTCCCAATCAGCTGTTTTGTTGTGTGCAAGAGGCTGGGAGAGGGGAGGAATGAGGGCACAGTAGACTCAGGGGAGGGGGTGGGAAGGGGTGGAGTGAAGGCAGGGCCTGTGGCAGAGTCAGGGGTTGAGCAGTGAGCTCCCCCCTACTCCTGGCCCCTTGGAAAGTTGGCGCCAGTAGCTCCAGCCCCAGAATCGGTGCCCATACAAGCAGCTGCATATTAACTTCTGAAGAGTCACATGTGGCTCTGGAGTCACACGTTGGCCACCCCTGGCCTACAGCATTGGGACCATGATGTCATCTATGACATCTAGATGCTACCATAATACATATAATAGAAAAATATAACTTTTTCTATACATAAAGAGAACATACTTTCAGTTTAACATGATTTTTATTTGAGGTTGAGGAAAACAATAGAAAGAAAGAAAAAAAAACTCTTCATGAGAGATTACAGTGTATAGCTGCTCTATAATAGTCTGCAGCAACTCTGAGAACAAAATGGCTGCTATCTCTGCAGCCTGACAGTGGCCTTAGCAATTTAAAGGTGCAGAAATCAGACTAGAAGTATCACTATTTCATAGTGACATAGACCACAGCAAATGATTACTGAAAGCATGTTTGCCAGAGGTATTTAATTCCTTTGATATTAGGAATTAAAGCACAATGGCAGTCAGAAAGAAGCATTGCTAGTGCTGTGGGTGAAGTGAATAGGCCTGCTGGCATGTTTAAGAAAGTGAATGGTGGCTGCATTCTTCTAGTCATCTTTAGGAACTATTCCGTATGATCTAACAAAGCAGTGAATAACTGTCTTGAGCCTATATAGCTCATGGCAGTGGATGGCTCAGAGGAATGGCTAGTCAATAAGCTGTTCACTTCTATAAAACTTGTTCAAATCTTACCTGCTTTGCGAGCTGCTGAGAGTTGTTAGTGCCAGCTGATGTCTAGTCTGTGGCTTGTGTGAAATGAGTTAGTAGTTCTTAGTTCAGTTCTTGGTGGACAGGCACCCGCCACATTACAAATCCCACCGTCAGAGCTGGCACCAATTACCACTCTGAGTGGAGAAGCTAAGGACTGAAGGATCCTGAGCTACCATTTTACATCTAGGGGGGTCACTCCAGGTCATGGAAGAGGCACATGGATGGAAGTGAATGGGGAAAGCTTATGTTACCACACTCCACGTGTCTAAACAGAGGCCTCCAATCTCCAGAGTGGCACTGCATGCCAACACTAAATCCACAGGCAGGGGCTTTGGCAAAGTCACCTCCTACAACATACCAGCCAGGTCTTCTATTTCCTCACAACTGGCTATTAGTCATGTCACCAATCACATACAATTATTCCAAGCTTTGGCATCCACTAATTCAATAACCCAATAATATAAATTCAGGTAATAGATATTAATACCATGTTTCAAAATATACCCATAACATTTATCTCTCTTTCTTTCTTAAAAAAAAAAAAAAAAAAGCATGCATCGTGAAGGCTCTCCTGATGAAATAATAAAACCCATTCTCATCTAGAAAAAAGAATCATTACAGGAGGATGGTAATTTACTTTATATGACCTTCAATTGATTATTCTGTGCCTGCTACACAAATATCACAGGAGCTATTGATCGTAAAACCTACCAAATAGATCTCTAATAGCTTTTACTGAGGAAAAATAATTATGCTAGCGTGATGGTCAAACACACATAAACCAATGTGGAGGTATTATTACCCATCTGTCTGAGAAGTATGGGGAAGACACTTCGCAGCAACACACTATGTCGAAGCACCAGGAAGGCTCAATATCTGACCAACAATTACAGCCAGTTACACTGAAAACATTGACTGGAAAGCAGGAGATGGGGCTCTCTTAATAAAAGTAAAAGAATAACAACCATCCCCTTAACTGTGGAGGAGGCCTGACAGCCCTTCTGGTTGGAGGTGAAAATTGAATTTTCCCATGCTGACAATGGCAGGCACCTTCGCAGAAGCAAGAGCCTGGACAGAGATCGATGAATAACCCATAAAAGCTCAGGGTGTCCAGCCGAAGAACAGATCATCTATCTCGGAAGGAAAAGTGTACGGCATGAGACAGAAATGCAGCACAGACATCCACAAAGGGGAAAAGGAGAGAGAAACTTCAGTTCCAATTTGGTGATCAGCAAGAATTTGTCTGCTCACATGATTCCCTTCGTCTCCCCACACCCCAGGACATCAAAAACATCACATTTTGAGAGAGAGCTGAGAATGTCAGTTTTACATTGATTGGAGTTGTTTCTAAGGAACCAGAATGGTTTGTGGCTAGAAAAAGGAAGAGTCAGAAGTTTATTGCTTCTGGCTCAGGAGTTGGCTTAGATCCTGGCTCTGACTTAAACTAGCAGTGTGAGCTAAGGACTTTTACTGTACGCTTCAGTTTTCCTGTCCATGAAATGGAGATGATAATATTCACCTTCTCAAAGGGCTTGACAATGTTTGCTATAGTCAGGGCAAACTCTTTCCACTTCTATTGCTGCTGTTCTTCTACAAAAAACTTGGTCCTCATCTGGGGAATCAGTGGCAGTTTTGCCACTGACTTCAATGGAAGAAATGTTGTACCTTAAATTACCAGTTCTGTGTCACAATGAACTCCAGGACTGAAGAAGAAAGTAGTACTTTGAGTTAATGTCTTGAAAAATATGATGTTTTTAAAGGAAACAAAAAAACAAAATCATGCCTCTCTCTAATTTTGTTTAAACCTACTATGATTCTGAGTAACAATGAAAGTTATAACTCAAGGGAAATAGAGGGGATATCTGTTTTTCCAGTTTGTTTGCTTTGTGCTGTGTATAGTCAGTTTCAATGTTTCCCTTTATAGTCAGTTAGTTCATCATTTACCCTTGTGTCTGTGGGTCTTTTGCACAGCAACCAGGGAGGGAAAAACATTTTTAAAAATAGGAAAATGTGATTGTAAATCTGTAAAAAATTGGCAGGACTCAGAGTTAGGTGTAGCACTTGAAAGTACTCTTAACATTTTTTTTTTAATTGACTATGTTTCAAGTTGGCAGCATCCCTTAAAAACAAGTATTAAATTATATTTCAGAATTTTGGATTAATAGCACCAAATTCAATTTACTGCAGCATTCGGGGTGAGGACTGATTGATTGATTAATTATCTATCAGGGAAAAGATGAATAATTAGTGGAGGGCAAGACTTGGAAGCAAATTTCTTATTACAACACATAATTGTGCATGAAATCAAAAATTTAAAATGTAGGGATCCATACTAAAGAAGGAAATATGCTAAGTGAAGTTAGTGCCAAGAGAGACGAGAAGGAATTTTTTTCATCCCCAATTTGGCTTAAAAACAGTCAGACTATATAGAACAGTCCTACAGCAAGATTGAACCAGGATGACTGAGTTCAGAGCTAATTTTTCTGAGTCCAGGAGTTAAGTTTTTAAAACAGCATTGAGACCCAAAATGGCTGTCCCAGCCTTTCAGAAACAATATGGTTCAAATGTTAATTTCTCTTCCTTTTTTGGTTGTACCAGTTTGGGTACTTAACAAAGTGACATTCAAAGGCTGGAGTCACTACTATCTTGTTGAATGATTTATGATTTGGAGGTTAGAGATTAAGCAAATGTGATGCCAAAATAAATAAATAAATAAATAAATAAATAAATAAATAAAAATCTTTTTTTGAAAAAAAGACTCAGACGTCTCTATACAAAACGGCTGGCAGGACTCTGAGCTGGTTACTGCAGCAGTTTTCATTTTGTCCATGTGCCTGCATACTGTAAAAGCACAAGAGCAGGAGGTAAGGATGAAATGGGCCAAATTCCCTAGATTTCGAGCTTGACTCAGAATGTGCATGCCATCACTTTGAGATCCTTCTCTTGCTTGGTGTCAGTAACAGCCTAAGCACTCTTTAGCTATGGAACTGTTTGTTACTTTGTAAAATCCTTCTTGGAAAAATAGTTACACAGGGACCCATCCTGGTTTCAGATCAGATATTCAGCCTAAAAGTCATGGCCAGGAATGGAACTGTATTGGTCAGCTTTTGCTCTCTGATCCTTTCTCCTCCAAATCCTGAGGAGTTCAGACTCTGCATAGCATGGAGCAGTGCTCTGAAGAGGTCATAAAGGTCAAGAGAGATGGTTAGAATATTTTAACACAAACATCACCCCTACTAATCAGCTTCCAGCACTTCCTCCACTTACATTACTTGTGATCCTTGGCATCAGCACTGTATATAGTCAGCTGTGGATGTGCTGGGCCAACCTAGCACTATATCTCTATAGTTTCATGGCTTCTTGCAGCAGTCATTTGCACATGTTTTGAGGTTCATCTCAAAGAGAGCCAGGCTGTTATTTACTTGAAGGACTGCAGCTTCTTCTCGCTATCTATACAGATATCAAGGTATTTAATTTACTGTAATTAATTTACTTCTTTCACCTGTCCATTACCCACTCCAAGCTTTGCATGCATTTACCCCAATTAAAATAGACTATATTTCCAACAGCATTTTAAAGCTTTTTAGCCTACATGGATCCAGATCCAAATCCCACTGAAGGCAATGGACAGACCCCTATTGCTATCAGCGGGCTTTGGATCTGGTTCAGAAGGCACTATCAGAATCAACAGAAAAAAAGGAGGGTTGGGGGAAGCTCTGTTAGGCAGTAAGATTTTAAAAACATATTTTTATAGACCTTTTAAGATGTACACTGTACTTTGGAGTCTTTGGATCTGTTCATTTGAACTGGGTAAATATGCAGGGCTAGATTGGGCAATCCTTATCTATGCTGATGAGCACTTACAAGAGTTGTCCAACTGAAATCATTAGGCCAAGTTGTGTGAGCCAATGTTCGCTCACATGAGTAAGGATGCACAGTCAAGCCCATGAGTAGGATTGAGGCTTTTTTCTTTGGTACAGAGTATACATTTGATAGGCTTCTTTTTCAAATGATGCATATGTTTTGTGAAACTTGTCACAATCAGGTTCACAGAGTGTCCCTTTATTTCCGTGTAGGAAAACAGCAATCTATTGGTACAAGCAAGGACAGAACATGTCTTTCCTGGAAAGGAGAAAGGGAATGCAGAACTATGTGGTTTCTCTCTGTTCAGGCTGCATATCCTTGACTTTTACTTGGTTTAGGTGGTGTTGTTTTTTTTCTCTCTCTCTAGGATACAGAAGCAGTGGAATTCAAAAACTTCTCAAGATTGCCTCTTCATGGAATAGTGCATATTACTTACCTCGCAGACTGGAGCATCTCTTTAAACCACAACAGTGATGAGTTTTAAAGGCGTATACGTCTGGGATTTCTTTGCAAAGTAATTACAAGCCATCTAGCAACATTTGATATCTCAGTCATTTTCCCCCCAAATTGCCAGAAACAATTACAGCATAAAAATCTACCGAAGAGATCTCTAGGAACACACCTCTTTTTTTTTTTAAGACATTTTCAATTTGCATAAGTACAAAATAGCTCATTTTGCCATTGTGCAAATTAAAATTGACTGATATGGTCTTCAGAAATATAGGCAAACCCAACCACTTCCTGGCTTGGCAAATTCATTCTACAGCACATTTTATGATAGAGTTATATACACCCCTGACAAGAAAGGGCCTGGGCTATAAATTAACACTGAAAAAGAAATATCTAGTACAAGAAAATAATGCTCTAAAGTCTGGAGGGAAGAGGTGGATTGTCTCGGCAAGCGTGATCGCAGATTTATCAGGAAGTTGCACTTATGGCAAATTAATGCTCTGGATGCCGTTATAAAAGTTGGCATTCCCTGCCCATTGGTACTTATTTTTATTGTGCTATTTTCAGTGTTCCCATTTTTAGACAAAAGATGGTGGCAACTACAATAGCAAATTTAACTATGATTGGCCTAATCCAATGCCCATTTGACATCACTGGCCATTAGACTGGATCTTCTATATAGGGGGAAAAACGAGTTTTTAGTGGTGACCTGTGAAGGTGTGGCCACCACCCAACACTCCAGGTGGCCTCAGAGAAGCCCCACAAGTGGCCCCTCAACTACGTTTCCCCACTTGGACTGCTCAGTAAATTGCACCCGTAGGCTTTTTTGTGGGTTCTGGGTTTATTAAAATAAATAATAAACCCAAAATAAAACTCCAAGTCCCAAATCAAAGTCCAACAAAATCCAGCACAAAACAAAAGTTTCTCTTCCTACCTGGGGCCTTTCCTGCATTGGCAGGCTACTCCCAGTCCCGGCCTAGTGTGAGTCTTAGCTATAATTCCAGGCGTCTCTACTGGAATCTGCTCACTCTTAGCAATTTTAGCAATCTCTGATCTCCCTGAGCATCACCTCTTCACTGCAGCTGCCTGCTGCTCTTTATAGGGAAATCACCAGATCCATATCCAGATATGCTTCTTCAGTAATCAGGGTTGGCTGGCCTCAGACCCTCCAGCCCTTCAGGGACAAGGCACCATATTACCTGAGCACTGCATGGATAGAAAACAAAATGGCAGCATTTGAAATGACCTGGAGACCAGCTCTAATTATTCAAGAAAAGAAGCTGTGAAATAAAGGAGGAGCAGCAAGGATAGTGCGTAAAAGTGAACTGTTCAATAGAAGAAAGAAAACAAAAAAGAAAAGCAGTGTATATTATGTCTAGTATCTGCATGTCACCTATTTCCCTAGTTTCCTTCAATGGCAGATGAAGTCAATCTGTGAGGAAAATCAGGTTACTTACTCAGGTGTCAAATTCTAGTCACCCAAATCTGAAAACTTTGACTCAGACACACAATTAACCTGGGCCTTATGCTGTACTATCGCTACCCAAAAATATCTAATTGGCTTTGAAACAGTGTGCAGATGCAGAAGGAATGCAGGTTCAAGGCCAATGAACCATATTTCACTCACAAATGGAGACGGTAGGAGGGAATCCTTTGGTCTAGCTCTATTGTGAGTTACATTTTCAGCTCCCTTGCGGCTCTTGAATTTTTGAAAGAAATCACAAAATCACAACACACATACCTGTCCATTTCTGAATTTAGTATGGTTAGTTAATTACAAGGATACTGTTAATGGTGTTATTCTTACAGAGTGATAAGACTGAAAGGGAAGCGAGCACACTGGTACTGGGTCAGGGTGCAAAGCTTTCCTGCAGGTCTGAGTCCCACCTGCACTTTCTGATTGGCTACGCTGGCTGTCGGAGTCATTGAGTGCACGGCAGGAGGATTTGGGAATGATTAATTGCCCTGTCTTGTGAGTGGAGAGTTCTGAGCAGCAGGGTTCTCCATATATGTAAATACAAGTGGTCTCCGAGCTGTAACAGGACCAAATGAAATGAATAAAATGACTTAACAAAAGGACTTGACTTGGAATGTTTAGATTTTGAAGATTAGTTTCTATTATATCCCAGTGGGAGAAAAAAATATGCTGTATAGGAAACTGGATAAGCTTAGTGTTCCACAAAACTGAATTATTCCACTTCAAAACCAACACTGGCTTATACCATCAGTGAAATCAGGTCACAGTCAGAGAAAACCCAAGGAACGAGATGCTTATGTTGGTTATAAAACAACTCTATTGATCCTAGTTGTAGTTTATGATCCATACAATAAGATAAAAACCTCTGAATTAAATTGTGCTATGGGAAAATTATGTCCGTTGTTATTTTTCTAAATCTGACTCAGATGTGCTTATCACCACATCCATTATTAGACATTATATTAGAATGATAAGAAACAACATTTTTTGTGGAAACATATAGGTCCAGATCCTCAGCAGATGAGGATCCAGCCCATAAACTTCAAAAAGTGTAGAGAAGAAATGAAAATCTAGAATATTTTCAGGGGAATTATATGAAATACAACCGATATTTGTCAATTTTCTTTTGTCCACAAAAGATGCATTTTGCATCCCCCTTTGCATCATAAAACATTTATGACACAAGAATAAACCTTTATTAATATTTTCAGAGCGTATGTGAATCCAGAGATCATGGGCAATTTGCTATATTCAATATTCTCTGTGGCTCTCTGACAAAGGATGAGAACAGATGTTTTCAGAAAATTCATTTCAGAAATTGATTTTTTTGCAAATTTGTAAAGCATGCTGTAAAAACATTTGCAGAATATAACCATGAGAAAAACCAGAGAAGCCCAGAAATTGAGACAGAACAGATCTCGTTTTGAGCATCTTTCTGCTACTTCCTATCGTTCTCCATATTTTGTATTATCCAGTGTTTTGTCCAGTGACTAGCACTAATATACGTGTTTGAGAATAATCAAAAACAGATTGTTTTCTGTAGTTTCACTTGTACTTTACAAAAACCCCAAACAATAAAGTGCTCCACTATTCTGTTACCATGCCCAAAAATGGTAATGAAATATGGGCTCTGAAATAAAATAATCCCACCCTGTTACAAGTTGGCAGCATCTGCCTGAAATACTCCATCCTGTTAGCAGGCTTTGATCCTTCTAGGAATGTTAAATGTGTTCTGCTGTCTCACTGAGGCAGGTGGCTCATTATCCAATCCTGATATAAGGGAGATTGGTATGTCTTTCTGATAGAGAGGATCTAGGTGTGGGCTGAGCTGTCCAAAAGAGGAACCGAGTTGCAGCTCAGGTTGGGGAGAATGGTTGAGCTGAACTTTATATTATTTTTGTTACTAACGTCTGTGTTAATAATACCAAATCCCAGACAGAAGATGAATTTAGATTCTGCACAGTGTGGACATACTTGAGAATAGATTTGAAAAGGCATATGCTCCCACTTTGATATTTGGGGTATTACACATTTTAGGAAACAGACAATCTCTGTTCTTTTCTTCATCCTTTTTTCTATTCTGTAAATTTGCATTGTTTTCTTAACCAACAATATAGAGGTTTAAAAATGTGTTCACTTTTGCAAGTGCGCCAGCACCCAGTAAATAAAGTAGCAGCCTGTATCCCTTTTAGCAAAAGTCATATATCTGGTCAGACTTGTAATTTGCTCCGTTTATATCCTTTGCCCTTGAACTCCGGTTATTAACGCAATGTTTCTCCAAATGATGCCATATAACTCTGCTCCAAGCACATTCATAGTGACACCACACAAACAACCAAGGAGCCAGAGCTCGCTGGAGGGGAAAAAAAGGAAGCTGAATTGCAAGAGATGTAGAACATTACTCAGAATGTTACAAGCTATAGAGCTGGAAACGCTGCCATTCTGGAACCTGTACTAGAGGTTATACCTATTAGGAAACCAGTGTCCTAAAAGACCTCTCTAAAATATCCCCAAAGGGTTTTAAGTTGCAAGTCACCTATATTCAGAGATCATCTCTCTATCATGACCAGAGAACACATACATGGGTCCAATGTTATATTGGAGACATGCTGTCATGCTGGGGAAACTGCCACTCACAACACTGGAACTATTGATCAGAATAAAAAAAACTGCAGCATGCTGGCTAAAAACAGACATGAATCAGCAGATGAAAAAAAAAGCTAGTGAAATAGAAGAAATTTCAGGGCAATTCTGAGTGAGCATTGCAAAGTGTCACCCCAGGAAGAAATGGACTATTCAAATACTCTGGCGACACTTGCTCTACAATAACACAGTTTAGAAATACAGGAGACAATTAATGATTAAAAACATGTTGGTTAAAATGTTCGTAGAATCTACACAAAAGCAGTTCTTCCTCCTGGACTCTTTTAGATAATCAAATGTGAATGAATGAAGCACAGTACTCTGTTGCATTACAATGGTTTGAATGCATTTCAATGTTTTTAGCTTTGGGCCTGCATGTGAAAATGATGTGAACCAATGTGCCCCATTTGTATTGCGGTTTTAATGAATAATAAAATGTTGGGAATCAACTATGTGTTGGTTGATCTTTATTAGTCTATTTGGGTGGGGGCTCTGGATGGAGACTCAGAACAGCTCCTTGATTCAGCCCTTGACCTATTGAATATGTCACTTCACCTCTCTGTGGCTCTGTCCTCTCCCATCCACTGCTGTCTTGTCTCTTTAGACTGGAAGGACTTTAGAATAGGAACTCTCTTATTATGTATTTGTGCAGTACCTGCCACAATTGGGCCTTGAACTTCCTTGGATATTAGGTCCTATCATAATAAATAACTAATAATGATGATAACTGACATTTACAAAGCAAAACGAAAAGACACTCTGAAAATCGCCGCTATATATGGAGCGTAGTTGGCCCCACCATTATTACAAAACCTCCAAGTAAATAAAGCAACATTTTTTTGCAAATCACTGTGGTCTTCTCTAAATACAGATTCCTCTGTATTCAGAATGATGCCCAGACACCATGAACCTTCATTCCTACTATTTAGGTATTCTGTTTAATCAAACAAACAAACAAACAAATAATCATGATGGACAAATAACTAAACAAACAAAAATTAAATACTGACTTAAATCTTCACCTCCAATCAAAGAAAGCCCATACCTAAAGCCCAAACCTTTGAGTAGCAGCTGTTTGTTTAAATCTTTGCATGTCTCCATACTGGTTTTGTCCAGAAGTAGAAATATTAACCCTAAGGTATTTAAACATGTGCCTAGCTTTAAGAATGTGAGCAGTGTCCCACTGAAGTTAATGGGAGTAATAGGCACAAGGTTAAATACATTGCTGAGCTGGGATTTATGATTAGTGAATCCCCATAGACTTCTACAGGAGATGATGTCCATCAAGTTCATTCCCCATAAAGGTCTTTATATGTGGTCCAGGATAGGAAGGTATTACCATACAGGCAGCTGACCCTCTTCTATTTAATGATGGATAAGTCCCTTCTTCTTATCGAGATCTCAGAGGGGATAGCCAAGAACTAAAAGCCCCAATCCTGTTGCCGCCATGGAAGTCAATGGCAAAACTTCCATTCACTTCAACAAGAACACAATGAGCTCCAACAGAGCTAATGGAGGAATGGCAGGTAGGTCAAACTATATACAAGGCTGGGAAGTCAATGTGACCATGGGAAGTAGGCATGCTGTAAAACAAATTCCAACTCACTCAGGAAATACAGAGAATTTTACAAGGATACAGGGAATTTTGCAAAAATCCCAATTTTACTTCTTTACCACTGAAGTGCAGATAAGCATCTAAACTGTAGGATGCATTGCTCATATGAACTGAAATAAAACTCCAACTTTGTGGAGATTCTTCCATCACCAATTGTGGTATCTGGTAATTGCACAGTATTGGTCCAACTGTAGTTATAATGAAGACACCCTCATGTAATTTACCAGGTCATCTGCTTTTCCAGCCAAAGACCAGACTATTGACCACTCATTTTTTGAAATTAGAAATCAATGATTGCTCCACTGAGCTAAGCTAACACTTTGTTCCTTAAAATTACATCAGAGTCTATATCGAATCAAATGTGTTTTAGGATGCAGTCATGGTTGCAGGTTTCTAAGGATAAGGAAGTTGTTTAGGTAATAAAGTGATGATACTCCCCGTTTATTAATCAATATCTAGATCTGGATGAATACTGAAAAAAATAGTTTGTGAATATTCATTTGATTTTTAAATTAGTTTGCTTTGACTATATTTGCACCTCTTCTGCATCTAGCTAATAAGTTTACTGTCTGGAATGTTCACAGACAATACAATTTTAGCAAATATTGGAGAAGATTCATGGAAAGCCATATTTTAGTTCATAAATATAGGAAAATTGTATTGGTAGCTAAAGTCTAAGAGTTATTCTACCAATCAGAGATCAGAAATCATGTGACCTATTAATTCAGTCCAAACTAGCTAACATAGCACATATTTTTCAGTATTGAAATCAACTATAATAACTAAAGAGAAATAACTATGTTACCCCTTACTTAACTGCCAATATTTAATGTGAAAAATGTTTTGTAGTAATCAGGTAGGAGAATGGTTACAACAAATAAAGTTTTAAAGTTTATTACAACAATATTATTGCATTATTAAATGTTTCCTATTGAAATGGAATAGCTGAGACGTTTCATTTTAAATTTGAATGAAGCGATGCACTTAAACATAAATCAGATAAGCTTGTTTTCAAATTTATACTGTTCAATTGGTGTCATTGCACATACCTTACTTTGAGTAGTTGAATAAGCCACAAAAGTCATACTGGCAAAACAGTCCAAGTCTATGGAGATAAGTGAATCTACTGGATATGTGAATTTTGTGATATACTGTTTCATCTGATGCCACAATTGGTGAAGTAACTTTGATCTAGCCAAACAAGCAAGCAAGGCTGTAGACTATGTTAGCATACATGCTGCTAAAATTATCTCTGTCCAGGTAAAATAAACTCATTCTGTTCTCTACCCAAACACCAAATCTATAGAGATGAATTCAACACTCAAACCTTCAGGCACAGAAGTTAGGCCATTAGAACCTACCCCATTTTGATAGCTAGCCCCTTGGTGCTCCCCCAAAGAATGCAGTACAGAGTAGGGCTCAGTGCAGGTCCTTTGCTTTGGGTGAATCTTCCGTTCTGCATGTGAGAGAACAATGAGCAAGTCGGGGATTATATTTTTTTAAACAAAATATTGCTATTGAATTATCAACTTTTCTACCATCCTTGCAAGCTTGATGAAAGTACAGCACACTATATTTCCATGTTAGGTCAATACAAGATGACAGATTGAAATACTGTGCTTGACTTGCAGAAGACATTTTTGGGCAAGCTGTTATCCTAGAATCAAATTAAATTAAAAGACACCTTATATCAGGCTATTTTTTAAAACCAGATTGTGGTCTCATTTTCAGAAGAATATTGTTTTTATTCCTACTTGTCAAACAGTTATTATCACTGAGATGATAACGTTGATGATATGCTGCAAGTACTGATTAAGGGGATACTGAAAATTCTCTTCCTCTTCCTCCTTTAAGGAATAATTTTCCTGACTGTCTAGTGGGGGAGAAATAAGCTAAGTATTTCTCATTGTTGAGGAACAGAGATGTTACTTGGGTTTTGTTTTGTGAGTTTTTTTGCTTCATCTTTTTATCTTTTTCTGAGCTTTTTTGCCAAGTTAGGTCTGGATGAGAGACCTTCTCTAATGAAAATTCAAAAATTCAATGGGGTAGCAGTTGATAGGATACCAGATTTAAGAAGTGGAATTCTTTAGAACCAGTACTGAATCTTCACTCAAGAACAGTTGTAATGGGTTTTGTGTTGTTAGGGATACCAGTTTCTGAAGGAGAGGGAAAGTCCTGGTCACTTCTGATCGTTGACTGGTCCCTGGAAATTTCACAAAGGAAAGATTTTGACTCCAACTACTTGACTCAAGTCAAATATTTTTAAAAACAGCTTTTTAAAACCTACATTTCTCTTGTGATTTCAGTTGGAGAAGGTAAACTTCACATCTGGTGCTCAGTTATGGTGCAGTGTTTCTGTGCTCTGTTAAGCAGCTTCTGCAGTCCATTGCTGTGTTGTGTAAAGTGATTTCTCAGAAGTATAAGCAGGGCTACATCCTGCCGTTCTTACTCTGGTAAAACACATGCAGGATTTGGACCACACTATGCTCAGTCTATTAACAAATTTGTGGTAGAGCAATTTGGGATATATTTGGATGGATGATGTTGTGTAAATGCAAGACTGTCATTAATTCTGATCATAAACATTTAAGGGTAACATGGAAAACATGTATAGTGTGTTAGAAGTAATGGGCAAACCAGTACTCAAACATCTGGGTGTACGGCCAGAACACATACAAACTTCTTGATTCTGCAAAATTGATTATCTTATGAGAGTCTTCTGACTCTTTAGAAATACAGATAGAAGAGCCCCTCTCACAGAAACGTCTAGTTACACTTCTGTTCTGAAGAGCACAGATAGAGGACTGAATCTTCTCCTGCACTAAGTCTCTATTGGGTCCAGCAGAAGTCGGGGAGCTACAAAAGAGTTGATTGTAGCTCACCAGTTCTGGCAGCACAGTTCAGAGCAGCCTCAGAGCTGCTTTAAACTATGCCCTGGATGCAATGTCCCTTGGGACTGTACACTCATCCTCACACCCTCTCCTGCCTCCAGTATTCCCTGCATGCTGGAGCTTGCAGATGTGGCATAGGGTCAGGTGTGTGCCACCTGGCACTGTGGGGGGTCACCATCTGACTATTTCAGCCAGATGTCATTGGGCCACATAAAGGGACAGCAGCAGAGCTCAGGACTGAGTCCATAGGGTGGAAAAAATAATGTAGGCAGAACTCCAGTCCCCCAATGAAGGTTCATCTTGACTTCTTACAATGGTCAATAAGTTTCTTCTCTACACGCCAACTTGATTTCTCCTAGTCTGAAGAATTCACCTATAGATAACTTGTGTGAGCTCATGTGTCGTGGTGTAACATCAGTAAATTAGACTCTTTCAGAATTTCATATAGAAGGCAGTATTTCCAGAAAATGCATCTTACAAACATAAGCAAGAACTGGAGAGGATACAAAAATCACAAAATAAATTAGCAAAGGAACAAGTTGGGCTTATTATTATTATTATTATTATTATTATTATTATTATTATTATTATTCTAACAATGCACTAAGAGCCCTCAGTTCCAGAAGCACCATCTCAACTTGGTAAATAGATGCATTAGACACAGAGTGATAAAAGGAAGATAAATACAGCCATAACTGGTAGGCAAAGTAAGTGCACATGGCATGTGTTAGTATTGTCTGGTAATTCATAGCTGTCATAAAACTGTCCCACTTATGATGTTATGGCACTTTTAAGCAACATGAATTGCAATTTAAGCTTTGAAGGTACAGGTTACAGGGCTACATGCAAACCAAGGGACAGATAACTTCTAGCTCTACCCCAGTGGGCAGGTACAAAACGCAGTGCTGCATTGAGTACTGGAGTGCCTTGGGTGCTGTTGCATGAGTTGGGATAATCAAGGTTGCAGAAAAATGTTGCAGATTTTGGGGGAACAGCACCCTGATTCAGATAATAGGGACTTTTGTATAACTAAAATTCCTGAAACTGAGACTGTTGCAATAAAACCACCCACCCAGTAGGAAATTATCTCCCTTTCTTCTTTTTTCACCTGTCTCTGTCCACTACTTGAATAAAATGTGCATTTAAAAAACGCAGCTTTTTTTTTTTTACCTCTACAGAAGTTTTTCTCAAAAAAGAAAACAAAAAAAAAATCTTTTTGCTTCCACAGGCACATAGCACAGTAAGTCTGCTAGCTTTATCTCATACACTGTCTCCCCGGGAGTCTGAACTAAATGCATAATTTAAAGAGCCCTTAATCTGCAATGTCATTCCCATTTGGTCGGAGGCAGCCTTCACTTTATGATGTTAACTTTCTCAGCAAAGGGCAATGGCAGTTTTCTGAGGATGCACTTAGAGGCAGCATCTCGTGTAAACCGCTTATTCATGATGTCCTAACATCCCACTATAACACTGGGTGACAATGGATAACCTTCATCAAACTCTCCCATGGGAGATAACGCATCCACTGAGCTCCAACAAGCAAAAAGAAGAAAACAGATATAGATCTCTCTCTCTCTATCTATAGATATGGGGAGGGGGGAGGCTTTACCCACATTCTATTTTATATGTTTCACACAAGCCACTCTACCTTCATACATTAAAACACTAGCCAGCCTCAATACAGACAAGTGCTAGCCCTAACTAGCAGTCAGGTAGCTAGTGGGAGATGAGCTGTCAAGGAATGACTAGTTTGTTCTAGGATTATGTTAGCTGGGACTGAGAATGTCCCGATCACTCCCACAGCTTACTGCTTTCTCTTATTAACATGCATTGTGTGTTGATTTCAGCCGTGAATTCTTTTTGTAATTTAAGGGGTGCAAACCAACCTTTAAATGGGGAGGTCTGTTCCCTTTTTAATTAAATCTCTAGTAAAGCAATTTGCCTTTCCCATCCTATTGAGTTTTTCATCAGGGCTTTTTTTTCCCCCTTGTGCTGTAGTAAGCCATGAGTGCCTTATTACAGTAATAATCACACTCGGGGCTGTTCCAAAGCCCACTCATCCTGAAGGCTTCTGTTAAAGTGCAAACACTGTTTCAAAGAAGTGTGACAAGTTAACAGTCCAGGAACAGTAAGGATGCAGAAGGGGTATTTTAACCCCAAGTTCTCTGCGTCAGAATTGTTGGGCTACTGATATACATGGAAAGAGGGCATCTCTTGCGTAGGCAGCATGGTCCGGTGGATGAGACACGGAACTGTGACTCAAAAGACCTGGGTTTTGTTCCCAACTCTGCCACTGACCTACTGTATGACATTGGTCATGTCACTTCAACTCTTTGTGCCTCTGTTTCTTCTCCTTTTCCCCCCACCTTTTGGTTTGTCATGTCTATTACAATTGTAAGTTCTTTGTGGGGGAACTTTCTCCAACTATGTGTACAGTTTCTGGCACAATGGGGCCCCAATCTCAGTGGCAGCCTATAGGTACCAATGAAATATACATAATAATGTTATATGGGATCCATCCTTGCCATGGATATTAGGCTCACGTGCATAAGCACTTACATATCATCTATCCATCTTTGTTTCTTCCTTATTATTCCTCCAGTTTAATCATCAGATTGACCAGACTCTTATACTTTTGCTTCAAAAACTCTAGGCCAAATTCTGTCTTGGTGACACAGATGTTAGTCTGAAATAACTCCACTGAAAACAGAAGAGTGATTCTGCATTTACATCAGTTTACTTCAGAGTGGAATTTGTCCCCCTCTCCTCACACACACACTTCAAGCTGTTTCTCACAGTATCATTTCTGTGATCCAAACTGCAGCTTATAGGGATTTTTCACCTTAAGCCAACCAGTCTGCGACTGAGCAAGACTCTGTACTGGATGTTCTTACACATTTGGCTGCAGCGGTTTGGAAACTGAGGATTTTCGGATGATTTTAAACATTAGTTACTTCTTATCAAGTGAACAATTTTGCTGTAAGAGAAAGGGTATGTATGTGACAAACAACTTAATATTCATTAAAGTAGTGTGAGCCATGACTTTTCCTTCTTTTTTAAACTAAAACTAGGTTTTATTTTCCCCCCTTTCCTGTACATCTTGCTTTTCTTGTTATAAGCCATGGAGCCTTGATGGGAAATAAGAAAGGAAGGGAGGGAAGATGTGGTTTGAGCTACTCAGATGAAAGGGAGCAGGAAATTATTCTTATGAGCTAAGATACTGAGCAATCTTGTGGACAGCAGAGTACCCTCAACTGCCATTAGAGTCATTTGTGACTTGAGGACAAGGCAGTTCTTTGCACAACAGGGCCCTGAGAGACTCCCGCTTGAAGCAAGCTTAGCACAGCTCATGCTTGGCTCCCCTGGAGCGAAGCCCCACTTTTCCTTCCCTGATTTAGCTGCTGCCTTTGCATGGTGACATCCTGATTTGGATCTTGCCCTTCGTAAACCATCAGGAATCTTCCCGAATGAGGGATTCTGCTAATTGGTTAATCTTGCCTTAGTGGCTGATCGCCATCTGGCAGACAAAACAAGAGTGGAGGGACTTCCCCACATCAATAGAGTAGGCCACACTTTCTCCAAACTGAGGTTAAGAACAAGCAATGAAGTCCCTGGCCACGGCTTGAAAGGAACCCATCACTCTCATCTTTAGTTAAGTATCTGATGTTGGCACTTTGCTGGAGTTGTGGAGGGGGAGGATAAAGTTTCTGATAGGGTCATTGTTTCAAGTGGAGTTCAGCCTTTTGTTTGCCATAAATGAAGAAGACAGGAAGTCAGCTGTGAGGTTTAGGAATAATATTTGGATAATTGCGAGATAGCTCATCTTAAAGTTCAAACTGATTGAACCTGAGCAGAGATTTGAGACAAACTTTGTTTACTGGGCCATCATCTTCACGGCTTGACACTTGTAGAAAGAGTATGAGCCAGGACATACCATTTCCTCTTGACCTTGGCAAGAGGGGAAAATCCATAAGGAAAACAAAACAATAAATAATAATAAATAATAATAACTGTGATACTGACACTCCAGGAGCAGGAAAAGGAAAACAATGCTCCATTGTGCCAGTGTTCCTAATAAGTCTGCATAAGGCTATCTAATCCTAGCCTTTACTGAAATCCACCAGGAAGGTGCCTGGACCAAAAACAGTATGAGCCTTACATTTAATCGGTTACTGTAATAAACATATAAAAAAGATTTTTTTTTCCATGAGAGGACAGAGCAGTGGCTACATAAAAGGACATCAGATGACACATCCTCCATCTCCCAGCAAATAAAAAAGCCATCAGCTCATAACAAGGCGGTGATAAAAGGTGCTGAGGCCAGTAAGATTAAGACTTTGTAATAAGGTTCGGGCGCCAAAACTGACAGCCATTTTCTTTTATATTTATCATGTCTTCACATTGGGGTGAGAAGCCAGGACTCTGTCCCATTGCTGGCTAGAATTTATAGCAGCTCCATTATTAGGAGATTGCACTGAAATGGGGTAGAGGTATGGTTTTCTGAGAACGCTACGATAGCCTCCTACATTATACACTTGACAGGTTTGTCAGCGCTTAGTAACAAGCCTTGTAAAGTACTTTAATATCATTAGCACTATTTTCTTAATGTGTCTGCTCTCCTAGCAGCCTGAAAATATCATATATCATAGGCTGGAGGAGAGCAGACACTGTTAACTCCCTTTCCCCTCCCCCTCTCCTCAAATTTGATTTTATTACCACACACAGGGTTGCTATTTTAATCAAAATAATGTAGCCATTTTCCTTTATTGATTAACAAGTAAATATGTATAAATATGTAGTTAGGGGTGGGCAACCCTTTTAGAAGATATTGGAAACTACGTAAATAATGGCTTCCTCATGTAATTACAGTGTATATGTTATATCTCTGCATTGTTATTTTTCCCTCCCTCCAACAAGAGACTCCTGTGCAGGATATTTGTGGATTACACACAAAGGGGCAGGGGCCATGGCCAGAAAACCCCCTCAGTCTCTTTCCTGAGAATATGCATGTAAGGCATTGCTTTTGTTTTGAACAATTTCTGTACCAAGGAGACTCCATTATTCTTGGTAGAAGATCATTGACAGAAGCAGGGATGTGACCCTGATAAACTTAGTTTATTTGAAATGCAGAGATCATTATTTTTAGCATTTTTTAAAACCAGTTATGAGAATAATTTGTGAAACAGTGTGATAGCAAGCAAGGTGCTGTCTTCTGAAAGTTGGTAGAAAAAGCAGAAACCCATGAAAGAGTAAAGGTCAATCTGCCTTTACAAGAGGAGTATATTGGCTAATGAATATCTTACAATGCTAGCGTTGACTAGGATACACTAGAGCAACAAGGTAATAATTGTTTATAACAGTGTTTGAAAATAAACATTTTTAAGTGCTTTGTAAATGTACACCGTTATAAGTGGGACTTGGAGCTCATTTGGGAACAGGATATGCTTCTTAAGTAAGAGTCGTGTTTATGCCTGACATTGTAAATATTCTCATGTATGACCTTGATCATAAAAATCCCAGCACTGTAAACAACTGCACTAAATCTACACAAAAAATGGGCTTGGGCAAGGAAAACAAATATGTAAATGAACCTCATCAAGGAGAGTTATATTATCTTAAGTATGACCTCAGTCAAATGGCTTTATATCTTGGAAGATTGTTAGAGTCAAGTACACAATTTACTTCCGTGCTGAAGCTGGGACTGAAACATCAGTGCTTCTTTAGCCAATGTTTGAGTGATTTAAGTGTAAAGCCTCTAAAATAAAATATTATTCAAGTGTTGATGTTCTGATTTGCAGTTTCATTTATTCGAACAAATAAGGGGGAGGTAAATCAAAGAGGTGGGGGTGAGGGGGGGAACTGAAGATATTTTATGTCCCTGTAGCATTGATGAGGTGACTCCCAGCTGACGTGCTGGTATTATTCAAGTGCCTTCTGCCAGCCTGCCCACCTTCCACGATGCAGCTTCATTTGTGTCTGTGCCAGCTTCCATATGTGTGGATCGTACAAAGAAACAAGCATCTTGTGCAAAAGTCCATGAAGAATCCTGAGTTTTTCAGCACTGAGTCTACATGGTATCTCATAACTTGATTATGTAAAGAAAAGGAGGAGAAAAAAATGAAGCAACTTGCACCTGTTCCTGATTAACTGACTTTGGGGTTTATCCTTGTGTAATTCCATTAACTATAGCGGAGTTACTCCTGATCTGTAATGGCACAAATGAGATCAGAATCATGTCTTAGTTTAATCTTTCAGTCAGAAAGCAGGTTTGGTTTAATAGTGTGCTTCTCACTTTGAAACAAAACAGAAAACTTTCTGACGGTTTTCTTTTCATGTAGATATAATATGTGATACTCGCCCACAAATTTGCCAATGGATGCAATATTCTGCGGCATTCATACGATAGCTTCTTACTTCATATAAGGCCCAATCCAAAGCCCACTGAAGGCAATAGAAGTCTTTTTTATTTACTTCAGCGAGCCAAAGCATTAGCCCCCTAACACATCTTGACTGTGCATACTACCTGATAGACATCCTTTGATCCTGCTTTATAAGAGATAGTTCCAAAGTCTGTTCAGTCTATTTAGTGACAAGTTAACTGGATTGTATCTGAAGGGTGAACTTTAAAAGAACATTGTCTATATATATATCTCCTTACCTGTGTTAATAATGACAACCTAGATCATTAAAAATGATGTTAAAGAAACACATACTGTACTTTTAATTATTGCCATAGTTTGTTTACTTTTTCCACTTGTCTTGGACAATGCATTTGGGCTGGTCAGTTTTACTTTCTGGATTTCATGTATTAGCACAAGTCTGTTGTGTCTGAGGAAAAGTTTAGCTACAGACACAACATAAAATAAAGCTTTTCGCTGAAATTTTAAAATATCATGAAAAGTCCTATTCCCCTTGTCTTGTATCATTCTCCCACAACTCTATCTTTTGTTTGATTGGTTTCTTTACAAAGCGTAAGAGTAGGGACTACACTGTGTGCTTACAGCTACCTTATTTTTTTATCACATGATAAAATGGGTGGTAAATGTGCACCAGTGTTTCTACAGTGTGTTATGTGCCAAATTCACTTTTGGCTCAAATGGTAAGGATCTACCTTTGGAGGGGGCTTATGAGAGTTTTATCCATCAAGTTCCAAGTACGTGATAGCATAGAATACAGTGACAGCTATGAAATTCCAAGGCATCCTCAGGTTTATTAAAACATATATATTGATATATAAGCATGAATTCAATTTAAAGTTTCAAAGAGTTAATATCAATCTAGCTATATGAAGAATACCATGACCATGTCCTTTTAACTGTTAAATTGACATGTTTTGTGAATGGTTACCATGCATTTATTTTGCATCTAACATGTCCATTATGGTAAACCCACTGCAGCTGTAATTAGTGAAGATTCAGAATGTTATTGAATATCACAACATTTTGACTGTCAGATTGCCCTAGCCGAGGAAAGTTACTTTGTAAAATGAGAAGCTGATGTTGCAGTTGTATTGACTTTTGTGTCATGTTTGTTTCAGTTTACTAGTCAAAACAACTATCAGAGCTCTTCCTTGTCCAGAAGGTCTGTGCTGCCTTATGAAAATGAAACTGTCTTGTTTTCTGCTTCATAAATCATTGTCAAGCTGAGAAGATAACAGAAACAAGTTCAGATTCCAGAATGATTATTCTTAGGGATGATGTATTAAGTATACAGAATGCAACTCGATTTTCATAAGCCATGTTGACTTTGCAAAACTGAGACGAGAGGGGAAAAAATTAACTAGTAATTGGAGATGTGAGAGCTTGCAAAATCCAGAAGGTGGGGGAGGGGGAAAGCAATGGGTGGTGAAAATTCCTTTTGCTGAACAGCTCCTTCATCATGTCAAGGCTGTCAGTTTCCCCTTTACTCCCCCTTGTGCTAATTTTCATGGCTACAAACAGCCCACTTTTGGCATCTTGTAGACCTATGATACTAGAGCCTGATGCAAAGGCCAATGGGAGTTCACTGACTTAGATGAGCTTTGAATCCGGCCCTTGGAGAAACAGTCTCCTAGACCCTGATCTTCTCTTCAGGAGTGACAACATGAGAGATCCGGGGGAGGGGCTTGTTTTGGGAACTCACTTTCTCACCAGTTCTCTCCCTCATTATTATTTCCTCCTGTTTGCAATGGCTTCTTCACCCCTGCCAACCACCCATGCTCCCAGTTCTTTGATGATTTGCCCGTGGCCACAAATTATTCTTCTTTTATGGGACTAAAAGAGTCCTAACAAATGTGACATTGGTGCATAAGGAGAGAGTCATTGACATCCAGCTGTGTGGGGTCATTGTGAGGAGGAAAACATGAGAGGTGAGATGGCCAACTCCATCACACCCCTAGGAATAGTCCCCTGGAATGGGAAGGGAGCTATAGGACAAGCTACTGATGCCAAACCTGTTCTGAAGATAGCACTTCACTTGGCAAAGTTCTTAATCTCTCTACAGTACTTGTAGGGCTCCTGAGCACCTGACAATCATTAATGTATTTATTCTTACAGTATCCCTGAGATAAGACAGGACTATGATCCCTGCTTTATAGATGGGGATCTGAGACACAGAGAGGTTAGATGACTTGCCCAAGGTCACTTCAGAGATTCCACGGGACAGCAGGCACTTGAAGCCAGGATGCCCCAGTTCAAGGCTAGCAACCTAACCGCCAGAGCATCCTTCCTGTAGCAAAACAAGTGCTCTTCCACTGAGCTGTATCCCCTCACCAGCACCTGTTCTCTTGCACAAAGCATAGTAAAAGGAAAAATAAACAGAGGTAATTTCAAGCTATGGGTATAAAAAGAACATTAGAAACCATGCTCTAACCATCCCCTCAAACAACTCTTAACCTCCCTGAAACATGTTTCTTCTTTCTTTTTTTTTCCCCCAACAAAAGGAAATTAAAACCAAACAAGCCTATGTTTAAAGAATGTGAAGGCTGCAAAACAAACTAACAAAGGCCAGGAAATGTACAAGTTAAGGCTGTGACACTCTGTCCTTCATTCAGGCTGTTCTGTCTTATTTTTCTAAACAGTGGGAGTTAAGATCAGTGTGTTACCCTCAGCTTTGAATTTCCTGTCATGCACTGGTATCTGCCTCTGCCTTATTAATGTTATTAAATATTGTGTATTACATTTGTGAGTGATGTAAGAAGTGAATATCTATATTTAAATGAACCCACATCTCTAGGCATTTCATCTATGCAAAATACTTTAAATATCAATGCTTCCCAGTGAGTATAAGATTTTTTAACCTAACCATCAATGCAGAAATATACTTTATTGCAAGAACCCTGTGGCTACCTCAGAATTTCATGCTTATCCTTATACTTCACACAACAGCTGCTTGGAATGTTATGGTGGTTGTTGAAATAGGGATCAGATTTCTCTGCTCCAAACCCACTTTCGCTGTAGGAGAATCTCCACTCGCTTTCAACAGGTTAGGGACCAAGAAACACAGTTATGCAGGTCTGTTTCCATTCAGCAGTGGCACACATACACACCAGCCAGTTCAGTGTATTCTCTTATAATATGCATACCTGGCAAATCGTCAAGTCAGACTTTGCTTTGATTTTGGAAAAAAAAAAAAAGCTAGTAAATATATAGATTTGTAAAAAATATTCCCCTCTGTGGTTCAGGAATAATTGTCCCAAGGTATATGGGATTTTATAAACTTATTAGATGTACAGTAAGAAGTGGTTGTATGGGCACTAGGGACTGACCCAAGTCAGAGGCAGGAAGGTCCAAATGTCTGAGCCACTATTGTGAACGTAATGTCAAGTAAAGGTTAGTTCAAAATAGGCTAACATTGTCATGGACTCATTCCTGATCTCATCTGGCATCTGAACACTAGAGCACTGAACCAGCCAGCCTCAGCTTTGCTCAGAAGGAGCTTTAACGCCGCAAACAATAGATTTTAACCTTTGCCACTTTCTTTTTTTGTTTGTTTGTTTTATTATCAGTCTGTGCTTCCACTACAAACTTAGCACACAGGGCTTTGAGCTAATTACATTCAGTACATCTGAGCCAACTCTCAGTGCTTCATGCTGACACTCGGATACATCTGGCCCTGATAACAATTACAAATACTTTGGGCATACTTTAAAAAAGAGCTTATGTTACAATGTGAAACAGCATGTTTTACAGTGCTCATAACGGTCAGATAAATACAATAGCCTCACATCCCATTTCTTGGGCTTATTTTTTTAATGCGCCTTTGCAATAATTCATTGAGATCAGGATCCCATCAATGGGAGAAAAACAAAACCAAACCAAACCGCTGCAGACAAGTGGAATACTTGAACTTAAGAAAATGCCAGGCTTTGCCAGAAGCTGGTCAAGACAGAGGCTAAGATAGCGGACGACATAGAATTTCTGTATTAATTCCCCAGTTCTGGATCAACTCATGGCACGAGGAAGAGCAGTCTAAAGGCTACTCCAATTTTCCTTACCTTATAAGGCCCCTAAGGCCCATTTCTCAAGCAAGAATCACTGGAGCATGGTAAACTTTAGCCCCTGGAACACTCCTTTCCATTCCCTTTCCATTTCTTGACATGCCACCTAGATGGAGCAGATGGCACAGAGCTGCCTACACTGGCTTGAAACCAGATAAGGCTTTCCCAAGCCAGGGGAGTCCTCAGCTGCCCTATTAAGGATAGTTTTAAGGTCCTTTTTCACTATTCTGATGACACAGAGTGATCTTGCTGGGGCCTCAAGGACCTAATAAAATTCTCACAATCAAGCAGAAGTTTCCATAGCTCTCTCTCCAAAACTTGGGTCAACTTAGCTACCAGAACTGAAGGATATGAAAAACTTCACTCTCTGTGTGATGTAGTTAGGTCGACCTGATCTCCACTGTAGACACACCTCAATCAGTGGAAGCATTCTTCCATCATCCTAGCTACCATTTTCCTATATGAATGGAAAAACTCCTTCCATTAATGTAGAAAGCTTCTATACTATACTAGTGTGGACATATCCTAAGATGAGAAATAGGAGGTGGAGGAGAGGGCAGAAATCACTGAAAATGAACTTCCTTTGGTAAAGTCCATGGAGAATCCAAGAATGGGAAGAGACTTTCTACTGCTTACCTTTGAATAAAACCCTGGAGACTAAACGCTGAAAGAGTGATTTAAACCTGTTTAGTGGCTCTCTTTGGGGACCGATGTAACACACTCTGATGCTTTGTCAGTTAACTTTTCTAAAAGAATTGGTAATGCTTTGGAGCAATGGACAGAGAAGAATTAAAAGAAAAACAACTCCCAAGACCAGGTTTTTACATAGGGCTGCAGCAATTGTCAGCCACAAAAAGCTCCCAAGCAAGCCCTTCTGATAATACACACAGTATATCAGCAATCATCTATCTGTCTTTTCTCAATAAACAGTTGTACGGTAATAAAACAAAGTGATACGGCTGACTCTAACCTGGCAAATTTCCCTGCACCTAGTGTTTACATCTCTTTAAGTGTATCTTTGTCATACGGTTACAGGGCTATTTTATGCTCTCACGTTTAATTCTTTGTAAATAGAGCTCTGTCTGGGTGGGTGATATGCATGTGTTAATACATGTTCCATCTGCAGCCATTCCTCTAGTTCTCATGGAAAATTAATAGTCTTTGATTGGATGGCATCTCATAGTGATTTCTGAGTCTCTCCATTACTATTTTGGATTGTACTATTATACTATTACTGCATTGATGGCTCAGGAAGTTTCACGCTTTCAAATATTTTTAGGATCCTGCATTGTGAAGGCTAAACCTGCCTTCTGGAAGTTGTAAGAAGTATTTTTTTTTCTTGTTGTGTAAAAAATAGGGTTGTTATTTTTTTTTGGTTTTGGTTTTTTTTTCTGGAAAGCTTGCTCCCTGCATTCTCAAGGGTTATAAAAATGGGAATCATTTTTATTGGCAATCCACTGGAATAGTGCTGAGACAAATGGAAACTTGAAGATAAGGATCCTCAGAGGTGAAAACATACAGCTGTTGGGAATTGCGAGAGAATCTGACCAATAAAGGAAGTCACTATTTTTCCAGGCCTGAAGTGAGTTATAGGCTGAGACGGGTGTTGTATATTTATGTAAGGCTGCAGCAGGGAGTTTGAGCGACCGTATATTGCTGAAAGAGCATCATTCACATTCAGCCCGAGACAAAAGGTGGAAATGAAGTAACATCCTGACCGAAGCAGGGCTCACGACAGAATAATAACATTTCAGAGAGGGGGGCCATGCGCTTGGCTGTGGGTAGGCCACAAAATGAGGAAATCATCAAGATGCCTTGTCAGCCTTCAAAAAACAGATACACTCACACACACATTCACGAATGTGGCCTGGTCGAGTGTCCTTGGGAAGTCTGGCCATTTATCTTTCACAGAAATGCGTACACAATTACTCGCAACCTTCATCAGTATAGTCAGCAAGATGGGTTTGCCAAAAATCCTGGAAAATACATATATCAATACATATATTATCAGCTTGGATCTGATTCAGTATTTATTATGATGATGTTCTGTACTCCATAGCATCAGTGGCAAGACTCATTCAAAAGGGTATTTGAAGAGCTAACATTTTCTTGGCCGCTCAGTTAAAAAAAAAATCAACTTCAGTCTCAGATTTATTTGTATATTGTTTTGTTTGGAGACAGGCACTAGCCACATGGAGCTCCATTTCTCCATGTATGAGCAAAAGAAGAGATCCACTTTTTAAAAAAAGGAGTAGAAAAGGGAAAGGTGCACTTCGCATCTATATAGCATTTTTCCATCCATAGATCTCAAAGCACTTTACAAAGGTGAGTAAGCAGCATTATCCTCAGTTTTCAGATGGGGAAACTGAAGCACAGAGATGTTAAGTGATCCTCCCAAGGTTACACAGCCGGTCATGGCAGAAATGGGGCATAGAGCCTATTAATCTTGATTAACTGTCCGATGCTATGCCCACTGGACCCACATTGTCCTTAGGTTGACATGTGCCACTAAGGAGAATAAGATTAGTGGAATATAGATGTATAATTTAAAAAGAAAACCTGAATGATTTTTTTTTGTACATGATATTCAAAATATTAGGAAACTTCCCATGCAGTTTTGTTTTTATTTTTTTATAACCATCTCTTCTTTAATGGTTTTCAATTCTACTGTAAAATCCCAGTGTCTGACTCCTAGACCTGTACTCAGGGCAGACTTGTTTCCAGAACTGACTTCTTGTCTTCTGGGACCTCTGAACTGGCTCACCCTAACCCCAAACCCAAATATAATGGAGTATTTTATATCCCAACAAATTAAACAAGCAAATTATTTTGTTAACTGCCCTGAGCACTGTTGTGGTGTCTGCCGCATCTCTTAGACTCTGGAAAGTGTCTGTATTATTTCAAAGAGATGCATATTCAGGCTCTGCCCACTGTGGCTTTGTCATTCACTGAATGGGAAATCAAAGCAGTGCAAGCATGATAGATCGCAGTGCTACAAAATACCAGGATGCTATTTTCTCTTTCGAAGCAACCGGGACATCTTAAAGAATCTGACATTTTAGGACAAATTCTGACTCTCTGTCCTTTGGAATTTTGACCTGGACTAAAACTGCATTAGTGAAGAACACACTGGGTTCTAAAATATATCTGAGTTTGGAGTAACAAGTTTTAATATCCTTACTCTTGTGGTTTTGACTATAATGACCAAACCAACGTAAAAATGAGCTATTTCTTTTTTAATTCTTCCTAACTGATTTTTATCAAAGTATATTGACCCAAATAAAAAGTGCTATCAAATTTAACATGGATGAAACCCATAGAAACTACAGAAATGTTAAAAGGGTCACATAGAAATAAGTCTAAAAACTATAGGAAATTAAAAATTTCCTGTAGATTGGTTTAAGTATTTTAAAGATTCTAAAGTAAGGCTATTGCATTATATGGGATAGTTGAAAGTCCCCTAGAGAACGATTTTCATGTTCTTCTAAATTCTCAACCTTTTTCTTTCTGAGTATATGTCCCCCCTCCACAACCCTTCCCTGCCCCCCACAACATGCTTTAAAAACTCCATGGCCTGCCACAATAACTGGTTTTCTGCATAAAAACCAGGGCCAGCATTAGGGGGTAGCAAGCAGGGCAATTTTCTGGGACCCCATGCCACAGGGATCCCATGAAGCTATATTACTCAGGCTTCAGCCCCGGGTGCAGGGGCTCAGGGAGTTGCGCTTCAGCTTTCTGCCCTCGATCCAGCGAGTCTAATGCTGGCCCTATTTGGAGCCAGCCTACTCAGGGCCCCCTAGACCAGTGGTTCTCAAAGCTGGTCCATCGCTTGTTCAGGTAAAGCCCCTGGCATGCCAGGCCAGTTTGTTTATCTGCCGCATCTGCAGGTTCAGCCAATCACAGCTCCCACTGGCCACTGTTCACTGCTCCAGGCCAATGGCAGCTGCTGGAAGGGCAGTCAGTATGTCCCTCGGCCTGCGCCACTTCCAGCAGCCCCCATTGGCCTGGAGCCGCGAACCACAGCCAGTGGGAGCTGTGATCAGCTGAACCTGTGGACATGGCAGGTAAACAAACTGGCCCGGCCCTCCAGGGGCTTACCCTGAACAAGCGGCAGACTGACTTTGAAAACCACTGCCCTAGGGGGCCCTGGACCCTGGTTGAGAACCACAGTTCTAGAGGAACTTTAAATAATGTAGGGGGTTTGCTGCAACTCTCTTCCTCCCTCACAGTCACTTAACCTCAGCTTCATTCCACACCCATCCTTCTTATCCTGTTCTCCCCTTTCCTTCTCTTTCCATTTAGCTTATCCGCTCTTAAGTAACCTCCCTCTCCCACACAAAAAAATGTAGAACACAATGTTTGCTACCATCATCTTGTTCACTCTGCTTGTGTGTTCAACCCATAAGTCCACTCTGTGTCTTTCTTCTCTATTTAGATTGTAAGCTCTTTGGAGCAGGGAACATCTACTACTTTGTGTTTGAACACAGCACAGGGGAGACCCATTTGTGACCCTTAGGCTCTACTGTAATAAACTCTAATCACATAGATAATAAATAATAAGGTATCTGAAAACCTACATTCTATTGTGCTATGATTCAAATAAAGTCAAGCAGATGCTTTCTGAATCAGAAACTTTTTCAGGCTTTACTAACTGGCATTTATCATTTTTACCTAAAAATAGAAATATGTATCAATATTTGGTCAGTTTCAGTTCAGTAGCTAGTGGATGTTCAATTGCAGAGCATACCTGCAAAGGACCTATTTGCAATCAGTGATTATTACTGAAAAATCGCCGCCTGTTGTAGTTTATCCGGTTTAAATGCTTAAATCAAAAAAAGAGAAAAAAACACCACAATCGCTTGCAGGTAGCCCACGTAAGCATGCTTATTAAAATACCCTTCTGTTTAAACACAGATTTTAACCTTTCCACCTTCATCTCTTGCATTTTTCTTTCGTTCTGTTCAAAGCCTTTAGGTAAATTAGGACGAGGTCCCTCCATAAAAATGCAAGGGGATCAGTTAAACTTTCATCTCTAATTTATTCATGAAGGAGAGAGGTCTTTCCTGGTCATGCTGTGCATCATCCTGTTAGAACGACTTTCCCTCTTCTACAGAAGGGATAAAGGGAGATGGAAGAAATCAGGGGTTTGGTCTTTCCTACTAATAACCACTAGAGGAGAGAAAACTGTGCCCTGCTTCATTTCATGCTCATTGCACTGGGAGTTGGACTAACATCAAATATTGCAGCACAAAGTTTCAGTATTAAATGTGCTGAAGTTTCTAAGAAATACAAACATAAATTAGATCAATAGATAGAATATTGCATTTATATAGCTCCTTTCATCCAAAGATCACAAAATGCTTTACAAATATCAATTGACAAATCTTCACATCCTTGCTAAAAGGCACATGATGTGGGTATAATTTATCTGTGATATGGTATGTGTACAGACAGTGTATACACATTCATCATCCTTGACAAATACTGCCAATTCTTTGCACAGACATTCACTTTTGATTTCAGTTCCAGAAATTTCCTAACTGAAACGAAGTTTGAGTAAATAATAATAGCAAAAAAATTGATTTTTGACTAACATTCCCCACCCCTTCCAGAATACTTATTTTGTTTATGAGTTTATCTTATTTAATGTTGTTCTGATAATATCCCACTTTGCATCTTGGTCTTTTGAAGGGACAGAAAGACGAATAATACAAATGGCCTTTATCCCAGCTGATGAATGAACTCTTATGGGTTTCCACAGCATACAAATAATTATTGTCTTTTATACATGTTTTAAAAAGAAAAGTGCGGGGGTTAAGGAAGAAAAGCACGATCTAGTATTAGTCCTTTTAGTCATCAGGAAATTACAAAATGTACACTTGCAGAGTAAGCAATTTTCCCAGTCTGCTGGCACATCCATCTTTTTAATGAGCCTTGTTTATAACCTGACGCCATGTTTCTAGTCACCTACTCTGTTTACATCTTTGGCCCCTTTAATTAAGAGAAGAACCAGTTAAAAGAAAGTAAGAAGAAATATTAATATGATCTGATTAATTCAGCTAGCGGGAGGTTATGGGGTACCAAGGTTATTATAACCTATAACAGCAACATGAGCAAAGCTGTGTTCATCTGTAATTTTATTAGGCGGAGCAAATTAGTGAGCTCACTTGGCAATGACAAAAGACCCCTTCCTATTCTCTTCTACCCCCCACTGAAAGGGCCAGGCGCCTAAAGTTAGGACCCATATTAGGCAAATGAGAGCTGATCAATCTCAGCCATACAACTAATGAGAATCTCCAGTGTTGGAGCTATGCTAATTTGAAAAGATTAGCTGGGATTTTATACATATATATATGTACAAAGTCCAGTGAACCCAAAGCAGATATTCCAAGGGAGGCTGGAAGCAAAAGGGGAGGGGGAGAGAAATCCACAAAAAGGGTTAAAGATAAAACACAGTGTAAACATACAGGGGGAGGACAGGAGGAAGCAATGATAATGTACAGACCATTAGAAGCAGAATACCATTGGTTATGCAAGGGAAAATATAATTATACATAATTACACTGTACCAATGGCCCCATTCACAGAGATAAGAAAACCCAGATCATCTTTTCCTTGCATTATTGTCTTGCAGTGTTGAAATTGCGCCAAAGTTGAGTCCTTCGAATTCAAGGAGTCCAGGAACCAAATCTCTCAGATGACGGCTTCGTGATACAACCATTGCTCAGGCAAAACACTGCCCACTGAAGAAGTTTTGGGCCTGATGCTGATCTCCTGTGCACTAGACTAGAACTGTGCACAGACTATTTCCATTTAATTCACCCTGAGGACATTTGGTGGAAAGCATGATGAGCCAACATAAATAAAATTTACATCTGCGGTCTACGATAGTGTAGCTGGACCAGTGGATCACCCCCTGCATAGACATTGTCTTAGGCGGTAGGATCACACTCTAAAATGCAAGAGCCCAATAAGCTGCATCAGTGCCTCTACTGAGCTAAAACTAGGCTATGTGATAACAGAGCCCTCATTTTGTGGCAGCTGCAATTCCAATAACCAAATATAATAATAGGGCCTGATACTGACAACATTTATTCACCTCAAATGCTTAAGTGGGACTACTTGGGTGACTGGAGTTTTGCAGGATTAGGCCCATAAACTGCGTTTGTGTAGACTTCAAAACACTTTAAAAAAGTAGATAACCTGCACTATTATCCCCTGATTTATAGATTGGGAAACTGAGGCACATAAAGATTCAAGGCAAAACTTTCAGAAGTGTTCATTAATTCTGTGTGCCTTGATTCCTGGGTGCCCAACACACTGTCTTCAGTTGAACACACTCATATTGAGGGACATAAAATGGGCAAACATTTCAGAAAATCTGACTGCTAGTGACAAGCCTAAGGTCACATGGGACAGTGGCAGAAACAAGAGTCGAACCCAATGTGGATCTTGGCCTGTGGACATTTACTTGGGCCCCTAGACCACAAATGCCTCTCTCCTAAACCATCCCATGCTCTGCCCAATTTTTCTAAGACATGACCAGGTATCATTCAATTTCATTGATGTCTCTAGATTTCATTCCTCATCAAAGACAATCTGTCAACTCCACACCAAGTGCTGGACTGAGAAACTGGACTAAACACTCATAAGGCCATTCCAGTGAGCACAGACATTAAAATAAGGCAAACCCCTCTTTGCCCCCACCCCACCCCGCAGTGGCTAATAGCAGTAATATGGTTAAAATACTGCATTGGAAAATCAATGAAAAACCAGCAAAAATGTAGCTTTAAAAAAGATATTCTTCATTTTACATTTTCAGATTAAAAATATATACGAGTATATAAGAGAGAAGCAAAGAAATGAATAAAATAGGTCTGAAATACCCCAGAACTGCTCACAAAAAAAAAAAAAAAAAAAAAAAAGCTTTTTAAAACAGAGAATGTCTCACTGAAAAAAATCAATTTTAAGGACATTATATTTTAAGCTTCTTTGTTATCTCAGTTCAGGTAGCAATCTTAATAATACTGAAGGGTATTTTTAATGTGTATCTAAATCATTCTAAACCCATTCCTTTCCCTCTCCTACTCCCTATATGACTCCATCAGGATGTACAAAATCCTAATTTCCAGGTAAGACACTTGAGTTTGAGTATTGCCAAGCAGTAAAGTCAAAACAGCCATCACAATGGGGTAAAAAGAAGACCAGATTAAGTCATAGAGGCAGTCCCCTCTTGTCCTCTTCTCATGACCTCAGCGCTTGGAGTTTTGTAATAAAGATCAGAATTCCAGCTTTCATTTTTAAATGAAATTATTTCTAGCTCCCAAGAAATGTGAACTGAGTGTAACGGACACAGTAACGTCTGCATGGGACTACAAAGAGCCTGAAATAAGTCAAAGAGGTGAGAATTGTCCTATTCATCTTCACTATGAAATCTACTGTGGTGTGGGGATAGGATAAGGGTGGTGGTGGGATGGGTGTGTTTAGGGCCCCAGATTGCTTTCATTTGAACCTGGATAGAAATATCACTACTGTGAAAAGATGGGAAGGAATGGGGCTACCCCACTCTTGTATACCTGAAATTGTGGGATACTGATTGTGAGTGGTCACTTCTCACTAATTTGATCCAAAGGAATTATGATCCTTGCTGGATGCTCTGCTTAGTCTTGGATGTTGCCTTGGAAAACCTTGCAGTACTAATAGAATTCATATTCTAAAGTGAAAAATCAGATTCAAAGCAGTTCAAGAGTTGGGGGTTTGAGTTGAGCTTCACTGTTGCCCTGAACTTTGTAGAGCCATTTTCACCAGTGAAAACAGAGATTGAAGTGAGTTTAAAGGCTAACAAACCAGACTGGAAGCCTTTGATGAGGACATAGCAGCAAAATGAGGACAGACACCTGCATGGAATTAAGAGGCAGGTGGCGACTTGTATTAAACTTTTAGCACACGGGAGGGCACTATCTGTCCATCCCCACACTCTCCTATACCAGGCATTCAGTTGGTTCCAGTGGGGGTTACAGCACTCCTTATCATGTAACCTGGAACAGGGGGGTAAGGTCTCCTCTCTCTGAGGGGGGACAGAGGGTGCAGCCATTGGCCATAATGGGCCATGGTCCTCACCCTATCACATGAGCCTGAGGCCCATCACCAAAATCCCAGGTCGCTCTCCTATACCAGGCATTCAGTTGGTTCCAGTGGGGGTTACAGCACTCCTTATCATATAACCTGGAACAGGGGGATAAGGTCTCCTCTCTCTGAGGGGGGACAGAGGGTGCAGCCATTGGCCATAATGGGCCATGGTCCTCACCCTATCACATGAGCCTGAGGCCCATCACCAAAATCCCAGGTCGTTTACTTCTGGGAACCATTCATTTTATTCTCTTAACCACACTGGAAAATTGGCCATGAGTTGTGCAAGTAAGCAACACCACCTCAGTACCTGGTCCTCTACCAATTTGGCCCATGGGAGAAAAAAATTCCTTCCTGACCCTCTAAACAGGTGATTGGCTACATCTAGAGTGTCTGTCAGGCCGGGTTCCAATTCCTAGTTCATGTGGGTAGACCTGCTGGAACGTAGCCAAAAGAGGCTCCACATAGCCCCTATGCTGGGCTAAATCCTGGGAGCTAGGGAATGCTGGCCAATCAGCATCTCTCTCCCCCTGCTGGCCAGTGGATGCCAGAGACTCCCCTGGGAGGAGCTACTTATTGTCCCCTGTCAAATGCCTCCCCTCCCTTGCTTCTGAGACTGTCCCCCTTTCACTGCTGGCGCCATCAATTTCCCACATCTGCTGGTGCAGGTGGGAGACATTTTTCACTCAATCTGCACTGGTGTAAATGAATACCTCAAGGTGGAAGGCAAGGGTCAGCTGGGCCCTTGATCCAAGTTAACTGAAAGATTCATGTAGACTTCCCTTGGCATTGGATCAGGCCCTAGATACTGGGATTTTTTTAAATAAGGCAAGGAGTAAAGATTGGTGGCTGCTGTCTTCCAGTGAGTTAATATGTAGCCTGAATATGATTATCAGCACCTAGACTCTCTCATATGCTAGGCACTTCTCCACTTTTAAAATAACATTTAATATAAAGTTTTTAAAATCTAGTACAGACAGGCCACTGCCAGCCCTGTACTAGGCTTGGCAGATTCTTTTTGGTGTTTTAACTAAGACCCACGAACTGGCTTTGCTCTCAGGGGTTTTTCACCATTAATTACAATGGCAACAGTATTGGTCATGTCTGTTATCAGCAGAGCCAGTTGCCCTGCTCATTTATTAATAATATTTGTGTCAAATCTGGCTCATTTTCACCTTTTCACCAGCTGGTCCTGATGGTCTTTGAATGTACTGACAAGATAGACCCATTTGCTCCTTTGGCTAAGCACAGGGGAGATGAACCCATTTCATTTAAGCTAGGTTTATTGTTTTCCCCACAAAGACAATAAGTAAGGGGCTCTTTGAACAGGACAGTTTGTGTCTTGAGTAATCTGGGTCTATGCTGATTATGGGATATGTAAGTATCTCATGATCCTTGTAACCGATACCTGTAATCCCGCATTACTAAAGCCTGACCCCAGACGTACAGTACCTTCCCTCTTAACTTCTGCATATTTAATTTTAAACATTAATTAAAATAAAATTTCTTGTTATGGCTCTCTGGTACAGAGTGTAATAAAACTCATGGTAGTTGAAACGTGCAAACCTCTCTTTCAAGGCAGAGCCTGTGAGCTCTATAAGGCTCCTAAAACCCAAAGAGAGATTTATTGTTCAACTCATATAATCTTAGCAAGTGTTATTAGGTGCTACGGACTTTCAATCAATCTTCTATTATTGGTGAGTTGAATTATCCAAATGACTTCCTGATATGGACAACAGAGCTGCTTTGGCTGAAGAAAGTTTGTTCTGGCTCCCAACAGACCTTTGCCTCAAGCTCAAACTAAATACAGGGAGGGACAGCTGGAGCAAAATATCATTGTTCCATTGACTTCAGTGGAGATTTACAGATTTACTCTAGCTGAGCATCTGGCCCACAAACTCAGATTTTATAGCTGCTGTTTTGTTTTTCATTTTCCCATTGATTCTGCCCATCATGATTCCAGCTGAAATGAGAAAGACAAGGATTAAAATTAAAGATTTAATTACAAAAACAAATAAACCCAGACTCAGTGTTTCTGACACAATTAGGGGGGCGGAAATGCCTGAAAGCCCACAAGAAAGCTTTTTCTTTTCCAGTCCCCTATTTTGCAGACTTAAGATGTAAACTAGGATTGTCAAATGAGGCTAGGGGAGTTAGGCACCCAAATCTGAATAACTTTCATTGGAAGTTAGGCACCCAAATCCCTTAGGTGTATAAGAAAATCTCAGCCATAGTCTTAATGTAGGCAAATCCCCCCTTATAGTCAGTTTCATTCTACCTATTTCCCTTTCCCATAGGGGGTGTGTTGGGGCACATATACAGTAAGATGGGTGAGGGGCTGGAATGTTCTGTGTTCCAATGAACTTGGGTCAGTAGATTGTTCCATTCAGTCCAAGTTAGAGCAGTCCTGTGGTTGCTCTAATTTACACTGGGCATTGGTTTGGCATGTGGCCAGCAACAGGATCAGACTAGGTAAATTGGCAGCTTAGAGCACCTTTGTACCCCTACATCACCACCACTTCACCAAAATATCAGTGTGACACAGATGAGGACCAAGTTTCATAAGTCCTCTTCTTTAACTTGAAGAGAATTTGATAAAATCCTGGAGTCAACTAAAACATTCACTGCTACTAAATCTATACAGATTGGTATATCCCGTTCTCACTCATTCCATAGTGGCTAACAATGAGCTGAGAGATGAACATCAATCTGAGCCGCAAGAAAGGACCTGCCAAATGTAAACTTTCTTATGGAAATAGGCTGGTGGCTATTCATTGCCTGATTATATTTGCAAGGCTAAAATGTTGAACTGATTGTTCGATCAATTATCACTTTACAGATCAGGCTAGTCTCTTAAGAAAACTACCAATCACTGTGTTAACACGCAGATATAAATGAGCCCTTTTCAATAGGATAACCACTCTCTCCCCCATGAACAGTAGGTGTGGCAATTAGATAATTGATTTTAGGTAAATGTCTTGTTAATTATGCAGCAAGCTTCCTGTCTCCTGCTAATTAACTTAGTGCTCCTTTGAATCAATAAACTATGGCCTTGGGAGAAAAAACAGCCTCCCCACAGACCGTGGGGCACAGAGAGGAAAGTTTGGCTCATCGCCTTTCTTCTTTGTATTTCCAAACCAGCTTCATAAATGCCCAGTGTAGGGTGACCAGATGTCTCGATTTTATAGAGACAGTCCTGATTTTGGGGTCTTTTTCTTATATAGGCTCCTATTATCCCCCCCCACCCCCAGTCCCGATTTTACACATTTGCTGTTTGGTCACCCTAACGCAATGTCATGGGAGATATTGGTATGGAAAAAAATTGAATTAAAAGGTGACCAAATACATAAACCAGTGAACATCTAATTCAGAACTTGCTCAGTGAAAGACAAGGAGGCTGAGCTCTACATCACTTTGAGACAGCAGCAGGTGAGCGTCCATGAATTCTGTTTGAGCAAGCCTTTCCAAAGTTTGAGTGCCCATCCAAAGTTGTGAGGTTTCCATCCTTTCTTTCTCTCACCTGTACCCCTATTTTGTTTGCATCTCATCATTTACCCAGCCAGACAAACTCTTCCCCCACAAAAGCCCCTTTCTTGCATTCTCTGACCTCAAACTCCCCAGCTCTGTTTCAGTTACATTCCACTGTGGTTTGAGAGACTTAGACTTTCCACTCTGAAAACTTTCCAAACAAGACTCTAAACAGTCTAATTCTTTCCTTCTTACTTTCCCTGCCCCTACCATCTTTTCACCTGGGCTTGTGTGATAACCCCTTCCATAGCAATGTTTTCTTTCTTTCCTCCTTCCTCCTCCCAGACTCAGGTTTTAACACTTTGAGCCCTACTCTCAGTCAACAGGATATGGGATGACTCTTTGACGTCAAGACGGCCTTTGGAACAATTCCATTAATTTCAAGAGATCTATACCAGGCACGTCAGATATCAAGCATTAATTTGGCCTAAAGAGTGATTTTTAATTTCTTATTAATGTATGTGATCTCAAGAAAGCCATCAAAACTGCTATGTCACCCATTTCAATCCAGCAAGGAAAAATGATTCCATAGGTTTGCATAAGAGGGAAAAATGTTTAAATAATAATAGTTAGGAAAAATGTTTAAATAACAATAGTTTAAATAATAATGATAGTTAATGAAGACCTCCTGTTCTGAACTTTCCCAGAGGTTTGAGGTTTAACCCTAGAGTTTGATTGAGCCAGTCATACATAAATGGCCAAATGTTCAAATTAAAAACAATGGCCACCTGCTTAAGTCTTTGCAGGATCAGGGTCTGAATCCGGATGCTTGCAAGCTTCCCTGAAGTTGGGGGAGCTTGGATGTGGGGGTATGGGTCAGCCATTTCCACATCAGTTTTATTATTAAACAAATTAAATAAATTGCTGAGAGGTACAGGGGCCAGATTTCTTTACTCAGTATTTCCTTTATTTCTTTTGATGATCCTGCAGTACAGATTTGATGAAAAGTATTTTTAGAATATTTTAGTTGCAACTTTTAGTTGCAACTTATCTTAATGTGACTCTCCACATGAGTAAAGGTACTCATCTACCTGAAATGTTTTCAGGATCAGGGCCTTTATCTTGTGTTGTTCCCCTCAGTTGACCTTGGTCACACACACGTTTATTACCGGCTACTAAGAAGTATAGGGTGAGTGACAGTCCTGATATAAGAAAAAGTATAACTGGAGAATAAATACATTTAACTTTTTTTTTAAAAAAAAAGTATTCTAAAAATAACCTAAAAGAAAATTTTGGTAAAAGTTTGAGACTGGCTCACATTGATGTTTACAAGAAGCCTCTTATACATAATTTTCCAAAGCTGTTCTCAATCATGCAAATGATTTTTTCCTTTGCAATATGCTAATGTAATCTGATTTATTTCAGTTGTAAAAGTTAATTACAATGTGTTTGTGAGTCCCTAAAGATGATGTATTAAATGTTTATAACCAGGATTATTAAAATGTCCTGTCTCGATTACAGTGCTTCTCTTTCAAACACTAGAACTAATTGTAGCCTTAAATCACAACAACCTCATCGTTAAAATTAACACAAGGGCAACATTGCATAATTTTAATTAATTTCAATTTGGCCAAAGCAAATTAATTTTTTTGTTTTCTAGAAGGACAGCTAAAGCCTTCCACAGACCTCTCCCGTTCAATGTGGAGTTCATAAACTTCTCTTTTTTCAACATTTGTATCTCTTTAATGATTCTACCATTGCATATTCCCCTTTAAACTCTCTGTGAAGTCTCGTATTCTTTTTATTTTCACTGTAGTTACTGTATTAATGTCTGCAGTGCTTATTATTTTGCACACAAACAAGAGGATGAAACATTGGTGGAATGTGTAATATTTCCCTAATTTTGCACGCCTGTGTGACATTGTTGCTGCCTTCTGAACCCAGCTCTTTAAAATGAAAGCAGCTCTGAGCTCCCTGAAGCTTGCTGAAGCTCCAACTTTCCTTTCTTTAACACCCTTTAAAGAGCTGCTGATGCCTTGTGACAAATTTTGGAAAACAAATCCATGAAGAAATAATTAACCTACACAGCAAGGTTTTCTGTGTTTCTCTTTCCCTTGATCTTTACACTTCGGATTTTTTACAGGGAAAAACAGGAGCTCTCTTTGAGACAGTATAAGTGATGCTGTTTGCATATTCCTCAGCTGAAGTTACAAACCTTCATGCTTTGGGACATCACAATTGGCTGCTGTGGGCACAATAATGTTGTCACAGAATTATGAGTTGAGACTAGGAATATGCTACAAAAGGAAAGTTTTCCCTTTTCCACAGAATATGAAATTGCTGTGGTAACTATGGGCCTGTTTTTGTCTATATAGGAATTACCTGTGGTAGAGGAAAGGAAACCAAGTTTCAATTCATGAAGTTTCTGCTGAATTCTGGTGTGGTTTGCCCCTCCTGTGCAAGTGAAGAAGCTGTGGAGGGCAGTGGGGTGTTTTGCCCTTTAACAAAGACATCTCCAGGAAGCAAAGGGCATCCATGTCATGCCCCTAGCCCTCAGCTCATGTTGAGGCCTGCAAGCACAATTTAAGTGTAAACCTTGCTTGTAAGGGCAAATCTTGCTGTGTCTAAATGGCTTCCACAGCACAGAAGGGAAAGCAATGCAGATCAATATGTCTTTATGCTAAAATAATGTGTGTTATATGCCCTGTTGGGGACAATCTGTAGGAGCCAACATGGCTCCACTCTCCCCATCCTACCCTGCTCACCTTCACACAGGGATACAGAGGGAAACCGCCTAGGCCCTATTTAGTACTATGTGGCAAGGTGGGTGTTGGAAAACAGTGACTTTTTTTAGTGGCAGCCCTCTGTGCAACGCTCTTTGTGCCCTTTCATCTGAGGATAACAACGCAGATTACCAAAGTAGGTATTACTACATATGAGGAAACCAAGGCATTGCAAGCTACAGAAACAAATCTCTCCACCTGCCTTAAAGGAAACAGGACTGGAAGTTCTGCATCGTAGGGGAGGCATACGGACTGCAGAGTGGTTATATATAGGGGTGGGAACTGCATACAGGGGTCCTGCACCCTTTGTATGGCCATGCTCTGTTGTGGCGGAATGGAGGGGGGAATCTGAGCAGGAGCAAGAGCATGGCCAGTGAATTTTCAAATGCACAGGTCTACAGGCTTACTCCTCATGAGGTGCAGCAGATGCTATTGTAGTCCATAGTGGCTAAATTCCTTTTTCTTGAGCATTTGGGTAAAACCATGCCCACAAGCCCCACATGTAACTCATGCCCAAGGCCTCTTTACTCAGGCTTTGTATAAAGAAGCAAACTTCAGCTACACAAAGTTCACACAAGTCAGGTTTAGCACTCGGGTCTCCTGATTCTTAATCCCTGTCCTCCAACCACCTGACAGAGTACTGCTTAAAGCATGAACAGAAACTGCATGAAATATTCAGGAAATGACTTGGATATTTCAAATATTCCCCTGAGACTTTATAACACCCTCTACTTCAGTGATTCTCAAACTTTTGTACTGGTGACCCCTTTCACATAGCAAGCCTCTGAGTGTGACCTCCCCCCGTTAAATTAAAAACACTCTTTTATATACTTAACACCATTATAAATGCAGGAGGCAAAGCAGGACTTGAGGTTGAAGCTGACAGCTCATGACCCCCCACATAATAGCCTCACTACGGCCTGAGGGGTCCGGACCCCCAGTTTGAGAACCTCGGCTCTATGTTTTGAATGTTCACATTGAAAAGGGCTTATATATGCAGGAGCAAGATGACTCACAGTTGTATGGCTCTGTTAATCATGAGACTTAATCCTTATAAGATGCCATGTTTTAATAAGATGCCATGTCCATACCCTTCCTGGCTCTCATTCTCTTCCTTTAAAAGAGAACTGGTAAGAAAACTCAAGCTGCTCTTGGTGCAGGCTCCCATTGACTGGTGAAAGAAATCTCCACATGTCGATAGTGAACCTGGTATCCTCAAGCACTGTCAGTCTGCTGCCTGCCAGGCCCACTCTTCTGGCTCAGACAGAATTCATTTAGAAACTGAGAGAGAAAGAGAAATACGGCGCCATCTTCTCACTGGAATGTCTACTGGGCGTTGAGAAAGCAAACATGCCACTGGGTATCACCATTATCTTAGCGACATTCAGTGAGTTCTGCAAGCACAGAAATGATCTGTTAAAAGATAGCAGCAGATAATGGCTTGCCTAGTGACTTAATCCACAGGAGTTAAAGGGAGTTGCAGCCACAGATCAAGCTGGCCAGCCCAGTGTGTGGTGCCAACCCAGGAGAAGACCTGACTTACATGCTTGCTTTACAAGCATGATTACACTAAAATCGTGCTTACAGGTCTCAGCATGAACTAGTGGAGCTGAATATCTGAGAAGAGGCCAGGGGCATGCACACGGTTGCCTTTTTGCTACCTGAAGACTTTGTTAAAAGGCCAAACACTGCCAGCCCTCTACAGCTTCTTCATCGTGTAGGAAGCGCAAACCACACCTTGTAGTAAAAGAATGCAGTAGAAACTCCATGAATTGAAACTTGGTTTGCTTTCCTCTACCACAGGTAATTCCTATTTAGCACAAAGGTGCTGTCCACAGCTAGTCACACATATACAAATTGTTCTCCTCACACTTCTGACAGAGGGAGTGAATCCACCACTGACTCATTTCCTTCCCCTCGCCCCCATCTAGATTATAAAATTGCCTATAAGACACAGACAGGATGGCTGAGGGGATAGGGACTGGATGCATTTTCACTTTTTGATCGGTGGTTTATATCAAAGGTTATTTGGACCTGATTTTCAAAGGTGCTAAGAGCCTACAGGTCCCATTGAATTGTGGGTGCTCACCAATTCTGAAAAATCAGACTCTTAGGCCCAGACTCTCATTGGTGTTGGCTCTTAACTTCCATTGAAATCAATGAGCCCAAATACTTTCGAAAATCATGGCCTCAGTGACTGAAAATTGTTCAACGGCCTTTGTAAAAGTGAGAGTGGCAAAGGTAGACCCTAGTTTGACTGAGAAACCACGGATTTGAAGGAGCTTGGAGATTGAAATTCCTTTTCTCCTCACTTCAGGCATGATGGAGGCACACTAATGTAGGAGAAGCTTGCATGTCTACTGGCGTTTCTGTTCCTGGGGCTAAATAGACTTGTTGAGTCCCAAGAAATAGGATCAGGCACATGTCACTGGCGCTAAATCCACACATAAGAGGCCAGATTCTCAGCTGATGTAAATCAGCACAGTTCAATGGAAGTCTGACATTTTGCCAACTGACACCAGCTGAGGGCAGTATGAAAAAACAGAAGTGTAGCAGAGACATATATTGCCGTCCATGGAAAATAAAAATTACACACGCTTTGTGTATTGGAGTACATCAGTTTCATAAACCAGATAGCAATTCATGCATATAAACTAAAACAAAATTGTTGATACTGTTTTTAAAATAAATGGCACAGCAATATGCTTATAGCAAATCTTGTTTGGTACCTGCTGTGCTACTTTTCCAGGTGAAAATGGCAGGGTGACACCACCATCTGTGAGAATTTCAGTCCATTCTGGGTTGGACACACTTTGATAATCATCCAAACAGCTGGATGCTTCTGCACACTGTATCTTTGAGGGTTGCAGATCACTATATATAATAGTTGAACAAAAGGAAACTAACCAAATAAAATACTGTGGATTATATGAAATGAAATTGGGGATTATATTTTTTTTCAGAAAGTTGTAGAGTTTTGATAAAAATTGCTAAGTGACCAAGGCAACCACTTGCCATCTAGATTGTTCTTACTACAAAAAGACAGTAGCTTGTTATGAATCAAAATCATTCCATTATTTAGGTCTCTTTTTCATACCCACACATAGGCTATATTAATTGTATATGCATATTGGCTCATACTTATTCCCTTCTCACACAGTTGTGACATATTTGTGATTTCCCACAGCAGCACAGGCTTCTGTAGGGCAATATACTTTGATCAGTATTTTGGTTTTTGATTGGCTGGCTAGTCCTCTCCCCTGCTTGTTTACAGCCTCATTAACTTGCAGGGAAGAGGTGAGCTGACCAATCATTGGAAATACAGAATATAGTACAAGTCAAAGTGATATAAGCACATAATTCCAGAGCTGCATGGTAGACAGACATGGTTTACTCAGTTAGCCAAGCTGCTCAGTCTCAAAATTCTGCAGCATTCTGGTCATATCCTTTTGCTGCGGCCTCAACACCTTTCCCATTATGTTCAAAAACACCCACAAGCCAGTGATGAGCTAGTTATGTGCTTTTAACACAGTCTTGATTCGTTCACCCTAACCAAAGGCGAACAAGCCATGCAGAGCCTTTCTTTTTTTTTCTTCAGCTTTCCTTTTTCCTTCTTTTCTCCTTTCATGAAAGAAGTTATTTTATCAAACCACCAATTTCCCATCAAATAACATAGCTTTTATATAATGTTTTTCAATTAGTAAACCTCACAGCACTTTGCAAAGGGGCTGGAGAAACAGATGCACAGAGAGGTGAAGTGACTTGCCCAACACCACTAAGAAGACTGATGGCAGAGCTGGGAATGTAGCTTACATGTCTGGAAATTTTTCTTAACCGTTCTATTTTTTTCTACATTTTTTCTCTTTTAAAAGCATTGGCCAAGTATTGACCATGATGGGAAGACAAATTTCCATAATACCAGTGAGACAAGTAAGACTATTTAATTGTATCTTTAACCCGACTTCTTCAGCATATGGCTTTTGATGGCATAAGCAATGAATTAGATGCTAGGTAAGTGATGTAGCCACTCTATCATGGCAGCATCATTCTGAGATGTCAAGCACATCCATGCACTATCAAGAAGATAAAGTGGGCAATACACAACCAGATGGCACACAGAGTGTTCTTGACTTCTATAGGGGCAGGATGAGGAGCTCAAGAAGGCCCAGTGGTAAAGATATAAGCTAAAACACCCATGGGGCAGATCAATTATATATATACTAAACAGCATAGAAGTGAGTACAGATCTTTAGGGAAGTCCACTATTCATACAACATGGGTATGGGCATGAACCATTGCTGCACTTCCAATCACAGTTCTGTTAAAACATCATCCACATAATAAAATCTACATGTTTCTTCTCTGGGGCCATGGAGCATACTTGTAGGAGTAGTTCACTATGTCAAACTGTCATATACTGATGAAAGGTCAACAAGAACCTAGATAACCCAACTGAATCTAGGGACTGTGATATGTGTCATTAGAAAATCTATTCTTGATGGAGTTTCAGTTATCTGTGTAGCAGGTAGGTTTAGTTTAGGGATAGGCCTGTGGAGGAAAAAGGTCAGATCTTAAAAATAGCCTCAGAATTAGAACAGGTTGGATCTGAAAAGCTCAGGCCCAACTCTAGTTTAGATAAAATCATACAGAACAAGTCAATGAGGCTTTGTGGATTCACAGCAGCTGAAGATCCATAATCTTGAAAGTATTCAAGAAAGTATATTTCTCTGAACCAACCCTCAGAATCTTATGAGGTTCATTTCCAGACTTTAACTCCAGTCTTGAGTTGATCCTGAACCCGACTGAGAACAGGGTAGGACTGTACTTTCTTGTGTGCTTGGTAGTTAGTGGACAATAGTCTGTTCCCTAGAGGCTAGATTGAGTCAGTTTGTGACCACAGCTTGCTATCTTGAAACCCATAGAATCTCCTCTAGGAGTTTTGCTTACATCCACTAAGTGCTTTTAACAATTATTTTAACCCATTCAAAAAAAAAAAAAAGAGGGAGAAAATATATAGGCCTGAACTAAAGCTTCATATCCATTCCAGCATTTGGAGGCTTTCTCGGAATCTAATCCCAGATCCAGATCTCAATAATGGTCAAAAACACAGGTGCTGCCACTACCACGCTGCACTTCAAAACTCTGAACAGGGTCTAAATTACATACTTCAGGCCCATCTCCACCAGTCTTATGTTGCTTTACTTTTTGATCACAAAATAGGTTCATTTCCTACTGAGTGCATAAAGATGGATGCAACAGCTCCATTTATCCTAATCTTTGAAAACAACAGTATAATTATATTCCGCATTGTTCTCCAAGAGCCACTCTCCAGTTAAGCAAAATAAGCAATCAAATGCCTTCCTTTCTAGCCTAAGGTACGTGTGACCAGGGAGACCTTTCCAAAATAAAGTTGTAAAAAGCACTTAGATATTAGATAAGGACTATTCTCCAAAAGGAGAATATATGAAAAAAGGAGAAGATAGACATCTTGCCAGAGACTAATGTTTCTAGATAAACACTTCTGGTTATGGGTGATTTTAGATCACATATCTGCTTTCCTGTGTTTCTTTGATTATTATTATTAATTATTGCTGTTGTCACCGACACTAAAATTGGAATTTGTGACACAGGGCTGACCCTTGTTCTTTATTGGCGGATGACCCCGAAAGGGTTATCAAGACCTTAATACTCAGTTTTTCCTCTTCCTGGGGGTTTAATTGTACTGGTAATCTCATACAGCTTGCTCTGAATTGTGAGAAGGAAGAAACAAGATGCAGGGAAAATTGGGGTTGAAAAACATGGAATTGTTATGTCAAAGTTTCTCATAGGAAAATCTCTTTCCCAGCTATGTGCTGGTGGAGGGATTGGAAGGGGACGGAAAATTCTTCAGGGAAGTTAAAAAAAAAATAGGCCTCTGCTCGCACATTTTGTCGAGTAAATGCTTGGCATTAAAGAAGCCATGGACTCCCATGTCAGAATGAATCACGCTCTTGGAATCTGCAGTACAGCTTAGGATGAGGAGGTGGTATTTTGCAAAATGCCAAATGCATGGGCTGGAAATAGAGACTGCTGCTTCCAGAACAGCCACTCACAGTCAGATTCATCCCACTCTCTTCTCGTTCCCATTCCTGGTTTGTGTCTTTTCACTTAAAATATAAACAAAGCAGAGGAGCTCACAGAGAGAAATGAGGGGGTGTAGGAATTGGGGTGGGAGGGGGATGAGGCGAGGATTCTAACAGGATCTCGCTCTTCCTTTCACAGCCCACAAAGAATGAGAACATTCCACTCACACATACTGGTACATGTACAGATTCCGCAACCCTTGCTATTCACAGGAACATGTTGCTGCATGCAATGTCTCTGGGATGGTCCCGGGTATTTTTTTCCCAGTATCCATAAGCTTTGTTTGTATGTATTGCTGGGATGGTGCCAGACACTGACAAAACGAGCAGACAGCTCAAATACACATTGAAACAGACAACAGCCTTGAGATGGGTGGGATCTCTCTGCTAGCTGAGTATTGAGAGGTTCACTCTAGCCAATACATTTAAATAACATTTAACAGAAACTAACTGACATTTGAATGATGACGTACAGAATGTTTCACAGAAATAAAAAGCATTCACACTTTTCACAAGGATTTATTTATTTACTATGCTTTGTAATATTTCCTTTGCTTGGGACAGGATGGGGAAGTATTTGTAATGATGGCAGACCTAGGAAGACTAATAGGCAATACAGGATATGTGTAGATTTTATGAGAGTGATTCCAATTCATTTCTTTTTCTTTCTTTCTTTGCTTTATGCACATTCATATGAACACTTTTTTGAGATAGATAGATAGATAGATATCTTTCCCCCTTTATGGCATCTCTTATTATAGGCAGAGCCCTGCACAGATATAATATTTGTATCTGGATCTGATCTGTGAGCCACAAACATGGCCCGTGGATATCTGCAGATTTGCAGGGTTTGAGACACAAAATTTGGATTTGCATCTATCTGTGATTTACAAACATGGTCCGTGGATATCCGCAGACATAGATATCTGCAGATATAAAGTGGATAAATACAGATTTGCAGGGCTTTAATTATAGGTCAATCTTCTTGCAACAGTGGGGAAAATGATTGTGTACTCAGGGTAACATAGATGGGTTCAGCTTGTACTACAGGTAACTTAAAAATACAGACCCACAATTTCTTCCCCCAATTACAAAAAAAACAGAAACAGAATGTTAAACAACAACACAAAGACAAAGAAGTGACTTGCAACGGTGCTTATATATTTAGCTTTTCAGGGAGATTTCCAATGTTATACGTCATTTTAAAAGTCTGTGTTCGTGTGTTTGCAAACTCAGTTCTTGTTTGCCCTAATGCTGTCAGATCCATCATCTTCTTTTAATGTAATTCAGTGGCAGTACAACACCATTGACTTAAATGGGATTGTATAGATGAACATTAATTTGTACCAAGAGTCTTTGAGCTATTCCCTAGTTGTTTGAACTCCATAGGAGTTTTGACATTGCCTTCTGTGGTGCTAGCAGCTAGCCCTTTGGCTGGGCAAAAAGTGCTCTACCTATAAGAAGAACGTTTTTCAGAAGACCCCATGTGGTTTACAACCACTCCCTCTTCTTTAAGGTTCCACAGAAAGGAGACATTCTTTTGGCTGCTGAAGACATGCAGTGACCGTCTTCGAGAGTTTGCTGCAGTATGGTCTGAGGCTCTCCACTGCTCCCTCATCTAGAGGGCGGCAGATATACAGTCATCCTGTAACAGATGTAAAGAATGACTTTCAGGTGAGCCAAGCTTAGCATAGCCCTTGACAGAACTGCTCCACATGAACCAGAAGGGTCCTGATTCATATCTCAGCTGCAAAAAAATGTGCAGGACACACACATACGCTGAACAAACGCAGCCACCGGATGGGAGGACTCAACTAATTGGTTGAGTTGGCTCTAATACCTGGCCACCAGCTGGCTGATACAGCAGCCTCCAGCCCCAGGGAGTTAATATTCCATCTAGGAATCGATGCTGGATCTCTTAAGTAGCAGAACAGAGCAATAACTGCTGGTGCCACATGGCCTGGCCTATTTTTTTAATTATTATTAATAATAATTTTGAAATATAAAGATAGTATCAGCCTTTTCTAAATGCTTTTCAAATTTTACTTTGCCAAAAAACAAGAAAAGGAAAGAAAAGAATGAAAGCATATGGTGTCAATCATATCTTACAATATTTGTAACTGAAGTTCGGAAACATGTGTTTCCTAACTGCTCATTCAGCAGTATCTGTATTCTTTTTTTTTTTTTTTTTTTTTTTGTTAAGCAAAAAACAACCTTCTAAACAAAGCATTTAAACTAACTGGCATTGCACGATATTGTATTTAGCTGAAATGAACCATTTTATTTGGGCGTAGGCTGAACTGAGCCAGCAGTTACTGTTGTTCTGTTACATTTCAACTTTAAATTAGATTCAGAGAGAGACAAAAAAAACCATCACCACCCCCAAAATATCACTGCAGTCACTAATCAGCCAATGTTAAAAATCAGAGAATGTGGCTGCATTCCCTTACGCTGTTTTTTAAAGCAATGTATTTAACAACATAGACCTGGCAATGACCCATCGAACCAGGTACCATGTGTTCACAGTGACCTTTATCTAAGGCTTCCAAGGAAGGCAAACCCTTGCCATAAATGCATCCAGGCAATTGTTGCTGTAGAGGAATTTATTACTTCCTGAGCCTTCTGACTATCAACTCATGCCTGGATGAGTTTGGATTACCCTACACACATTCACACACATCATTTAACCCTGCAGAGAAACTATGATCATAGATTTGAGGGTTCATGATTTCTCCTCTTTTGAGCATCATGGGGTGCCCATCATGTTAACTATTATTGAATGGCATGTTCATATGCTTAAAACCCCCTATCCTCTCTGGATGAATTACTAATCAATATGAACCAATATGAGGAATTTTCCTGAAAGTTGCCAAGATCCCAGCCCCCTTTTTTCTTGGTTCAGATATGTACCTACTATTAACATCCTACTGCAAAAACCCTCCCAGAGCTTTGATGAAGTTCATTTCAGGATTTTAGCAAATACATCTGCTATCCTTCAAATCCAGCACCATCCTACCCTCTGTCTCTCTCTGCTCTACAGACTTGCTTGTGGTGGACAACGAATTTACTTAGTGCCAAAAAAAAAAGGTCAAAAGTACAGACATCCTCCTTCTCTCACTAAGTCCTTTTTTACACTAGTATAACTCCACTGACTACAGTGAAGCTACTCCTAGTTAGCACCAGTACAAGCGAGAAGAGAGTCAGGCCCTTCTGCTGCTGCTTTTTCTTTTTTTTTGTTATGGTTTTCAGCTGATGTGTTTGAGCCTTAGCAGCATCCCAGTGTTTACTGAATTACTTGACAGAAATCCACCCTTCCTTCTGAAGACAAAACAAGGGATTATCAACAAGAAATTAGCAAAGCAATCAACATGCAAGAGGATTCTCATTTAATAAGTGCTAACTTTTATTTTTCTAATAGGCGTGAAAAACAATAACAACATGTCCATGATACAATTTGATTAAATTGGCTTGGATGGCTTTGGGAGCAGTAATATGATTAACACGCAGCTCGTTCTTAGTGGCTGATCGGCAGATTGTTTTGCCTTTATTCCTTTCAGAGACTGAAAGTCCTGGTGATGACGGCATTAACCATTTCACCATCACCGCATACAGAAAATCAAAGCCCCTGGAGTTGGCAGAGAACTGACTTTGAACTTTTTCTTCTACTAAAGTTGTAGGGGCTTGGCAGAGTGTTACCCCAGTCCCCCCGGAAATTTTTTTTCAGCAGCAGAAGGGCCTGACTCTCTTCTCGCTTGTACTGGTGCTAACTAGGAGTAGCTTCACTGTAGTCAGTGGAGTTATACTAGTGTAAAAAAGGACTTAAAATATTAGCACCAAGGAAAAGACCCTCAGTGTAAACCCAACTCTCCCCTGTGCCTGCATAGAGGCCCACTGAAGCCAGTGAGGCTTCACAACCATGCAGGTATCTACCTATATTAAAGTTATCATTGCAGGTTCAGACCCTAATGGTCTCTCATGCCCAGACTCTTTAACTCTCCCTCACTGGTCTTGGATAAAATAGTTGAGCCTAACCTAGCTTTCTATTTTATAGAAGGGATCATGAGTGACAGATTTGCCTCTACATACTTTACTACTGCTTAAGTTTCTGTAGCAGGAAAGCACAGGATGAACTTTAAGCATGTAGTAATCCCATTGAAGAACCACTCACATGCTTAAAATTAAGCATGTGCTTTAGCGCTTTGTTGGATCAGGGGGTTTCAAGTCAGGTAAATGAGGCTAAGTATTCTTCTAGGACTTCTGAATGTTAACGGTCCATTTCATTCCTCTCTGGTACATCCCAGCAGCACAAAATGCTGGAATGGAGAGCATTTAGGAATGACGTCCAAATGTCAATAAACTAAATTAATCTCTAAAAGAACCCCCTCCTGTCACTCCTGAAGAGATGTACACACCAAGTATCTAATCTATATCAATTTTTATTGCCAATCAGCTCATAACCTCTTGGATCACCTGAAGTAAAAGCTATATGGAAGCTTGACTCCAAGAAAGAACATTGTCATGTTTGAAGAGGCAAAATTCCAGAAGGGAATTATATTGCTCTGATTCCCTATAAAAAGATGTAGAGCGGTTAATAGAAACTGAAATGTAGAGAGCAACTAATTTTCTATGCAGTTCTAAAGGACTTCTCTATAAAGTCAAAATGTATTAAGACACTGCAAAAATTTAACTAATGTTTCAGGTGTACAATCTGTGGATGGACAGATGTATCTATCTCTTTCCCTACACAAGTAGCATTCCAAGTTTGGGAAACATTGATCTAAACTATTTTCAAAGTTGTGCCACAAAAATTAAGACTTTTGTGTTTTAAAGTCAGGTATAATCTTATGATTTTAAGAGATTTGGATATGTGACCTTATGATGCAATGACATACATTAAGAGAGAGAAATCTGTTTCCCTCTTTTCTTTTTCTAAAAATATCAAGAGATTATTAATACTAATTAATGTTTTTAAAAAAAAGATTGTGACCAGCTACACGAAATGCAGTGTGCCATATAGAATGAGGCTTTTGATCCTAGTTCCCTATAGATTAATAATTGCAGATGATTCTTTTGCACCTTAGAGGTTTTCTCACCATGGCTTGCTGACCCACAACATCTTGTTCAGCTCAGTGTGGGTGTATCCGTAGTGATTTACGCTGGTTGATTTTTTTGTTTTTATGTATGCAAAGACTCATACAGCCAGAGAAAGGCTCATGTTTGAAGTGAAATAATGGAGTTAGAAGCCTGTTGGTCCTTGCCCATGGTCCTTTCCAGGAAGACTAATTGCCAAACCTAATTAAGACTGAAACTGATGGGGTTCTCTCCCACATAGAATTTACAGGATTAGGAACAAAACTAGTTAGCTGTAAACACACTTTCTTAAAAACTACAGATTCTCTTTGCCGAGGGCGTATGGGGGCGGGTATCAGAAGCTTTTTGATATGTAAGTATATTCAGTGCTAAGAAAAGTCTTACACCAGGTTAACTACACAATTTGCTAATAACATTTGCTGACACAATCCATGAAAATCACTCTGGCAGGCTGATTTTGGCAAGCGTACAAACGTTTTATTGAACACATGCTGCCTATGAAACATGGCCTATGAAAATTGGCCTTCTTGCCTGTGAATGGGCAACTGAGTAACATGTGATGAAATACCTGCTCTGGATCTTTCTTTGAATATAACAGCGAGAAATTCCCTGATTTGTTTACATATATTTCTGAAGGCCAAACAGAAATGTTCTTAACTAGCTTATGTGCTTTAAGCTGGAGCCTTCTTATAGTGAAATCATTTTTTTCCCCTCCACCCAATAGTGTCACTGTAAGCAAAGGCTCCTTAAAACTGGGATTGCAATTTTTACACTGTGAAGCCTCAAAATAATGTCAGGCATTCATTCTCTTCCATTATAAATGGAGCATCACTGAATTCAGTTGTGTGTTCTACTTTTACATCTACAGGACTGACACTGACTACAGTAGGAATTGCATATATGAATATGAGGATAAAGTTTTGTCTTGAAAGTGGATTAAGCTACGCAGAATGATGTCCTGGTGGGTATGTATAGATAGTGGGTTACAATATGTATACACAATGGCCTACCCATAGGTCTATTCCCAACATTTCCTGCCATTTGGAACAATCCAGTCACGAACACTGAGGGTGCAATTCAGTAGAGAGATCTAGCAATGTCTTATTAATAGAGTTTGTGAAGAAAATATTATACACACGGGTCAATGATGACAAGAAATGTTGATACACCCCTGTCCCATCAACACCACTGACAAAACCTGTACTCAGTAGCACACATGGCTTATACCTATCTATTCAGATGAATACTTGTAAGGTCCCTGCATAAAGTTTAAGCAAATCATTATTTTATATTATGTATAGTAGATGTAACTTCTTTGGGGTGATGGCTGTGTCTATTTTCAGCAAAAATGCCTACCACACTTTTGGGGGCTATAAAATACTAAACAAACAACAACAATAATCAACAATATAATCTCTCCTCTCTCTCTCTCTGTGCCTGACATACTTTTTGTTATGAAATGGAGATCTTCATGAGGTTTCACAAATTTATTATTTATTTATTCCTTGTAGTGCAGTAACATCTCAGAGCCCGAGCTACAGGCCAGGACTCCATTGTGTTAGGAGTTGTAAACACACACAACAAATCTAAAGCACGGTTTAGTCTCATTGTCACAAATAGTAATTGTGCCAATCTATATCTATCTGTCTATATCAGAGGGGTAGCCGTGTTAGTCTGGATCTCTAAAAAGCAACAAAGAGTCCCGTGGCATCTTATAGACTAACAGACGTATTGGAGCATAAGCTTTCATCTGACAAAGTGGGTATTCACCCAGGAAAGCTCATGCTCCAATATGTCTGTTAGTCTATAAGGTGCCACAGGACTCTTTGTTGCTATCTATCTGTAGAGGATGATAGATCTTCTGGGAGGAATGGGGACCAGTTATCTTTTGGGTTGGGTTTTGAAAAAAAGGAGAAATGATTTGAGGGGACCCCACAAATTTTCTCTCCTTCCCCAAAACCTTGGCAAAATGCAAGCCATGGGAGTTACTTCATATAGCCCCAGGTGATGTTCATAGCTGTGTTCTCCTGTCTGGTATGTAGTATACTTTATATTTTCTATGGACAGGTAATGTACAGAGAGACACATGAATTGGAAACTCCAGTATGAGTATCCCTTTTCCAAAACAAAAAAAATGTCATACCATCAGACTCTGACCCTGGGCTTGGCTTCTGCCTCTGACTCCGGCTGAAACCTTTGGCATGACTCCTGGCCATGACTCTACTCTGGGCTTCAGCAATTAGGTCAGACTGCCCACACATAGCCACATGAATGCCTGCCTGGTTCAGAGCACAAGCTAGTCATGTAGGTAAGTATGTTAAAAGGAGTTCTTCTTCTCTTGTTTGCAACGTGACAACTGGTCACATGCATTATAAGATATATCTACCTGTTTCCAAAGAGAACTGTGCAAAACCTTGGTAATTAAATCCACTAAGTCGGACCAAAATGGTTTGCAAAACTTTCAGAAAATTTGGTCAAATTTTGAGAGCGTCTAGCCTAATTTATGGTGTCAGGTGAAAACCGAAAACACAGTGGTTATGTCTGAGTTTTGGAGGATCTGACTGAGCCAAAACGCCAAAAACTTCAAAGGATAATGTGCAAATATGCATGAAACAAAACCAGAAAGACGCTTTGCACAAGTCTCTAGGAGCAAGGGTTGCAAACCTTTACACAACTCTGCTTCTAGAGCATCCAGTAGTGGTTTCTACTAGGTGGACAACTGATCTGATCCTGCACAGCAATTCTGGATTCAATAATCTACATGTTTTCAAACATGTAAGTAATAATCTTGGGGTACTTTCATGCCAGTGAGGGACCTTCATTTAGAAACTATCAGTATCAAATGAAATCATTGGCTTTAGGACATAAGTTTCCAGTGTTTAACAATGAGAACCCTGGGCTTTGTCATTGGTACCAAAGAGGGAGTTCTATCACGTGATGTTATCACAGAGCTGCACTGGATGGATTCTAACTAGAGTAACTTTGGAGAGGCGGGCCTGTGCCTTTCAGGCAGACAGTTAATTTTTTCTTATATTTACAGTTGTCTTAGTAGCTACACTCCCTGGCATTCAGCATGAGTTGGGTGACCTCAGTCACGTTGAAGTTAGTTAACCGTCAGACTTTGATGTATATAAAAGAGATAAGTTATGGGAAATTCTATGGTGGCATCTTTTCATCTATGAAAACGATAACTCTCAGATGTAGGCGTCCAATAGTAAAGTAAAAAAATCAAACAACACCATGAAACTCTTCAAGAACTACTAAAATAATACCATGAAAAATTAATCTTTCCAGTCATTATATCCTCAAGTGTGAACAACTGAGGGATGCCAGTTTCTTTCCTAAAACAAATGTTGGATTTTGAGAACTGTAGAAAGATCCCTGATTTCTTCAATGTGCAAAGCTGCGAAACCCCAAGGATTAGCTTTTTTCCCTTTAATTTCTCTGCCGACAAGTGGCATGGGAGTGTAGAAAGAGTCTGAAAATTTAGCTTAGAAAAAACATATTCCCAGTGGAATGTACTTTATATACCGATTTCAGTGGAAAACTATTTTCCTAAAGGTTTTTTTTCCTTCAGCCTTTCCAGTTTGCTTCATGAATCCAAATGTTTTACATAATATTGGAAATCCACTCTCCTCCTCCTCCCCACTTACTCTATTCCTCTCTGTGGAATAAGCAAACCTATGGAGAAGTGCTCAAGCTTTTGTTAATATGAAAGGATGGAAAATTAAAGGAGGCTGCTCAGAGTAATAGTCACATAAAAAAGCACAGGCTGTGGTTCTTGACTCTCTTTGGCTTCAGAACTGTTGCTCATTTCTCTCCAGCTGCCTGTGATAAAGGTACATATGTGGTCTGTACATAATTATATAGGGGGTGTGCAGGCAACCCTCTGTACAGCCAGGATGATGAGATTTCTCTGTACACTCATTATGTTGCAGGACTTTTTATTGTTGTAGACCAAATAAGATTGTTTTCATTAAAATGGGATTTATTTGTGGTTCAGTAGCCCAAGGCTGTAGAAAACAGGACATTTCACCATTGTGTCATTCAGAACATTGAACTCTTGCCTCTTAATTATACAGTTTTTGACACCAACCAAACTCCTCTCCTGCCCTGACCTTTAAGGGAGATGATGAAATTATGACATAGCCAGGCCACAACCCAGATGGATACAGTCTAAACATTTAGATGATTTGAACCAGACCTTCACAGGACCTTGTTGGTCTCCAAATTAGAAATTATTGATCCAAATGGAGGAGATTAAGGGTTATGCCATACAGAGAAAATGCACATGAAGTCTTCTGTCAGGAAGATGGACCATTTGTATGGACCATGCACTTTAACTGACAAGAAAAGAAAACAAATCTATTTTTTTAACTCTTCCTGCTTCATGTGGACTCATACCCAGCCCAGCTTGGCCTAATAGATTTCTTGGTATGTCCTTGATATGCAAGGGTATTGCTGGATGAAATGGTTACATGAAAAAATGTGCTAGGTCCACACAGGTCAAGCATATCCTGATTTTAAGAGGTGTTGAGCAGTCACAACTACCACTAAAATCAATCCGAGTGGCTGCCGTTCAGCAGCTCTAAAAAATCAGGTCACCTGGGACTTTTCCTATCCAGGAGCCCGGTTTTCTGGAGGTCCAAACAATGCTGATGGCACAAGTTTGGTAGCAAAATCTTGAGGTCATGGAGTCCAAATTCATCCCTAGAGGATTGCACAAATCCAGTGAAACCAATGAAAGTTTGCTATTTATAGACTGAGTAAGGACCAGCAGTTTTGGCCCAATGTTGGTTTTATTTTTCTATAAAACAGAAGTCCTCTTCTAGGTTATGTGTCTCATTAGGGCACTGTCCAGAACACTTCTGGTAAAGCTGGGAGCATTGGTAGCCCTTTCCAAACATTATATAAGAAAAAAAAAAAACTAAATAGTCAATGTTTGTTACTGATTACCATAAAACCCACCAATCAGATAGCTACTTCCTATTTTGGTATAGGGGAAAATTGTGGTATCTCAGATATCCACTGTTAACTGCTGGCAAATTCTGACTTACTGTAGAGCACAATAAAAAATAATCTATCACTTAATACTCTAATGTGGGGCAATTATATTGTAGGTAGGTTGTTTTTTTTTAATTATTTGTTCAGTTTTTATTTAAATTCTGCAAACTTCCTAAAGGATCTGATACCTTCAGCAGTAATCAACTTCTTACACAGGATAACAGTTCACTTCTTACACAAGCTAACAATCAGATATTTCTTTCATTAAGACAAGAATTGTGTGAAACATTGATACTGAAACTACAGACAACTCAACATTTGCAATTTTTGCTTGTCTATACAAACTTTGCTGAAAACCTTGCTTGGTTTCATGACTTTTTCCCAGTGGGGGAGGATATCCAAATGCTAATGGGTATATTATAAGCAAAATGTGTCTTCAGATCTAAACTCATCAGTATTGCATGTTTTGATACAAAAAATAGCCATTTCATTGATTTTATGTTATCAGTAAGGTTGATGTGTGTGACATCATCCATAATAAAATATCATTGATTTTCATGCAGAATTTCACAGAAATTGTTTCATCGGTTTCAAACAGCTGTAAAACAGATATTAGAGATAAGGGTTTTCTAAATCTCAGATGTATAACATTAAGCACCATCTCACTTTTTAAAAAAAGTTTTTTAAAGATTCGTTTCTCAGAGTATGTTCAGAGAGTTTCAGTGGGTGATGCACTTGATGGGTACTAGAAGCAAAAGTTAATGTAAAGAAACACTAGGCAGAAAAAGAAGATTTTAGATGGATGATGTGGAATTCTGGGTGGATGAAAAGTATTATTCATTCACAAAAAGACTGGCAGAGGATTGTACAGAATGGAATACCAGGACTGCAAGTCTCCAGTAATGGATATATGTTATTGATTACAGAATATGTTATATAGACCCCATTATCTCAAAGTATCCTGAAAGCACTTTAAATTCTTTGATTCCATTTCTGTACCTGTATAGCTTTAAGAAGCACAAGTGGTTAGTACTATTCACTATTAGAATTGATTAAAAATTTTATTTTTTTTGAAGAAGAAAGGATGAAATTTCCCCATCACAGAAAAATGTTTCTACTTTTCACCCACTCTATTCATAATGAGCACTTTTTCTGATTCTGAATTGCTCACAGAGAAATTATTATTTTTATTGAGGTGGTCATTTTTCAATATTAGTTGATGACTGTTTCATGCTCCTGTGTAGATTGCTTCTAGACTGTTCATCAAGACTTTTCTGAACTCATGTTGCATGAACTGTCACAACTTATTCACATGGCATTGTGCCTGTCCATTGACTGGATTGACTGAAAGTTTTATAAGCAGGAGGAAGACTTGGATACGTTCCTTCTCATTCAGAAGTTCATGCAAACATGTACACGTGTGATTATTGGTGAGACTTTTGCTTTCCAGGAACATTCTTGTCATCAAAAAGACACATGGAAAACTGAATACATGTGACTGAACAGCAGAGATAATTATCCAAAGGTGAATGAAAGCCTTGCAGTATTTGTGAAACTGTAGTGAGAATTTTTCTATATCAAAAGGTCAACCTCTTCTACCAATGGCACAGAGCCCCTAGCGCCATATTGATGCAATGGTTCAGTGCTGAATCAGAAAGAAGAGCACCACCTACTAAGTCACACTACCTCCCCTGGACACTATTTGAAGGTCTCCCTATCCAGGGTTAGCTTATAAGGTCTGATGGAATCATAATGCATATGGTTGTCGATGAAGGCTGTGGAATTTTGCATGCTGTGCTTCTGAGGCCAGAATCTGTTCTGTGTTATGTGAGATGTCATACTGGATGATCATTATGGTCCTTCTGGCCCTAAAGTCTATGACTATGAAAATTAGGCATTTGCTATCTCTGATGTGAACAGAAACAAGGAGGAGAGGAGTGGGTGGAGAGAACCCAATAATTTCTTTCCATGGATTTCTTGCACGCATCTATGTGCAGTAGGGGATGGACTAGAAATGTTACACAGAGCACATAAGTAGCACTGATCAAAGCCATTGTTCTATCAAATTGGGGGGAAATGAACAAAGTGTTTAAGCATTTGCAAGCGAGGAAAAGGTTATTCTGAAGAGGAACTGCAAATTACAAAGCCTGTGAAACCTTATGATAATGAGGTCTGAGGTCTCCATGGTGATCTTGAAGGGGAAGAGTCCAAAGCCTCTCCCATCTGCAAACTAGATATTTTTCCCCAGCAACCTTTCCATGTCACCTGTAAATATCACCAGCAGTAACTACGTTAAAGCCTAGGAGTTATTCCTTCGACAAGCTTGTGCCTACTTTTTTTTTTTTGAGTAAAGGTTTTCCTTATTAATTTTACCCCTCTAGTGTTCACTTAGCATTTCCTTTGAAGGATAATTGACAGGCGAGGTGACACCCGCCAGAAAGAAAGCCATAAATCAGAAATAATTTCCAAAATTGGCTGAGGGGCTGAAGTGTTGAATAGGCAGATGCAGGTAAACATTTCTTTATTAGGCCTGACAGGAACAGCAAATGTCAAGCAAGTGTTTCCTAATGCACTGGATGAGATTGATTTTGTGGGCCCTTCCTTGGGCAGTTTTGCAATTGGTGTGTTATTGTGCTTTAACAAGTCTGTCTGTGCTACTCTCCTGAAAAAGGGAAGATACAAGTTTGGCCTTAATTGATGAGTGGCCTAGGCTGATCTAGAAAATAAAGTCATTCTCTTTTGGTTGCATTCCTTTACATCAAGAACTAAGGTGGGTTTTTTTTTTTCAGTTTTTTTGTTTTGTTTTATTTTGGTCTGTACAGGTATGTATCTGATATTTTCCATAATAGAATGTGGGTTGTTCAGGTAGTTTGGAAAAACTCGGGATCTGCTTTTACTGAAATTGATGGCAAAATTATGACTTAAATGGTGCTGGCTCCTTGAGAGGACACAAGATGGTACAGAAAACAAACCTGTAATAATTGGGGGCACTTGGATAGCACCTTCCTTTCAAAGACATCAAAGCACATTCCAAAAACTAATGAAATTAGCCCTCGGGAGGTAGATAACTATTATCCCATTTTACAAATGAAGAAATGAGGCACAGGACACGCACAGCCTTGTCTTGCAATACTTGATACTGTTCTGGTTAATGGAATGACTCTCAGTACTAAGTATTAAGGGCACAATCCTAGGAAGTGGTAAACACCTTCTATAAAGTGCTGTGTGGATCCATCACCATTGGGAGTTGAAGACAGAAGATCAGATCCTAACCATGATCCTATAGAGCTATATAAGAACTCTATGGCAGAGCTATGTATAATTAAAGTTCCATGCTTTGACCACAATATCATCCTTTTTTCTTCTCAGCCAAGGTCAAAATTTTCACAATGAAAAGATTTAGTTGGTTTGCCTTTCGCTGTTTTCTTCTAAAGAAGAGGCATGTTTCCTACAGGCCATTAAAGCTGTTTCACTGCAAAAATTGGCCAAAATTCTGTCCCAGAATAAACCGGTGAAAATTCCATTTCTTCCACTAACTAATTATTTCAATTTTTGCCAGCAGGAGAAGTGAGATTTTGACGTCTGGAGTTTTGCATGCATCGTAAATACTTGCAAAGAAAAGGCTGATAGCTTTGAAAAACTCTAAAGATACATAAGATGTTCTACGTCAGGCAATGAGGAAGTAGAAGAAGATTGGAAAAGCAAAGAAACTTACATATAGACTAAAATTACATACACCCAAATGCACTGAAAAGGGCTTGATGTAGCACTGATTTTACTCAGTACAGTAAGTTCCATTTTCAAATATTCCATAGAAGGATATCCACACGACAATGTCCAACTGCTTATTTTCAGGTATTTGTCCTATGACTGCCGACAAGTTCATGGCCCACTTTGTTTTGAATGGCCCTCTGCAACATATTAACTCTTATGCTTAACTATCTGTTCCACTTTGTATTTAGCTGACCTGAAGAAGAGCTCTGTGTAGCTCGAAAACTCGTCTCTTCCACCAACAAAATCTGATCCAATAAAAGACGTTATCTCACCCACTTGGTCTATTTTCAGTTACATGCATTCTTCTGTAGTGACTTTCATCCACAGACTTCAAAACGCCTTACAAACAGTAATTAAGCCTTACAGCACCCCTGTGAGTTAGGTAAGGAATATAAAGGGATCAATGCCCCAACCAATGAAGTGCAGTCACTTCTGGGGTTCAGTTGGGCAGCTGTTTGACAATGTCCAGCAACATTACACAATATTTTAGGACTAGAAGTGAAGACCATAGTATCCAATTGAAAATACAGGGGGTAGACACAGGGCAGAATGTGATTTACTGGAGCTGCAATTTGACCAGGATACTGGTGTTTACACCTCTCCTCTTACAAAATGTGTCAGCTTTATGTCTTGTTTGAAATGTTGCCCCTTCAACTGCAAAGTACCTTTTATCAGAATGCTAAGGTATGGGTCCAGAAACAACTGCTACCTACGGAACCACCAACACAACCTCCTAAAGCATCCAAGTGTTCCTAGAGGTCTCCATCTCAATTTCAAACACCACAAAATAAACAACGCATTCTAAATGTAATTTAAGATAAGTTGATTCTAGGTTTGCAGCTAGCAAATCCCTTGTCCTGTGTCGCTTCCCACAGCCCCCATTAGTCTAGAGCAGCGAACTGCAGCCAGTGGGAGCAGCGATCGACCGAACCTGTGGATCCATCAAGTAAACAAAGTGTCCTGGCCCACCAGGGGTTTTCCCTACACAAGCAGCAGCCCCAGTTTGAGAATCACTGCTGGAGTATCTGTGCATCTTCTAAAAATGTAAAATTAGAATTAATTTCTTTCTTTTTTCCCAGCCTGTGGGAGAAATAGCTTGATTACTTTGTTGGGTTTCAGACTAATATAGTCAATTTCAGCAGCCACAAATGCATGGATCACCAACCTTGGCCCAGATCTATGTTTGGCAAAATGGGGGTAATTTTACTTCAGTACTAACATGCGTTAGAGTATTTGTGCTTGTAGCCTTTAATCTTCCATTGTTTGGTTCAGAGTCTTGCAATGAAAAGAAAGGTCATACTGTAAAAGAGTGCCTAGATGGTCACATAGGTAATATGCAGCCTATATAGTTGCAATTAACTGTGCTTAAAAAGCTTGGTTTGGGGCCTGCCACTTCAAGAAGTTTCAGCAAGATCTACATTAAATCTGGGTCTAATACATTTGGGTCTAGGATAGGATCAGAAGCAGCATCAGCTGGGCCAATATTTCCTTTCAATAGTACTTGCTGTTTTCAATTTTCTGGACACTCCAAGGCTTTCAGGGCCATCGACATTTAAGATTACATTGCACATGCCTCAAGTCCAAGTGAAGCCCTACAGAGCATTAGCTTGATGGCATCTGAAAAATCCATGGGTGAGGAAAGACCCCACAGGAAACTCATTGGGGGTTGAGGGTTCATCTTCCAGAGTTTCTTTTCCATTCTTCTCTCCAGGGAGAGGGCCTTCTAACAGTACAGTAGCCACACAGCCATTTGATTTGAGTCTGCTCAAGTTTGAACACCCACTGTGTCTATTTCTTAACCATTTGCCCTTCTCTAATTCTTACAAACCACTTTACAGCTCAAGTCTAATCAATAACAACTGTGTGAAACAGCACTCAGACAGTAAAGAAGTTGGAATTCCCCTTAATAGCTCTTTAAAGGAGTTTTAATTAATTCCATGCTCTTCTGTAGGATTATCAACTTTACAGTATGACTGCATGTGAAAGCTTTAAGACATTTCATTTATGTCTATAGGATGTTACATTACAAAACCTGGTTTTCATGGCTTGTCGCCACTCCCCATTAGCCTCTGGATTAATCCTAAAATCCCACTTCTCCTTCCCTTTTTACTTTAACTAGCTCTGTCTGCACTCTACCTTATTGGCCCCTCGCAATTCCCTTCTGCTAGAGCCGCATCCAGTGCCCAGTGAATTCAATGGGAGAGATTCTCATTGGCAGCAGTGGCAGTTTAGCTGGGCCATTAATTTCCTCTAGTCACCCCTCAAATAAGCAGTTTAGCTCAGGTAGCACAGCAAGGCAATTCACAGCCCAGTTAGAACACGTATCTTCCTCCCAGGCCCCATCTGTTAGGATACACTGCCTCTCATTTTATTTCCATCCTACTTTTTTTCTTAGTTGCCACCTCCGTGTTTCCTTTAGAATTCTTTACACTCTTTTCTTTCCATTGTTCGCTTCATCTCACCTTTGCACTTGTTCCATTTTTGAATTTATGACCTCTCACCAATGTCCCATTGTTCCCTGATCCTGACTTCTAGCACTTTTCCCCCCTCCATCCCACTGATTCTTCTTTCCTTCTCACTTTTAGTATCTCTAAGCCATTCATCTCATCACCATTTATCATATACTCAGGCTTTCCCTTGCTAACTGTGGTCAAGCCATGAAGATCTGAGATAGAATCAGGAACTCTGTCAAGAAGATTAGACAGAGAGATACAGAGCTAGGACAGAGAGACTGATTTTTTTCTCCACCATCATTTCAGCAATGTTTCTTAATGAATTCATGTAAGAAAGGCAAAGGGTGTTAGTTCAGGAAAGCCAGATCACGATGTGCAGTTAGAGACTAGAGTTCACGAGCTGTCCAGAGCAGGTCACAGAGTCAGACGAACTGTAGGGCAATTTATCTCAGCATTAAACCTCAACTCAGAGTCCCTGCTGGAAAGGCCTCCTCCTTCACAAACACTCTAGGATAAGATGATAAGAAGATTACAAGTAAAGCCTCTCTTTAGCAATTCCACATCTCCTGTCAGACACAGCAAGTTAAATTACAGTGCGGGCTGCAAATGCATTGATCATCCACTCAGCTCCTACAACCAAGGGGTGAAAAGATCCATGCCGAGGATAAGTGAAGTAATCTCAGGAAAGTTTATTTTAGCTGGGAGGGGTTAAACAAGTTCAGTGAGGCAATGCTTCAGGACAGCACCCAAGCCAAGTTCAGCAGCGCCTTGTTTGTGCAGGCATAGGCTGCAGGTTACACACGCCAGGCCTGTTTGATTCTTCTCTTGAGTGTTCTTATGATGCCATGCAAGCAGCAGCATAACACAGGCAACAGAAAAATGCCATGTCTGAGTATCCAAATAAAAACCATGACACATTCGTGACTAGAGGATGCCGAAGACCAGAACTTATTATGGCTTATTATGTTAAGTTTCTTTTGCTGATTCATGTCCATCATAAGAGAGCTTTTTTACACTGACAATATCTCTCCCTTTTATATAGGTGACTACAGCACTTATTTTGCCTGTGAAAGCTATACCATGTTTTATCATGAAAGAAGTAAACCTCCCTAAATAGTTTTCCCAGTGATGGCAAGATAGTCCATTTTAAAGATAGGAGGGAAAAGAAAGAGATTATAAATCATTAGGAAAGCTTATAAATTCTATTCATGACTCTCCGCTTTATTAAAAAGGCCAATTGTAAAATGGAAAGTTCAGAAGGCATGGTGGTGAGAGAAAATGAATTATAATGACATCAGTGGGTCATGAACTAGGCCCACTGGCTACTTTCCAGAATGAAATTGACTAGGAGAGATCAGATGAGCCCATTTGTAGTCCAAGACATCTGAGTGGCAGCCAGGGATTCTGGGTTCAAGCTCCCTATTTACTGGGCATCCATCCCCTTCCCCTTTCATTATCAAGAATATTCTGGATTTCCCAGGCAAAATGTCTGAGATAACAATGCACTTCAACTTAGATTCCAAAAGAACTTCCCCCAAATATTTTTGTATTCTTTGCTCAGTGATAGACCTCGTGAAAATTATGAGCATGCCAACATCTGGCTGACACAGTATATTTTCATCACACTGCTGATGGGAAGCATCCTACTATGAATAAGCATAAATGTGCCAGTCTTTTCCATGATTTTTTGCCCCTCATCTCTTTCCCAGAATAATAAATGGTGTCTGAAACCCAAGAGAAACTCATTTCTGTTAACAGATCATTTTTAAGCCTTTAAGGGCATCTAGTGGAAAAAAGGGGGCTCCCCCCTCACACACACACACATACACTTTCTCTCGTAACTTTTCCAGTTCTCATTCTAAATGCAAAATGACACCTCACTCAAAGCTTTCTGGTGTCATCTTAATCTCTCTTATTTTACATATTATACCTTTCTGATATTGCTCAAGACTTCAAGGAGGCTTTTACCTAATATTGTAATACCTATTATCTGAGGCATTGAGGCACATATGTGCTTGGTCGCGAGGAATAATACAGATCAATTGAATGTCAGCAGTCCAATCAGGTTGAATAGTATATTTTCTGGGAATAAAAAAGATGTCTAACCATCTGACCTTAACACTGGCACCATCTCAATATTAATATATTTTATGCATGCATGTGATAACGTATTACCTTCCTTATGGTCCTGCAGGGAAGTTTCTCTTCTCCCTACTGAGTACCTATTCAGAGGTGGTTATGATTATAGATACTTACTAAGACAGGAATAATTGACCATAAAAAGCCTTTTATATTCCCACAATTATTTTTGCATTGACTAAAAGTGTCAAGAAAATTTGATTTTATTAGCAATACCCTAATTTTGCCTTCATGTAATTTTTATCTAGCTTTCCCCACCTCCACCCCCATTCTCCCCCCAGTATGATTTTACCCTGAGAGGTTTGGTAGTGGTACAAAAGAACAATTTGTTACAGGGTCTGTACAAAATGTGACCACTATAATCCAAATGCGGCATCACGTAAAATAAAATGTATGTGATCAGCATATGGAGAAGCTTTGTTCAAGGTAAAGAAACAGTGTGTGGGATATTGAGACTAAACTCCATGGCACAGCAAGAAGAGGCTTGAAATCCTGATCTGTATCTGAACTTGGGAATTCAGACCAATCTCCAGATGAATCAAAACACTGGGACCATATGAGGCTACTCAGGAAGATTTACTCACAACTAAGTGACATTAATAGGAACCATGTTTGAGATACAGTACTTAATGTTCAAGGTTAAATGTGGATAGCAGAGTATGTGGAATATAGACTAAATCCTGCTAATGCACCTATATTTAACATTTACCTTATTGTCTTTTATGTTTATAGAAATATTTTTAAAAGTTATTATTCTACTGTTGAGCAGAAGAAAGGGCTAGTAATTAAGGATACCCTCAGAAAGATCCATTGTACCCTATCTTGTTCCTAAGGATGTTATTGGGAGTTTTCAGAGAGAGTAGGATTGGAACCTTGAAGGACTTCCAGGATGCCAAATATTACAGACATGCTTAGCTCCACATGAGTTTGAATATTTCATCTGAAATTTGGATACAAAAGCAACTAAGGGGTTGTCTACATGGCATGCACAATAGTTTGTGAGTTGTGTCGTGCACTAATCAGCCCATGTAGTACTGTTCAAAACAAGACTACATCATGCACACTAGGAAACTTTCAGTTTGCACCAGCAGGGTTTACATGGGCCAGTTACCACGTGACCCACTGAGTATTAGAATTTACTCCCCATTGGTGTGCACTCCCACAACATGTAGACAAGCTCTAAGTGATTTTCAGTGAGACTTCTGCTCCACTATATTAGCTTTCTCTCTGTCACGTTGGAAACCTGTGTGTTTTCCCATCTGTGTACACTCAGTTTTCCCTTCATCTTGCTAGACATAAAGGTTCCCCCTTCGCCAACATTTTTCAGCTTGAGGTAATTATTTGTAACAGGTTTGCCTGGAAATATTCTCTTTCAGGGTAATAGACACAGGCTGTGTTCACTGGTAGAGGAACTAGCATGATTGACTGCCGATATTTTAACCTTCATAGCACCTAAATCCTTCTCAGATCTGGTCTAGTGGTTTAAATGCTTGCAGTTGCTGGGTGACCAGTCTATATACCATTTATTCTCACTTATGATGAATTTTAAGGAAATAGATCAATGTAGATTTTCAAAAGGACAAATGGCAGTTGATAATCCAGTCCAAAGTCGTATGCAGCTGGCCTGGCTAGCAGATGTCTAAGGACATGGTGGACATTTTGGCATCAGCATCACCTTTGAACTTCTTGGATGTGTAGCTTTGCCAACATATTTTTGGCCTTTCTTCTAACACTTAGTGTCTTCTAAGATGAAACACTGGCAAATTTTTAAAGCTCTTGCTATTTTAAAAACAGGCCGAGACTTTTAGGGAATTTGTTTAGTAGTGGCAGAGGAGGAAGAAAGATTTGGGTCCTCGGTGTTGTTCAATTGCATGCCTTTGTTTTATCTGGATGGTAGCTGCGATGGATACTTAAGAGGTGTTTTGCTGATGGACTAGTTGCAGAAGCATTGGCAGTCTATCTAAGAAGAGATTTACAAAATTAGAAGAACCAGCAGAGTCCACAGAAAACATGACCCAGCATTGTGATAAAAGAGCACTTCAATATTATATAGCAACAATCCTCAAACTATTCTAACACTACAGTAAGTTATGGGGGAAATTAATGAAATTAATGGAGCCACACCAGTTTATGCTAGTTATTACATAGACCAGAGGTCGGCAACCTTTGGCACGCGGCTCGCCAGGTAAGCACCCTGGCAGGCTGGGCCAATTTGTTTACCTGCCTCATCTGCAGGTTCAGCCAACTGCGGCTTCCACTGGCTGTGGTTCACCACTCCAGGAAGCAGCTCGGGCTGTGGGAGGAACTGGCTGCAGCCTCTCGCACCCCCCATTGGCCTGGAGTGGCGAACTGCGGCCAATGGGAGCCGTGATCGGCCGAACCTGCGGACGTGGCAGGTAAACAAACCAGCCTGGCCAGCCAGGGTGCTTACTCTGGCGAGCCGAGTGCCAAAGGTTGCCGACCTCTGACATAGACTGTAGTGTTCTAATCATCTTCTTTAGAGTATGGCTATATTTTTATAAAACATAAAAAGTGGCAGGTTCATAACACCAGAGAATGAAGCCCTGTGTCTATCCCCACTCCTCCAGTATGCCTCAAACCTTACCATGGAGGGACCAGCTCTAAGGATTGGGAGAACATTTCAGGATCTATTCAATCCTCAGTACTTATAGTGCAGGGGTTGGCAACCTTTCAGAAGTAGTGTGCCAAGTATTCATTTATTCATTCTAATTTAAGGTTTCGCGTGCCAGTAATACATTTTAATGTTTTTAGAAGGTCTCTTTCTATAAGTCTATAATATATAAATAAACTATTGTTGTATATAAAGTAAAAAAGGTTTTTAAAATGTTTAAGAAGTTTCATTTAAAATTAAATTAAAATGCAGAATCTCCTGGACTGGTAGCCAGGACCCGGGCATTGTGAGTGCCACTGAAAATCAGCTCAGGTACCGCCTTCGGCACACATGCCATAGGTCACCTACCCTGTTGTAGTGAGTCTGCCAAAAGAGATGCCACAGACAAGGTGGGAAAGGTAATATCTTTTATTGGATCAACTTCTGTTGCTGAGAGAGACAAGATTTTAAGCTGTGGCCTGAAAGCTCGTCTCTCTCACCAACAGAAGTTGGTCCAATAAAAGATATTACCTCATCCATCTTATGTCTCTAATATCCTGGGACCAACACAGCTACAACTACACCGCATAAAAGGGATGCCAGTTAGTTCCAATGGTAGCGGTGTTTATTGTGACGTGAAAACATGTCCCCTGGACAAATGATTGAGACCAGCAAATTTAACTCAACTGTGATTTTCTCTTACTCATCATATATATCATTTTGGAGATCAAGAGCTTGTAACTTACATGCCAATAGTTGGGTGATATTTTTAATACAATGGTTTTTCATCAAAAACAAGCTTTTATGTGTGCATCTTTTTTTGAAAAGAATGACACTGTTACTAAAGAGTTGAAAACACTGCTTGAGAGAAAGTCATAAAAGGCAAAAACTTGGGGCAAGATTTCAGTATCAAAAATGAATCTTAAATTCAGTTGAATGGCAGTGGGCTTTTATTGTAATGTGGACACCTGTCCTCTGGTAAATTGACTGAACCCAATATAAAATTGGGGGAAATGATTTTATTACATAAAAATGCACCTCAAATTGAGCATTAACTTAGAGTTTGGGGAAAAAAACTGGTTAATTTTTACAATAATTAAAGTTAACAAAACTTTTTCAAAACTCAAAGTTGATGTTCAGCTTGAGGCAGTGTATATATTTATTTTCACAAATTTTGTACTTTCTGACATAGACCTGGCATTGAGACAAAACATGACAAACTACTGTAACAAAGGCTATGGTTGTGGTAGTTCAGGTCCAGAACTGTGGGGTTAAGACCCTAAAATAGTCCAGATGGGATTTGGTTAAGTATCTGAACTTTGGGGACTACTTCCAAACCTCATGTGTTTCAGCTATAAAATATCCTGTTCATAACTTATAAGGCCAAAAGGGATCACTGTGATTATGTAGACCAGGAATCGGCAACCTTTGGCACACGGATCACCAGGGAAAGCCCCCGGAGGGCTGGGCCAGTTTGTTTAACTGCCGCGTCTGCAAATTCGGACAATCGCATCTCCCACTGGCCGCGGTTTGCCGTCCCAGGCCAGTGGAGGCTGCTGGAAGCAGCGCAGGCCAATGAATATGCTGGCTACCCTTTCCACAGCCCCCATTGGCCTGGGATGGCAAATGGCAGCCAGTGGGAGCTGCAATCAGCCGAACCTGCAGATGTGGTAGGTAAACAAACCAGCCGGGCCCTCCAGGGGCTTTCCCTGGTGGGCTGCATGACAAAGGTTGCCAATCCCTGATCTAGACTGATCTCCTGAATAACACAGGCCATAAAACTTTCCTGAATTAATTCCTTTATGAACTGGATCATATATTTTAGAAAAAACATTCAATTTTGATATAAAAATTAACTGTGATGGAGAATCTACCACAACCCTTGGTAAGTTGTTTCAGTGGTTGATTATCCTCACTGTTAAAAATGGGCACCTTATTTCCAGTCTGAATTTGTCTATGTTCAACTTCCCAACACTGGATCTTGTTATATCTTCAGCTGTTAGACTGAAGAGCCCATTATCAATTTTTTATTCCCCAGGTGCCATAGACTGTAATCCAGTCACCCTTAACCTTCTCTGTTTTAACCAAAATAGATTCATTTCCTTGAGTCTATCACTATAAGGCATGTGTTCCAATCCTTTAATCATTCTCATGGTTCTTCTCTGAATCCTCTCCAATTTAACAGCAGAGAGTTAGCAGGAGCGCTTTGGAGACAGATAATCTCCGAATTAACTTACTAAATATCCCCTAGCTGTTAAATTAGCACTATAGCATATGTGCTATAAAAACAGCCTTTCTCAAATTTGAGAAGCTAACAAATAGCAGGTAGCAGAACTGGGGAGTCCTAAAAATAAATCCTCTGTACGCTTTGGAGGTAAGGGTAAAGATGCTTATGTAAATGGACCCCACCTCGGATTGGGTTTGGGTTAACCAGTTTGGATATATACAGCAGCCTGGCTCTGAAGTACCTAGCAGAAAAATAGCAGGTATATGTGCTACCCAGACCTGTAATATGAGGGCTAGCAATGACCCTTTGGATCCACCTGTATTTTGTGTGGTTACTTTCGGTGTCAGTCCCATTAATGCAGGGTTTCCCAAACTTGGGACGCCGCTAGTGTAGGGAGAGCCCCTGGCAGGCCAGGTCGGTTTGTTTACCTGCCGGTTTGTTTACCTGCCGGTTCCCACTGATCGCGGCTCTCACTGGCCACGGTTCGCCACTGCAGGCCAATAGGAGCTGCAGGAAGCAGCGGCCAGCACATCCCTCAGCCCGCGTCGCTTCCAGCAGGTCCCATTGGCCTGGAGCAGCGATCCGCGACCAGTGGGAACCGCGATCAGCCGACCTGAGGACGCGGCAGGTAAACAAACAGACCCGGCCTGCCAGGGACTTTCCCTTCATGAGCAGCGACCCCTGTTTGAGAAACCTTGCATGAATGCATTTGATCTGACCAGCATTTGAACAGCTGTCTAACTTGTGCCTGAATATCTGCCACGTGGATAGAAAACAGCTATCCACCATAAGAACAGTACAAAAACTTTTCCAAAAGCAGTTAATAACACTCCATCTCACTGTGAGTTTGCAGAGCCTGAGTGCAGATTTACAGCATGCTTTATGTATATTTTTTTAGTCTCAAGGTCCCTCCTTTTCACAGATACATACACAATGTGTCATGTAGAAAATATAAATTGTTGATTGTACAGCCACTCTCCTCCTTTTTAAATCTTTCCAAACGTCTTTTTGCTAAATATACCCAGACACCATTTGACAGATGAGGGGCTAATTGCTCTGTGAATTACCTCTATCGATTCCTGTTTCATGTTGAGCCAAACAAACAAAAGATATTAATGCTTTGAAAAAAATGAATGATGACCTTTCTCTGCAAACACAGCTTGCGGCCTCTGATTATTGGTGATTTCAAAGAGCAGCGGTCAATCGCAATAGCTGTAACGCTATGATCACTATAATAAGCTTTCCTGACCTTCTCTGCCATGTTAAGTGGTTTAAATTTATTTGCCCAACAACAGTGGAGCTTTCATTTAAAGTCACAGAACATTCAATTCTATTTAAAGATGCTGTGTATTTTTTTTAAAAAAGCTTTACCTATAAAGAAATTGTGTGCCATTCAGAGTTGATAACAACAGTGGAGACAACCAATAGTCCCATGCTATTTTAACCAGAGACTGTGAACTCTAGTTCCATTTATATCAGTTCAGAGATGTTCTTGGTCACTTATGCTGTTTCTCTAGCCATAGAAGTGTAATCTGTTTTGTACACTGTCTTCAGTAGAGTTCCAGTAGGCCTCTGTCTTTGCAGTTCTGACAGCCAGACAAGGAGAAACATCACTGATTGCAAACTCTACTCACTTTAATGAAGATTTTGCCAGAAATGGCTGATAGCAGCCGTTGGCCACAAGCAAAACTTCAATGAGTTCTTTATGACTTTGTCTGTCTGTTTTCCTTTCAGTTAATGTAAAATAATAGAAATTAAGGATTGGCAAACCTCAGTAGGCTGGGTTGCTTATCTTTTTTCTAGGAAGTGGCTAGAAATTTCACTGGAACATCCTTTTCCAGCCCCCGCTTGGAGCCTTCAAAGCTACAAATACTTTGAAGACAGTTCTGTCTCCTGATATCTGCAGTGATATAATTCCCTATCTGTAAAATACAGGTAATAATATCTGCTCACCTTTTAAAGCACTTTGGTATCTGTGGATGCAGTGGCCTATCTAATAAATACTATAGATTAATTATTATTATATTTCAGCGTTATCTGGTTTCAAGTGAAGGTGGAAATAGAGGCAGCAGACACATTAGTGACTAATATTCATGCCTGCAATTAATTATGGATATCAAAACACAGGAGCAAAACTACACCCACAGAGATGAAGGCTAAGTGGAAACTCATTAATCTCTCTGGGCCTCCATTTTCCCAACTTCAAAATTACACTTACCCTTTTCATATGGGTGTTGTGAGATTAAACCCTTAATGATTTTAAACTGCTTTGAAATAACGGAGTGGTCGGTACTGTAGAAATGCTAAGCATCATTACCATCGTTTGACTTCACTAGCAAATATTAAGATTTTTCTGTAATCTCAACTTCACGGATGCTACTTTTCTCAGGTGTCAGGCTCTGCCTAAGCCTTACTGGGGTATGCTGTTAGGGAGTAGGGCAAAATAAGCAGCCTCCCTCACTTTGTATGACCCTCAAGAGATGCAGGCAGAATTGCAGTCCCTGTGTTTAGGGGAACACTGAGACTACTTCCTCCCTCCTCCTTTGGAGCACGTGGGTCCCCCAAGGAGGCAGGAGGCTCTATCTTTGCCCTTCTCTATATATTGCGTGTCTGAGCTCCATGGCTACAGGAGGAAAGTAAGTTGTACCCTACAAAGGGTTACAGCAGTGCATGTATTCTGCATCAGAGAGTTAGGGTGACCAGACAGCAAGTGTGAAAAATTGGGACAGGGGTTGGGGGGTAATAGGAGCCAATATAAGAAAAAGACCCAAAAATCAGGACTGTCCCTATAAAATCAGGACATCCTATGGAAAGTTTCCTCCAGGTGGGGCAGCTCTGAACTTCTCCCAATGCAGGGCTGGGCCTACAAGCTAGACTTCACACAAAGAAGAGGCAGCTACACTCAATTTGTCTGAGCTTGAGGTAAATTTGGGTCTATAATGCAGGTGACTCCTGAGAGATACAAGTATAGCAGTGAAAGAGAGGATACATCAGGTTTGTCAGATTATCCTATGAATATATTGCCATAAAACCAGGCTGCAATCATGTTTGTGCCCATGAAAGAAATTTCTTCCCTCAATGCACTTATTATCAAATTCTCTTGAGGCTGGAATTTAATTTCAGGTAGAACTTATGTAATCAGACATCTATGTCTTGCAGTTGTAAAAGTCTGAGGCCTGTTGTCTTGCAGGAGACAGCTGTATCTTTAACATCACAATGTATCCTAAAGTTCAGAATAAAGCGTGTTTCAAGCTGAACAAAATGTGGATGCATTTTTACACCCATACGTCATAATCTTGTCCACTAACTAATCAATCCAGAAAACCCTAATGCAGGCATATAGTACTGACTCATGCTAGTGGTTTGAAGAATCAGGTCCCACTACTCACATGCCAGGGCAGTAGATCTTCCTCCCTGTTAGGGCATGCAGTGGAATGCTGTGTTTTTCATGCTGTTTTCTTTCTGAGCTGTGACAGAAAATGGTAGTTCTTTCTGACCACAGAACTACACAGTTTCAGGATTTTGTCTTTCACTTCACAAGCTTTATACCTGAAGCCTAGGTTTCTCCTTTAGTAATGGAAATGGGTGAGAATATTGCAAGTCTGGTGGGTTAGATAAAGCACCCAAAATTCAGATGTCTATTTGAAAATCCTGACTCTACACTAATACTACACTGCAGTGCCACTGAATTAAGTTCAGTCATCTACAAAAAATCAAGAATCATCTTAGTTTGCAGCAAGGGAGCTTCAAGATAGCTATTAGGAAAAACTTTCTTACCGTAAGGATAGCTAAGCACTGGAACAGGTTATCTGGGGGGCTGTGGAATCCCCATCACTGGACATTTTAAAGAACAGGTTAGACAAACATCTATCAGGGATGGTCTATGTATATTTACTCCTGCCTCAGTACAAGGGGATGGACTACTACAGGGATTAGCAACCTTTGGCACGTGGCTTACCAGGATAAGTGCCCTGGTGGGATTACTTGCCACGTCCGCAGATTTGGCTGATCGCAGCTCCCACTGGCCGTGGTTTGCCACTCCAGGACAATTGGGGCTGCGGGAAGCGGTGCAGGCTGAGGGATGTGCTGACCGTCACCCTCACGGATGCGGCAGGTAGAAAAAGCGGCCCGGCCCGCCAGGGTGCTTACCCTGGCGAGCCACGTGCCAAAGTTTGTGGACCCCTAGACTACTAAATGATATTCTGAGGTCCCTTCCAACCCTACATTTCTATGATTGTACTATAATGTTTCTGTTTCACTATATATTCTAATGAGGATTAGTGACAAGGAGCTTTCACTAGCCCTTCCTGCTTTCTAATTTGGGTGTATTTTATGCACATTGAATCAAACAAGCAGGTGGGAATTCTGGAGTCTTGCAATACAAAGGCATATGGTTAACAGTTGAACAGGTGTTGCAAATATGTTCACGCAGTTGTCAATTTTATTTTATTTTTGCACATCAGCATTATGTAGACTCCATTCTTTTGTTGTTGTTTTTTTTTATTTTCTGATAAAGTCTTTGGTTTCCTTCTTTCTTTAGTTCTAGTATTTTTTTAAATTGTAGTGTTTCTACAGGGGCTCAGCCAACTTTATTAAATAACAACTCTGAAGTTCATTTGTTACCATAAATGTGATTGCTATATTTTAAGTTAGGTTGGTTGTCTCAGACTAGCCTTTTTTTTTCCTCATGGGAGGTCCTCATCACAAAATACTTTCTGGTACAATGGGTAAAAATAGGCACCCATATTGACAGCCACCACCTTTACAAATGTCCCCGAGACTAAAGTGAATGAGCAATGGAGACAACTATCTATTACCCCAAAAGTTAATCATTCCAGTTCTGGGCTGCTGCACTCGGATGGGGATGGTGTGGGAGACCTTACTCAGATGCTGTCTGTGCTGCACTTGTTTTACGTATAAATATAACTTAATTTTCCATAGGTTGTCAACCCTTTCCTTGAAAAAAAGTTTCTGCCCCTATACAAGAGGTTTCCTCAGTAGAAAATTTCCTTTAAAAATAGGAAGGAAGAGAGAAGGGAAAAAAAGAACAAAAAGTAGTTTTTCAGTATAAGTTGTTCTAACTATAGATCTCCAAACTATATTTCCGACCTCACCCTCTCACCTCTCTAAACCCTATTTTTCAGGGCTACAAGATGTTAGCTTTACTCATGCTAAAAGTCCCATGAGGAATAGTCTTAATGGATGAACTGTTGTACCAGACTTTAGAGACATATTCTTAACTGGTGTAAATCAGTGTAGCTGAAGTCATTGGAACTATGCCCATTAATGCTAGCTGATGATCCAGTCTCTTGAGAACAAAAGAAACAAGTTACAATTCATTTCTAAAAACATAAATATACTGTGGCTGACTTTTCCTCCTGGTTCTGTCTCCTTTAAGTCAAAAATAGGTTCCATTAGAGGATATGATGCACAAATCAGGATTCAAACATTCTAAGGGTTTTTTTGTTTGTTTGTTTGTTTTGTTTTTAAAGGATTTTTTGCCCCATGACTAAGTTTTAGAGAATACCAGTATAATGCTTCTGGAACTGAAACAGGTAGATGTAATCATTTATGAGTCTCTGAGTACTTTGGGCTTTTATAGGGCACCTCTCTGAAATGCCTGTTAATTAAAGGGATAAGGAGCTTGAGAAGTTGCACTTCCACAGCCAGAGGGGATCTCGGATTTTCTCCCTCAGCTGAGAACCTTGCTTTTCAAATCCTATCTAGGTAAATTACCTTTCCAGGGCTTGGTATTTCCTTTTTGGAGATTCTTTGGAAGCAATCTTAAGGGAATTGACTAACTTCTTAATGACTTGGTCAGAACAGAAGGAAGGAAACTTGACCAGTCCAGGGGGAGGCACCATTTCAGGCAGTCAGCATCCTGCAATTCTTCCAACTCACTGAATCATAGCTGTTTAACTCTCTTTCAAGGGCAAATTTCTTCCTTTCAGATAGGGCCAAGGTAGCAAAGACGAGGCCTAAAATAGTTCGAGCCAACCTTTAGCTTTGAAAACAATTTAAAAGAGCTATTGCTCACTGCTGGGAAGAAGGCTAGCCATGATCTAGAAGAACTGGACCAAGAATACCTCCTTGTATCTGAGTTCCTGGAGATAAGGACCCATCTACAGAGCAGCAATAATTAATAAGATCCATCCACCAGCTTCATGTATGATTACCAAGAAAAAGCTTTAAAACAAGACTTGCCTTTTTCTAGCCCATTGCTCTGGGGTGCCATTGTTTCCCTAGCCTGAAATAGTCTGTCTGCTTTGTGCGTTATTTTATAATGTCAAAGACATTATATTTTTACTAATTTTAGAATTAAATCTCTTAGAAACCTTGTTACAAAGAAACCTCATTTTGGCACCTCAACTGTTCCATTATAAAAAGGACCATGGCTCCAGGGGTTGTTCTGTACATTTCTTTACAAAGCATATCTTCACCTTCTCAATTAGACAAGCCCACATTTACATTTTGCTGTAGGTTCTCTCTATTTCCAGTTCCGAGTTGCACTTTTTCACCTAAGTATAGCCTTGAGACTTCTTGTGAAGCTAATGTCTAGTGGCCAACATTCACACTAAGTTAGGGCATCAGATTAATCAGGACTTGGAGCTTGTATGATAAGTGAAGAAAATAGTTGAGTAAGTGCTTCTCCACTCTTGTGGAATGGGAATTTGAATATGATAATGGCCAGAACAGATTTCCATAGATAATTTGTAACTAACTGAAGTGACTTTAAAAAAATCAGGTGATAGCAGTTTAGTGTGGCAATTCAAATGCCAGAACTAAAAAAGGTCTCCATTAGTCTGACCTCCTCATAAGAGATAATGCCAAGGGTACTTCTTGAGCTCAGCTCTGGTGTTTCCTGGCATGATAACAAAAAACAGGAGCCAAGGAGACAAAGGAGAAGAGGCTTCCGCCAGGTCATACTGTCTAATCCCTTAAGAGAGATTTTATATTGGAGATTTCTCCAAAGACAATATCTAGATTCCTCTATTCCTGGCTACTTATATACTCTTGTCAAGTTCTGTGGGAACTTTTCCTTCTTTCTACAGACTCCAGTTGATTCAAGATGGACAAGGTGGAGTGTACTACTTGCACAAGTCATGATTAAACAAATCTCCTTATACAAATGATGTGTTTGAAATTGAATTATGAGAGGATACCAGGAAACGATAGCTCTTAAGGAGGACAGTGCTAAATTAAGATTATGTATTTCAATTCTTTTCCTCATATGTGCTACTGATAACATCTTAGTTTATTAAAACCAAAAGAATATTAAAAACCATTTATTTACATCATTTATGTACAACATAATATACAGCATTTAACAGCATTGCTCAATAAAGCCCACCTGCAGCAATAAAAGTAGAGTAGAACTTGCTAATCAGTTTAATCACCTAGCTGTGAACTGCAAGCACATTATTGTATGGGATGCAATATGAGACTATCTAGATTTTTTTTTTTAAATGGGTGTCATTGCAAATGATTTTTCCATAGATATTTTCATATGATACCTTGAAATTAATGGACACTCTTTATCCACAAGACTCCTGTAATGCTTAAAATTACTCTATAAAATTTACTATATACGAACAGAAAGTGGTTTTCATCTTAAACTCAGTCATTTTTTTAAAAATTGCCTTGTCCAAATTATGGAGAAAAAGCTTACCAAAATGTTATTTTTAAATATCAAGCTGGGTTTTTTTTTAACTTAAAGAGAAGTCAACTGCTAAATATAGATTATATGCTGGAAACAATGACATAACCTTAGCTCTCGTGGTACTGTTAAATATATAACTTTAAATATAATTTTACAGAAAAAAGAATGTGTTCTACAAAGATTTCCTTTCACTGTGTAGTAAATCACATGAATCACATTTAGCTTATATAGTGCTTTCTCTCTGTTGATCTCCCAACACATTAGATTAGGAGGACAAATGCATTACTGTCATTTTACAGAGATGAACAGAAGTGACTTCACCAAATGACACAGCACACCAAGTCTCTACACTCACCATCCAGTTCCTTATCCATTGGAACACATTGATCTCTAACATTTTTAAGCTGGTTTCTGATTTTTCTACTTGATTAGGTTCAAGTGATCCATGCCAGGTGTTATGTAGCATCTTGATCCATACAGCCAATGGGAGCTGTGGGAAGTGACGTAGGCTGAGGGATGTACTGGCCGCCGCTTCCTGCAGTTCCCATTGGCCTGGAGTAGCAAACCGCTGCCCATGGGAGCCACGATCGGCCAGACCTGGACGGGGCAGGTAAACAAACCGGCCCGGCCCACCAGGGGCTTTCCCTAAACAAGCAGCATCTCAAGTTTGGGAAACACTGACCTATGTGAAATAAGTTGGTGGTCTCAGTCCAGTTCCTAGCAGGCAACAATCTGCCTCATAAAAATTACTATCACAGTTGGTATGAATTTACACTCAAAGTGCAAAAGTGGTCATTGTAGTGACTGAAATGACAGGAGGGAATGTAAGTAAGGCTGTTGAGACTCCACCCATGCTAGTTCTCTGTGGACAGAGAACTACCAGCTCCAGAGTTGTTAATCTGTTATTTTCTACCAGAACTAAATGTGTTCATAAATTATTTGAAAAAAAGAAAATAAAAATAGAGGGCTTAGTAAACACAAGTCACAATTCCTATCAATAAGATAAATTTTAGATACGCAGCAAGTAAGATTTAGGTTAGATATTAGGAAAAACTTTGTGTAATTTCATTTTGGAACAGTCTTCAAAGGGAGATTGTGAAATCCTTATAAGTGGAAGGTTTTTTTTAAGAACAGGTTGGGCAAACACCTATCTGGAATGGTCTAGGTTTACTTGGTCCTGTCTCAGCATGGAGGGAAAGGGGAGTGGGATTGGGCTTGACCTCTCAAGGTCCCATCCAGCCCTACTTTTCCAACTTGTTCTTCAAAAATTAAGGTTTTTTATATGAAATATATATATTTCATATCATATATATATATAATATACAACTTCATCTCCTTAGCTGCAGATTAAGCCCATTACTTCTGGGACAGTGGACGTGGAGAACAATTGATCACCATCCTCTTTATAACAGCCCTTGACATATTTGAAAATTTATCAGATACTCCCTACGTGTCTTTTCTCAAGACTAAACAAGCCCATTTTTAAATGTTCTTGATAGGTAGAGTCTGATAAACTTTCTATTATTTTTGTTGCTGTCTCTGTACACACCTTCTCTCTTTCACAATATATATATTAGGTGGAGTTTTATTGGGAACTTACTCGCTAGAAGGGCAGATTCTGGTCTCTTTTACATTGGTCTGAAGCAAGTCTATGAGATTTGGAAGAGTCACTCTGGATTTACACCAGTGTAACTGAGAGCAGAATCTGTCTGAGCAGCAGCACAGACTCAGAGAAATGTAGGGCTGGCAGAGACCTTGAGAGGTTATCAAATCCAGCCCCCATGTTTAAAATGTTCCCAGTATTCTTGTAAGAGAAGTTGTTCAGTGTATATACAACAGTTTTCCCATTCTCCATTTACATTCTCTCTTTCAAAAGGTACCACAAACCAATCAAAACAAAGCATAGCAACAACAAACCCATCCCACATATTATATCTTCCACTGGTGTAAAGTGATGTCGCTCAGTCAAAATTCATTTAATTAGAACAGCACAAATTTACTCCAGCTGAGGATCTGGCTTCATGTTCTACAGAACGTGTCAATATTATTTTATAAACAACAAGACTGTTAAAATAATATAATCCTGGCCCTTTCAGGTTTCACTGATATTTGATTGGTTTGAGTATTGGCTTTCTGACAGGGTTTGGAATGAAGCCATTTTTATTAATTTAGTTATTTTTGCTGATATAAAAGGTCGTCTATCATGTTAATGATGTATCGGTCTGTGGTACCACCGAACAATAATTACAGAATGTTCCTAATAGTAAATCATTTGTCACAATCACAGCTCACTACAACAACCTTTTGTTGAGCAATAGAATACATTAGGTGAATAGCAATACACCTTTATGCTTACCAATTAAAGAGTCCTCCATATAGAATTGACATGAATTCCAGTGGAAAGTATTATGAATTATGAACTGCTGCATACAACAATCTTGCTAGGACTACAACTTGCTGCTAATTTTTAACCTGTCAAATAATTTACATATGTCTTTTTCAAATATAATTGGAGTCAGAGACAGACAGATTCCTGTCAGTCAGGTTTGAAGTGTAGGAAAAGTAATGAGAGATTTGGGACTTTGAAATGTATTTGTTTTTTCTTTCAAAAGTTAATTGGTGTACATTTTTGGAGCGCAAATATTCCTTGTCTTGTCACTCGACACAGTTAATGGTAGTATTTCTTCACATTTTCCAGACTTGGTGAGGATCGTGGAAATGTTTTCAATCAGAACAAAGGTTTCCAAATTATGATCCATAGACCACAGGTGGCCCTATGATCATCCATAGAGAACAGTAATATACAGCACAAACACATTAAATACCTCACTTCTCCTACTTTTCCACATAGTATTATTTTCCTGGAGTTTTCTGGGGACATAATGGTATCACATATGGGAAGGGAGTTGGTCTACAAGATGATCGGTGGACAGATGTGACCCAAAAATGTGTGAGAATCTTAAAATGTTCCACCCAAGCTGTTGTGAGGAGCTAGGTTTGAAAAAAACAAGTTGTGTCCTTTTCATTGTTTAGTTACATGTCCCGTGGAAGTGAAAAACTGTCACTATCATCAGTGGTATAGGATGGAGCCATAACACACAGACACATGACTCTAGCAGTAAAATGCACACACTGGATATAGATAGATAGATTAGATAGGTTTAGGTGATGGTCAATTTTGTCTGACAATGGAGGTTCATAGAAATTTTGGTAACTTTTAAACTAATTATCTAGCGTCTCATACTTCCTCTTGCCAAACACAGAGTAGATGTGCCAAAATACCATGAGACAGAATACTGTTCCTTCAGCTAGCTTGAATAAGAATCATCCAGCTGGGTACTTTTATGAACTACACTGTTGATCCTTGTCCCCCTGAGTAGTTGTGAGACAGTAACTGGCATAGAAAAATAAGTGATGAACTGCCAAAATAGTGCAACGCTTCACGCATCTGCCTTATTTTTATCTCCCAGGCCTCTGACGCCACACTCAGAGCAGCAGTGGAGCTGCCTATGAGTAATTAAGCCTATTGATTTGCATGGAAGAATAGTTTTCAGAATTTTGGTCAAAACTTCAGATTCACAGATTTTATATCAGCCTCTTGACATTTCTGCTCTCCTCTCTCTCTTTTTTTAAAATTTCATCTGTTAGAATAAGCTTTACTGTGAACTGCTGGGAATAAGACGATTTGAGCCAGCAAATGCTAAAATGTTTGTTCATTAAACCCAGTGACTTTGAAATTGCCTCCGTGTCAATTAAAATAAAAACTGTCACATGCTTTTAACGGACAACTTTGTATAATAGGACCTCTGTCGGGTTTATTGGCAAAGAGAGCCATTCTGGGAAGCAGTGCAGAGGAGAAAGCTGTGTTGTACTTACAAATACTGTCCCAGTCATTTTTTGGTCCATCTCATTCAAGAAACACACAAATATACAAACCTGCTTGTGTGATTTCTAGCAGCGGGAGATTAAAAAAAAATACACCTATGAGTAATAACTAAAATGCCAAGTTTTTCTAAGACAACAATTAGCATTATTGACAACTTAATAAAACAAAACATGGTGGCTCATAAATGGATGCAGATTTGACACTTCGTATAACTTAAAAATGTTGTTTAGTTACAGTAGCCGACCAATCCGATACTGGATCTTCACGCCTGTGTGTCAAGAGTCAAGCATAAAATAGCTGTAAAGCAGGACAATAAAAAGGGTGTTACTGTAGGTTTCTGACAGCCTTGGCTATCGGCAATTAAAGAGCCTTCCAACCAATTAACAAAATTGAAATTAGATTTAAGAGGCAAGACTGGGTGGGTGCATTTGAGGGAAGAAAGGGCCTTGTTTCTTTAAACACCCTTTCTTGCTGATGTGAAGCAGAACATGCACACATTCAGCGGCCATCTCCAAACAACAAGAGGACAAACAGTGCAACCAGGTCCTCTGGAAGTAGTAGCACTGCTTTCCCAAGGGGAGCAAGAGTCCTTAAAAAAAATAAAAACAATTCAAATGGCTTCCTTGCCCCACCCACGCCACCCACACCTCACCATGTTCTGTCCAGAAGAAAAATCCCTCAGCCGCAATGGTTGTTTTTATTAAATTCTCCTCAATAAAAAGCTCAGGCAGGATTTATTAGGTACTCAGGGTGGACGTTTAGTATTTCGCCAGTTATTAAGTGAAAATCAATAGAAAGCAAAGAAAATGGAAGTCACTGCACTGTTAGCACGCTGTTGTCGCCCAGATATTATGTCGGCTGTCTTGTAGATTCATGACAGACGAAAGCGGCCGGGAGAGAACTCTTTCTGCTTACATTGCAGGAGCCAAAGTGGGGTTATTCATTAGAACAGGCAGCTGGCCAGATGGATTTCCAGTTCAGTTTTACCATTTATCTTAAAAACGCCTGTATCGAGTGAGAAAGAACACTGATATTATGTGATATCAATGGCAGCTTTATGTATCTAAATCAGGATTTATTGTTATTTTGTTCTGAAGACCTTTTTTCCTCAAGAAATACCATTTCACTGGAAGAAAATAATAGCTAAAACCTTGTCAAAGATAACCTTTCATGTTGTTCGTGCACCGCTGGTTGTAAAACAAATAGAACCCAGGGTATAAATAGGTTTACCCACATCCTTACAAATCATTCCCTTTAGGATTTTCTTTTTTAATGTTACAAGCATGGAGTTTGGTCATTAGCTGTTTTCCTTGCCAGTAATTTAGCTATAAATAATGTCAGCATTTGCTTTAATTGCATTAAAAAGGTTAGGAGTTTTATGTCTTTGGAAGACCATAGCTGCTCTTTTTCGTTAAGCTCCATTTCTGTTTGCACACAGATCACAACAGCAGCAAACTGCCTTACATGGGTTGAGAATGTTTCCAGCATAACATCAAAGCATCCAAAGATTTGGTTTTGAATAACTTATCAAAAGAGGTCAGGCCCAACATCTCCCATGAAGAGGCCAGGTATTCATCATCTAGCTGCTTGCAATTCCCATTCTTTCTCGGATGTTCAGCACTTTTGAAAAATTTGTCCAGTTCTGGCCTAAATGGGAACAGAGCTCTTTAGAATATCTACCCCATAGGGCCTATGTCTGAATTCACTTACATTGATGTAACTCCATTGACTGCAACAGAGTTACTCCTAATATATACCATTATGACTGAAAACAGTCATTTTCGCTGCACAAACACAAGACAGAACCTACATGCACTAACAGAAAGAACCACTGCACTCAGGAAGCTATGATTCAGAAAATATTGATAGCGCTGGATTTAATTAATAGTGGAGAAACAGTATTGATCAACTCTGCGAATTTTGGTATTAAGCATTTTTCACTGTGTGTTTCACTTACTGGTGCATTTACAAAAAAAAAAAAAAAAAAAAAGTCCTCGACATGCAATAGCTTAATGTTCTGGGAGATGATAAAGAAACAAATAAAATTACACACTAGCAAATACACCAGACAACAGTCTTTTCATTATTTTACATGGACAATTGTATGGAAGGAATGTTCTTTAAGAACAGACCACGATGATGAAAATATGGCTAAGTAGCTAGTTATTGCTGACCACAAATTAAATGATTTGAGAGATGCCTGAAGTGCAACTCCAAATCTGATTACAGCCAGAATTTGGGATGTGAGGCAGCTGAAAAAGCCAGACATCTGTGTGGCTCAGGCCAAGATACAAATATTGATGATCATTTTTATTATTATTTCCTTTCCTTAGCTCATGATGGACCTTTCCTTTGTCCTCTTCTTAGATGTGTTGCAAGTCAGATAATAGGAAAAGCAAAACTGTTGTCTTTACTAAAAGCCTTGTTGGCCCATTAAATCACCCCTGTTGATCAATGACACTAACATTTGCGAGGGTCTTGATTTGTAAATGTGGATCCCGTTAATGGCGATTGTAGCTAATCTGATAGCTAGCAACAGGAGTATGGGAATTCTTCTCACTCAGGAATTTTTCCTCTTGAGAAATTGCTTCAGCTCTAACATCCCTTGGTGACACACTGCAGTGAAAATCATTTACACCAAACTGGATATAGTGAAAGTCCATTTACAGTGCAGAAGATAGAAAGTCTTCAGTTATTTCACTGAACTGCAGCATAGGAATTGCAATTCCGTTTACTTTGAGCCTTCCCTTTGAGAACCAGATCCTGCTCCCATCAAAGTCAACATCAGATCTGTCATTAGACTGGGCCCATAGCAAAGATATTCTGGATAAAAGTGGTGAAGAAATAATTTTACTGTCCCATGAACATTTTCAAAATTTCAGTAAATAAATAAAAATCCCATCCCATCCCAAAGTGTGACAAAAAATCACGAATTTCAAAAAATATTCATGAAACAAAATCAGGAAAAAAAAACAGTTGGAGTTAAACACTTTCTTTTGATAACTTTGAAGTGTTCTGGTTAGATTTTGACCATTTTAATTTTTTTTTTTTTTTACAGAATTCTTTGACAATTGAAAACTTAAAAAAAAATCAGTAAAAAAAATTCTGTTAGAGATAACCCTTTCCTGTTTAAAAAAAAAGTGTGGTTTCTATGAATCAGTATTCTCTGACAAAAAAAAAAATTGGGAATAAAATGACTTCCCATTAGGTCAGTGGTTCTCAAACTAGGGCTGCCACTTGTTCAGGGAAAGCCCCTGGTGGGCCGGGCTGGTTTGTTTACCTGCCGCATCCACAGGTTTGGCTGATCACAGCTCCCAGTGGCCGTGGTTCACTGCTCCAGGCCAATGGGAACTGCAGGAAGCAGTGTGGGATGAGGAACGTACTGGCCACCGCTTCCGGCAACTCCCATTGGTCTGAAGCGGTGAACTTCAGCCACTGGGAGCTGTGATCAGCCGAACCTGCGGATGCAGAAGGTAAACAAACTGGCCTTTGCCCGCCAGGGGCTTTCCCTGAACAAGCAGTGACCCTAGTTTGAGAACCACTGCACTAGGTCACACCCTGGGATATTATGAACATTTACAAACGCCTGCTGAAGTCCATTCGACTCATTGTGCTCTCACAGAAGGCAATGAGAGTTTTGGGTGCTCAGAAACTCTCAAGATTGACCATCCTAAAAGGAGTCCATTAAGTACAGAACTGACAAGATAATCGCCTTCACTATATAGCTGCGAAGTCAAATCTTCACTATAGGTCATTTTATGCTTCACTTATTAATATTATCTAGGAACTTACTCTGCAAGAAGTCTCGTTGAAATCAGCAGAATAAGGCACCACTCAAGATAAGCAAAAGCAGCAAAATCTGGCCCTAGTTTTTAAGACTATGAAATATATGCAAACATTCTGTGACAGAGGACAATTTTGTCATTGAATGAATGTGGCTCTGGCTTTTTGTCTGAGCATTAATGGGGAGAGTAGATGCAAAGTTACTATTTATGAAATAAGGCAGATGCTGGGGGGGGGGGGCGTTTTCTATGTAGTCCTGTAAAAAGTGATAAAATCCCCTTTCTAGCAAGGCCAGAATTTTGTTGGATGTCTTTGTGAAAAATCACTTGCTGACAATGGTTTAGAAGTTTCAGTTTTTTAAATTTGAACTCCTGCTTCTTGCAAAACCATTCCAGAACAGAACTCTGATAAGTTAACTTTTCTGATTCTAAAGATTTGCTTATACGGTCCCTTGTAATAACTAGAAAGCCTGTTACATGCAATCCCTTTCTATTTTCTCTACTGCTGAGGATGATTTACTTCTTGGTACCAAAAGTCCGCAGTTTTGTAGAATTTTAAGTTAATTTTTCCCCCAGCTCATTTTGCACCTATCTGCATCCATAAACTTTTGTTTCATGTGAAATTTCACCTCTTACAACATCTTTGCATTTCTTTTTTCCTCTCTATTTTTATTCTCAAATTTATCTTGCTTTAGATCCTTTTTTATACTCCTGTTTGTGGGTTATACACTTTTGCTTTTATTTTCACCCTTCATTTTCACATGGCCAACTGTGTTTTACATTGGTTTGAAAATATTGTCAGGGTGGTGACTTTATAATGATTTGGGAAGTTGTTCCTGTGAGCACGCTTTTGTATTCCTTGAAGTCATACTGACCTCCAATACATTTTGCTTTAAAAAACTCCCCACATTTTTATGCAGCACTCAGCGTTGCTTGGAAAATGGACCATTTTCACACAGAGTGGATATTTGCATACTTTCCCCCCAAGAATTATCCGTTTTCCCTTATAGCAAAATATTCAAAACTGACTCTCTGTTAGCATAGCATTTCTTTATAAATATTTTGCATCTTCCTTGCTAATGATGCTGTTTATTTGACTGGGATTTGCCACTTCCACAAAAGAGCACACCCCACCAGGATTATTTCCCACCTGTGTTTTTTTGTTCTCTCATTTGATCTGACCTTCACTGTCCCCAGTTTTGCAGAGAGAGCCAACTTGATCCTAGAAATTATACAAGGAGGCCCTGGCAATTTGTATGAATTTGGTCAGAGTTTTCTTTATCAGTCTTAGGGCAGATTTTAAAAATGTCTTCTTTCCAAGTGGAACTCAAGACCAAGAGAGAATATTTTGCCTTCTCCAGCTGTGTTAACTCAGTAGCCTGCTCAGTGAGAACATTAAAAAAACACTAACACCTGATTTGATTAGATCAAGTTTTTTTCCCCTAGAATTGTTAATAAAATCACACTTCTTTAAAAAAAGAGGATGGAATGTAAATGCAGCACTAATTTAATTACACTTTGGCACTGGGAGACACTAATGTAAATATTCTGGTGAGTAGGCCTAAGACACTTGAAGTAATTACTTAAAGGCTTCCTTTCAAAGAATGTCCCCCTTTTTATTAAATGCCTTTTAACATTAGCACTTTCTTCCTGTCAAATTAAATGAAATTTCATTACTCTCCCTGACTTAATGGTATGAGGCTGCATGCCGCCAGCATAAAGTTAACCCTCTCTGGACAGAAGATCGAGTTTGCGCACTCTTGTTGTCTCCATGTATCACCAAACTGGCTGGGACATTAGGAGAGAAAGAAACCTCACCTTGAACCTATTTTGATGCTAGCATGCAGTCATGGATAAGCTCTGTCTTTTGCCCCAAGATGGGAAGTTGTATTAAAGGTGGATTTCAAATCAGTCATCAGCTATAGGCTGCTCAGACCCAAGACACAAAGTTTGGAGCTGAAATAGCATCTAAATCTCTTCCCAGAGTTTTGGGATGTTCAGGTTAAGGGTTCTGACTTGAACCCACAATCAAGATGGGCTGACCAGTAACATTCAGATCCATATATGGACTAGACCAAAATTCAGCAGGGGCTTAGTATCAGCTTCAAATTTGGGTTCCTCTCTGGTTCCTTTTAATCAGAGAATGTAGCAGACTAAGATTTCTAATGTATTACGTGCTGCAGCAAACATGAATCTACTATCTAAAAGAGGAAGGCAGAATGCCATGAGAGATTCGGGTGACCATTTTTAACAGGCTTGTTCAAATGCACCTTCAATATTAGTAGTAATTCAGTGTACACACAGGAAGTGCAGAGATATTGCTCATCAATGTTTGTGTAAGCAGTTCTAGCCTATAAATGTGCAGATGGATTGCATGACAGCACACCTCCAATATTTCTATTGTTTGATTGGTTTTTCATTTAATATCTTTTTAAATTCATAATAAATTAGAACTGAACTACAAACAGTCCAGGTAATGCCTCAGCTTTTATAAATGGTCTCTAACAACTACAGAGTCCCTCCACGCTAGCTCCTTTAATTGGACAAAAGAGCTCTTGTGTCATGACAAATTTTATGCCTTGCTGTTTACAAGATATATGCATAGCACAGGGATTAATCCAGCAATTGAGAAATAATTTTTGGGTCAGATTCTTTCAGCCTCCTGGGGAAAGGTAAAAGCAGCAAAGAGTCCTGTGGCATCTTATAGACTAACAGATGTATTGGAGCATGAGCTTTCGTGGGTGAAATACCCACGAAATGGGTATTTCACCGAAGTGAAATCCAAAGTGGGTATTTCACTCACGAAAGCTCATGCTCCAATACATCTTTAGTCTATAAGGTGCCACAAGACTCTTTGCTGCTTTTACAGATCCAGACTAACACGGCTACACCTCTGATACTGGGGAAAGGTAATACTCAGCATGGGGAAGGGTGACCCTTTATGTTTAATGACTTCCGAACTAGAACCTTCATTTTTTTTGAGTTATTTTCTTAAAGTGTAAAGGTATTGCCTCAAAAAGGGAGAGGGCAGGATCTCCAGCACTGAACTCCTCAATATCCTGAAAAGATACAGCATAAGAAGCTGCAAGTTACTTGCTTCTACAGCAGGTGGTCTTATCAATGGGCTTCAACCCTCTTTTAGAGAGACGTCTTCTGTGTCTGTGAAAATTGCCTCCTTAGTGGCCCCCATTATCTGGAGAATTCTCTCCCCATTTCTTTTTAAAACATTCCTTATTTTTTCCCCTCCTTTGCCTATAATTTTCCCTCTCCCTCTGTTTTTTTCACTTTATACAAGGAATAGTTTAACATAGTCATAACCATTAGACAATACCCTTATGCTGCTGCTTTCTGGAATTCATAACATAATAAATAAGCTAGTGAGAAAGTATTATTTATATTGTCATATTGTCTAGGAGCCCCATTCCTGGACCATGATCCCACAGTGCTAGACAAGCAAAGCAAAAAGACCATCTCTGCCCCCCAAGACTTTGACCATCAATTTAAAATGAAGCAGGATGGCTGGAATCAATAGATATGCTACACCAATAGCGCTTTAGTGCCAAAACCTCAGCTGGTGTACATTGGCATAATCTGAGTTAAGTCAGTAGACTTACACTGATTTACACCAGCTGAGGATTTGGTCCTAGATATAGAGAAATAAGAAAACACTTCCACTTCTGTGTTGATTCAGTACTAGACCTCTGCTAAGGTTGCCAACAATGGAAGCAATTTATATTAGCTGTAATAAAGACTTTTCAGCTCTTTGATGCAAAATTACCTCTGGGTCTGTCTCTTCTGAGCATGCCTCACACACAATGTGGGTGTTGCTCGTGCCAAGTTCCATCTTATCACTGATGTCCTTTTTCAGTACTCAGGGTATTTGGTGCTAAAAACAAGGACCTTGCAAGCTAATGTTCACATGGAACATTTTTTTTGGCAGGGTCCATAGGTCAGCCTATAAAGAAAGAAAATATCTGTTTTCTTCTTCAGAGTTATCTGATTTTGAAAAGAGCTCTCCCCTCTTGTGAGGTCCAGGTAAAAGTTCACCGATTCCCTGGCTGATTGCTTCTGACAAACAAAAATTAAGACCTGAAAATAAGTATTTTATCTGAAAAAACGCTAAACATCTCAAAACAAACATTCAGCTGTGCCGCTGCCAAATTCCACAAGTAAGAGAGCTACAGGCAGAGACAGCCCATGTCTCACTGGGGAATGATGGGTAAAGTTTGGCCAGCTGCCCCTTTAAGGCCTTCTGGGACCTTCAATCCAATTGCAGTGTCTTAGCAGATGTGAATTTCAAGGTTACACCTGGGTGTTCAAGGGCAGGGCCAAGTGTAATCGGCACTTAGATCATAGATTAATCTTATTTGCCATCTATTAGGTTTGGTTCCTGCTTCCCTCTCTCCTTCCCTAAAGCCAGGATTATTGTGATAGTTTAAGATAATGGATTCTAAGGGAAGAAAGGTCATGCAGGCATTGAGATTTGGAACCTTAAGATAATATGATTAATCTAAAAGCTTCTTTCAAAAGGGGAGGGAACACACTTTCATATGTTTAATTGAGAAGAGGTGAAAAGAGAAAGAGATGGAATTAGCAGCATGAAAAATAAAAGTGAAGGATCCCACTTCTTGTCAACAACTGCAATAAAGTAGCATGAACAAACTCTTACATTTGTTTTCAGACTAATAATGGAAGTTTTCCTTTCATTCATGCTTGAAAATGATGATATTTTACCTGCGATTTTGACAAGAACCTCTATTTAGTTTGTACTTACTAGGTTAATTGTTTTTCTTAACTACATACATGGTTCACGTATTATATAATATCATATATATCAAGCACTTAGGGATGCAAGTTACTATAAAAATAAGATAATACTCTGTGCTTAGGTATTATGGTGATGGCTGCTATACAAAAACCCTCAAATGTAGAAACAGATTATAACAATATTGCATTACTAGCTAAAACATGCTCTGTGCTATATAGACATATAGAAAACTACTCTGTCCCAAATTGCTAAGAGTAATGTATAATTACTAATAATAAACTTTAACTTTATTTGCACTTACCTGAGGGTATCAAATCTAAAGATTTTTTAAATCACTTTACCGTTGATGCTGTCAATTTAATTATTTTTGGATTTCACTCAGCACTTGGACAGCTAGGCCAGAAAGATCAGCCCGTTTCTTTACATACTCCTCATTTCATTCCAATGCTAAGGGGAATTTTTAAACAATTCGAAAAAAAAATTAAATCATGAAAACATTCCTATTCAGAGTATTGGTCCAAAACCTCAACAAATAAAAGGGGGTCCTAAACTCGGTATTGCCAACCCCCAGCATTTAAAATAATGACTTCAGCAATGAAAATCATGAGATTGGCTTAAAAAATAATAGATGTTGGGTTTATTTGGCTTCTGACTTTTGAGCCTTTGGTATACTTGTTTCATATTTTCAGGCTTTTTTCTGCAATTACGAGGACTGAACTTCTGTTTGAGATTTGTGCCATTGCAGGAGCCTTGGATATTGGTGCACCTCCATCCCTCTTATTCTCAGCCTGTGACACACAACAGTTTAGTTCTCCTGAGATCTGTAATGCTTTTCTCTAATCCAGGTTATTGGGATCAATACAGGGGTAACTGTGTGAGATTTAGGGGGCTGTGATGTCAGGAGGTCAGACTTGATGGGTCCATTCTTGCCTTAAAATTTATGACTCATGAAATATGATGATTCCTGGACAAATCACAAGAGTTAGCAATAGTATAACTTACTCAACATTTAAATATCATGAAGAACTGGATACTGTGTTTTTTTTTCTACTGCTGACTCCTGCTGGATGGATTCAGAACTGCTCAACCAAATGTCAGAGGCCTGATACGTCTGAGGGTGATTTTTCTTTAACTTAAGTGGTAGCAATGATGTGCTTTTGAAGCAGGCTGATCTGGGCCACTGACACTGTGAAGGTCTGAATAGGCATGCTGTGTAACATATGTTCACACTACTGCTGGAAACGTGCGTCCCAGCTTGGATGGACAGATGCGTGCTAGCTTGAGTAACTCTAGCACATTGAAAATAGCAGTGTAGCCTGGGCGGAGGCCTGTGCTAGCTCCCTGAATACAAACCTCATGGGCCCCCTAGGTGTATACTCGGGTGGCTAACCTGACCCACAACCAATTCTACACCCGGCTACACTGCTAGTTTTGTGTGTTGATTCAAGGGGCTCATTGATATGGGGAAATCAGTATATAGTATACAACTTTTTCACTTTTATCCTTCTTTTCATTACTAGTTGTGTTCTTTTTTCAAATCATACTTCCTCAGCTGCTCTAAGAGAGAGAGATGGAGAATTTGCTTTATCCCTGACCTTGCAACCTAACTAAGACCTAGTAGGCAGATTATTCCTAGAAACTCAAGAACCAAAGCAAGTGTTACTGCTGCTGTGTCTGAGGGGTAATGTAATTGGAACACTTGAGTATGATTGCTTAATAAAACCTGTAATAATAATATATACCCTTCATCATTCAGGGCTATTCTGAGAGTCTGAATGATATTAAAGCAATATGAAATAATTAGTCCTGAATAGGAATTATGTGGCCCAGCGCAGAGTTCAAACACACGAGTCACTGCAGAAGGCTTTAAAAGTGACAGCCCACAACATCCTCCTTAAGTCTGCGGTGCTATATGGGTAGAAGTATATAATAAAGAAAGTTAGAAAGCCAGTATCCTTGGAATATTGATGTCTGGGCATCAACTGGGGGTTGGGTGCTGCAAAATGGACATGCACAAGTCAGACAGTTACTGTAGATATCTACCTACCAAATTTGCATTCCCATTTGTATGTGTGAAGGTGAGTTTCCACCTGTTTGAATTGCTCTGGAACACATTTTAAGATAGCTTTTACCATCAAGAAACCACAACAATGGGCTCTTAATAAGCAATTGTGGGCACAAAACTTACAGATGCAATCTCAGAGTCTCTGACAATGTTATCCATTAAACTTCTTATTTCACTCAGCAGGTGTGTTGTACTTTTGAGTCACACTGATAACGTTGCAGGTAATGTAACCGATATGTCCCTACCAGAGATTTCATCTTGAACAATGAACATGACTTTTTATCAGCCTCAGACAAATAACTCACCAGAATGTGGCTAGTTTAAAAAAAAGAAGAAGTAAAGTATGTTTTGTTGTGTGTTTTGTTTTGGCTTGATGAAAGTTAAAAAAAGCCTGGCAAGAAATTCACAGAATGTCTGAAATTTAACAACACCAAAAAACCCAAAAAACTTTGTCTCAAAAAGAAGGGCCTGATCTTTTGAAACCCTGTAGTGTTGCTGATTAAGCAAATCATTTAAGTACATACTTAGGCTATGTCTACACTTCCCATTTAAAGTACCAAAAGTCCCTTTTTTACACTAAAACTGAGGGAGCGCCTACACTTGTTAATGACTTTTTGCAGTGACACTCAGAAGTTTTGCCGCAAAAAGAAAACCACCTTCTTCACGGGAGGCGTATAGCTCTTACCACTATTCTTTTTACGCTGTTGTGGAAGTGAAGACACGTTCTACCTTCATAAACTCCTTTTGGCCTCTGAAGGATATCCCACAGTTCCAAAAGTGACCACTCTGGCCAGCATCTCCGCTGCTCTGATGCCAGGTAAACGGACGTCCGCCCCTCCCCCGGTAACCCCAGAAAGTTTGAAACTCCCCTTTCCCTTTGCTTGCAGATATGGCAGGGAAAACAGCCATACAGCCGGGGGAGGGGGGGGCGGGGAAGAGGGGAATTAAAAAATGCCCCGAAAGAAACAACAAAATAATGGGGCTGCTGAGACATGAAAGGGCAGCCCGGGGCACTGAGCAGGGACCCAGAATGACTTCCGCTTATCCCCCTCCTTCCCACAAGACCTATCGAGAGAGCTACCCTATGGGATAGCTGCCCTACTGCCCTGCTCTCATCCGCGATGGAAGTGCTGCTAGTGTAACCATTCTCTGACGCCTGAGGAATTGAGTGAGTACACAAACCAGCTCTTTTCTTTCACCTGTTCCCTATCACTGGTGAAACTTACAGCACAAAAAACTCTACAATTGAAGACATATCCATAGCTTCAAGTATGTGAAAAGGCCCACTGATTTCAGTTGGGCTTATTCAGGTGCTTAAAGTTAAGCATGTGCCTTCATGTTTTGTTTTATCAGTGCCTACAACTCATTGACTTCAATGGAAGCTCTGTTCACTCACACTTTTCGGAATCAGGCCTTTCACTTCCAAGAGGGAAGGTGCTCACAAATTGAAACCAATTCTTCACTCAGCTTGGAGACTCGGGGGCACATTTTCCTTGCCTTCAAATCTGCATAGACTTACAAACCCTGGAAGCCTGGCTTTGAGCTTCACATTCAAATAAAACCAAAGGTTCAACAGAAAAATTCTGCACAAAACACTGAGTTTCAGAGTATGGTATTGAAACCCTAACTCCAGCCTGGTTTACTTGAAACATTTGTGACTCCTTTGTTGACCTGAGGCTGAGTTCCACATTGCAAAGTCACTTATGCATGGTATTGCTAAAAACATTTCACCCAGGTCTAGCAGGAGGACAATTTCTAAATATAGATTGAAAATGGACAAGATTTCAGGACCAAAGGTGCTGGAATAATGGATGGACTTTATTTTCCACTATGACAAGTGATAGAGAAAGGGTCCATTATTGGGAGCCGCTGTGCACCCTCATCTCAAGGAGACATCTGTGGTTTGGGATTTAGATTGTCAGACAAAGACTGGCAAAGGTGCTGTGGAAGTTGAGTGCTTCCAGCACCTCACAGGACAGAGCTCCAAATGATATGTTTTGCCTAATGTACCTGTTCCGTTTACAAAACATTGCCATCCCGGAAAGACAATCCCCTGGATGCATTCAATCAGCTCAACGGACTATCAGAATATTCACTTCCTTCTCCCTTGCTCGGCCTCTGGGCTAGTGCACGTTTTTCACCATCCTTGGAGTTAGTTGTCAGTGCTCTTGAGTCTCTCCAGAGAACAAGACTCTGCCTAATATATGATGTGCTTATTCATCCCAGACGCAGGGCATATCATTCTCAAATGACTGACAAGCGTTCTCAAAATGAAGAGAGCCCAAAGTGTGCTCTAATAGTGATGGGAAGCATTTCTAGTCAAACATAAAGCAAATTAATGTGAGCCCCCACTGCACCTTTCATCTGGAAATGTCATAAAATAATAAGCAGAGTGACCCTGCCAATGTCTAGGGCTGGATTTCAATAGATTTACATCTTAAAGGGCGCCACACATTTTTAAATAGCAGGGCCAAATTCTGATTTCACTGACAACAATGTAAATCCAGAGGAACACCATTGATTTCAGGTGTAATGGAGATAAGAGTTTGTTCTTATATTAAGGGATCAATGCAGGGCTTAACTTGTAATGAAAGAGATGCCAGGGCTCAAGCAATTAGGTGCTGGGGCTTAAGCAGTTTTTTTTGTTTGTTTTTTTTAACTTCCATAACTGACGTGGCAAGCCCAGAGGTGCCGGGGCTCAGCAAATGGCAAAATTCTCATTTAACTTCGGTGGGAGCATAATCTGACCTTAAATGTCTTGTTCTTCACGTTAGTTTCAGTAACAATAACTTTAAAAAAAAAAAAGCCCTTTGATCAGCAGTCATATTCAGAGACTATTTTGCACAGCTATTGGACACTTCGATTTTAGCATAATATAATTGGCAGGCTGAAAGCCATACGCTAGTGAAGGAGACTTGATTTTTTCTTAAAAATAGTTTTCATAGCAGACACTGTGGCTATGTCTACAGTTACATCTTTACAGTGGCACCACGTCAGTGCTATTATTTCTCCCATTGGTGTCATTAATCCACCTCCCCAAGAGGTGGTACCTAGGTTGAAGAAGAATTCTTCCTTTGACCTAGTGCTCTCTACACAGGGGGTTAGGTCGATTTAACTATGTTGCTCAGAGATGTGGATTTTTCCCTTCCCTGGGTGACTGAGCTGGGCTGACATAACTTTTTAATGTAGAACTGGTCTAAGTCTTCCTATGCGTTTGTGCCGACCCTGCTACAAAGGGGTGCAAATCCTGACTGGAGTGTGTGGTGATCATCGTTATAATAAATAAATAATAAATGGATATTTTTTATATTAGTGAACAAGAAGTCGAAGGCAAAAAAATTCCTGATACCCTAATCTTCCCCGTGTTTTTAAAGAAAGAAAATGGTTTCCCACTTGTCTGAGAGAAAACAAATCTTCCTTATTCTGAGATTCCCTAACCAGCTGCAGTTCGCCGCTCCAGGCCAATGGGGGCTGTGGGAAGGGCGGCTAGCACGTCCCTCAGCTCACGGTACTTTCTGCAGCCCCCATTGGCCTGGAGCAGAGAACCGCGGCCAGTGGGAGCCATGATCAGCCAGACCTGTGGATGGAGCAGGTAAACAAACCAGCCCAGCCCGCTAGGGGCTTTCCCCGAGCAAGCGATGGCACTAGTTTGAGAACCACTGGCCTACACTAAATAGATTTCTGCTGCAGGAGACTATTTGTATCCAAGTCTTTCACGATTTCATAAAGGAAGAGGTTGGCAGGGGGTGAAAAAAAGTTAATAAAATTCAACAATTTATAGTAAGATTTAATTTTAAAGCTCTCTTGTTTCTCTATGCTAAAACAAGGGCATCTAAATATCAAGTCAACCACCTTTCCAGTTTCTTGAAACACAGAAATTGACAGGGAGGGAAAGAAAGAAAGAAAAAAAGAAAGAAAGACATATGTGAGGAGATGTAAGAAATATATTTTAATTTGTGTGCTTTTACTCAGTGCAGGATCATATTTCACTTTAAGTCTTTTCAGGCTTTTAAAAGTGAAAAGAAATTGAAATGATGGCCTGTTCCCTGGGGATTCCAAAGAAAGACAATTCCACAGCTTTCAGGTATGTGCGGTTGCAATGCAGTTTGCTTCTTTAAAATGTCCATCACTCGGTGCCCACCTCCTATGCAGTGAGAAGGCAGGGCATAATAAAAACCCAGCATTTTCCCTTGATTAGAGAAAGGGACTGGAAGGCAGAAGCTTCTGAACTTCAACCAGTGACCAGCTTTGTAGCCCTGGGTCTGTCATTCAGCACCTGAATTTCAGGACAACTCCAGCTTAAATCAAGAGGACGTGCAGGTGCTCAGCACCTCTCAGATGTTACTGTTTCCCCAAATGTAAAATGGGGATAGTACTACATCTTTAACTCACAACGGGCTTGTGAAGACAGATCAGTTAATGTTTATGTCGAGTTTTTGGAATGTAAAGTGCTATATAATTGCCAAGGATTATTATGTTCCATTTTTTGTAGCTGAACCTTTTGGGGGAAAGAGAAGATAAATCTATTAAATAGCACTTGCATTTTATATCCCCTGCTCCCTTTTCTTTTCTTTTGATGCTTTTAGTAACTAAAGAAACTTTAAAGCTTTTATGGTCCTTTTCCTCTGCCCGTCTCTCTTACTGATGCACACTAGCCATACCTCGCCCTAGCCTCACATGTGCATATTTAGGGTGATAATGACATTGTAAAGAATCACAGATGATACTGGAGGCACAGAATATCTATTAGTTCATCTGGTTCAGTCCTCTCCTTCCAGTGCAGGATTTGGTGTTGCAGAATATTCTCCAGTCTTAAATGGCACCAGAGATGGATCCTGCTGCGGGCATCATGGGCCAGATCTCCATCTTCTGCTGAGCTGCTTTGTTCTTATATGTATTACCATACATCTTAGGAGCCCTGGTCTAGGACTAGGACTAGGACATCACGGTGCTAGATGCTGTAGAGACACAGAAGAAACGGGTTATCCTTTGCACAGCAGCACAAAGTGGTCAGTAATCTAGCCTAACTGACTACCTGTGATTTCCCCACTGTGGGGAGTGGAGTAAAGCCAGCTCTGCTGCCTCCTGGTGTGGTTCAGGGAACAAGGTGTGACTGGAAGCCGCTGCGCTCTAGCAATCCTCCAAGTGCATATTGAGCACACTGGGGCAATAGCCAACCATCATGGCTAAAATTAGACCTGTAGCAGCTCCACACAACAGCAAACCACCAGAGAACTGGCTACAGGAGCAGGTAGCCATAAATGGCTCATTTGATGCCTTTTCTGCCTCTCTCCCACTTCCGCACCCTTACCTATTGGGTGCATCTGAGAATGTTTTGAATGAAACTTTGTCAGTTTCTGCGGCAGCTGTAATTCCAAGTTGCATTTGGTGCCACAACATTAGGTCACTTTATTTTTTACAAATTGGAGGTGACCAAGCACATGCAGGCTGGTAAGGAGAATATGTGGCTCATCAGCCCCAAATCCACAGACTCCAGATTCTGATTCCTAAAGGGCAATTTTTTGCAGCAGTTGAAAGTCAGATTTTTTGGTTTTGAGAAGAAAGTTTAAGGTGAAATTAGCAAAAATTAAATGTTCTGCCCAGACCACTACTGTCGGCACAGTTCTAAATGCAAATATTGTTTGTTCTCATATGCAAAATAAAACAAACAAAACTGGAGGGAACATTGATCTAGGTCATACATGCATGCTTATTATAAAATGCTTAAGTCATGCACATGTATCCTCATAAGACCCAATCCAAAGTTCATGGAAGTCAATGGAAAAAACTCTTAGTGACCATGGGCCATAATCACCTCTTCAGGTGAAAAGCTGGCTAAACACAACTGGAACAAATACACACACCCACACACCAGCATGCGCCTGGACAGTTTTAAATGCCTCAAAGGCAAACATTCTACATTTCTTAGGAGACACAGAAGAAAGAAACAAAATCCAGGATATATGTATGCAAATAAAATACCAGAGTTAGGAATTAACTCCTTCTTTGCAACATGAATTCAATAATAAGATTTAACAAATATATAAACTACCTTCAACAACATGCACTGGTTAATAGCTATACTGCTGCAGATGAGCTTTTAATAAAAGAATGATGCAGTTTTAAAGGGATCTCTCCCCTCTAATCAAAGATTGTTTGCAAATAAAAGCTCTATTACCTCCGATTTCTTGGCAGCCACTGGAGGAAAGGTCACTTAATAAAGTGCACTTATCCCTCATTGCAGGAAAACAATATGTCATCTCTATGCTCATTATTTACCAAATTGTCTTCATTTTTCCTTCACCTGCTGGGTTTTGGGCTATAAAGATAAATAATATTATAAAGCCAAGCTAGATGCTTTCAGAAAGGACCAGGATTTGTCACCAAGCTAGGTTCACAGATTGAAAGAGAGAGAAAATCGGGGAATGGTGCTAAAGGATTCATTATCAGGAAACAGGCATCTAAAAAGTTTGCCCATACTTATGTTTTAAAATACTGCACTGGACTTATTGTTTCATATATACAATAATAGTGGATTTTTTTTATCAGTTTAACAAGTTACACAGAGAGAGCCATAAATTCTAGGTGTAATACTGATAATAGCTCATAATACATGAATTTCAGCTTTTTACAGTAGAAGTTCAAAGGTGAAAAGAACCATTTTGAAAATTAAGCCACTGAATTTTTTTTCTCTTCTGAGCTTGTTTCACAGAAAATTGAGCCAAAGCAAAAGCCCAGAACTGTTTTTTTTTTACCCCAAAAAGTTTATGATCCAGACCTAAACTTTGAAGTTTGGATCCACCTTTAGCTTCTTAGGAAACACAGAAGAATGAAACAGAATCCAGAATATATGTGACTAGTACACAGAAGCCCCTTTACCATGTGCTGCTTCAAATCCTTCTTTAAGACCTACTTTTACTATAATCCCTACTATAATCATCTGTAAGTAGACAGGGATCTGCCTGCATGTAATTTATTTCAGAATCAGAGCCTTAGTTGGTAAGCTGTTCTGGGCAGGGAATGGGTCTTTCTTGAGTTCATACATACATAGCATAATAGAGGCCCAATCCTAATTGGGGTTTATAGGCACTATGCACCATTTAAATTCAACTGATATGGTTAGGCCTTTCGTGGATTCTTTGAATTTTACCCTTTATTTCAATCATTCGTGATCGATTGTCAAAACCTCCACTGAGAAACACTATATACCAATATACACAGTATGCAATGTAGATAGGAGCTTGAGGGTGCACAACGAATTTGGAATTAAGCCCTTAATGGGTAAGCATGCCAGCTTGAACAACTCCTTTGGCTGAAGTTTATTATATCCAGCCAGCAGACTGTCTGATTGCTGATAGGATTTCCAGTGTAATATCTACTTGTAAACAAAAAACTGCACTTATCCACTGGGCATCTAAGTTCTCTCTGCGTGTGTGTGCGTTTCCCTTAGAATCTCTTCCCTATATTCATTAAACAACAGGAAACAGCCTCTTCTTGATGCAGCCAAAAATACATTGTGACAATCTTTCTAAGCAGTCTGTGGGATGCAAAGCAAATCTCCTATCAAGCATAGCCCTGATATATAATTTGAGGAGGTATTTTTAAACTATACAAAGATGTTTATTCCTTATTCCCTTTCCTCTCCTCCCATACTTTCTTGTGTTATTTTATATTCAGGGTAAGGTATTCTCCCTTACAACATCACACTGAACACAGTCATTCCCAAGTGTGTTCATTCCAGCGCCATACAACAGTTGTTGTTGTTCTCACAAAGGCTCATCCTCATCACACATTTCTGACCATTGCAACATTTGTACTGCATCTTGCATGAAGATGCAGCATGCAAAACTGCTTTAAGCTGCCATGGAAACAAGTGATCATGCTTCATGGCATCACGGAGGTAAAAGGGATCCAGAACATTGGCTTTTCCCCAGGTGTACTCCCTCCCTCCCCCCACTGCCTCACTTAACAGGGGTGTGATCCTGTAGTATTCATTCAGGAAAAACTCCTGGTTGATTTCTTTGAGATTTTTTGCGTAAATGAGGAATTCTAGTCCAGGCCCTGTGAACCGTATACTTATAAGCTGCTACCATGTCTATTATTTTATTTATACCATTTTTTTTTAAGAATGAGGAATGTTCATCCAAAGCCGGGCACCAGATTTACCAAACAAAAAATTCACAATAATGAAAAGAAATAATTTCAGGTGATTTTCTTTCATTATACTTGGTTCAGCCCTGATAGAGGACTCCATTCAGCGCTCATCTGCCACCTCCCAAATGTCCCAGAAATAAAAGAGAGCCTGTGATATGACCACAAGGTTAACAAGCTGAGCTATGAGTGCCTTAATCAAGGGGCTTTTGTGAAGAACACTTTGCGTCACATGGAGACAGGCTGTCCTACAGATAACCTGTATGGAAATTGTTAAGAGCTTCAAAGGTCAAAATCAAACACCTTGAATTCAACCGAAAGCCCGCATACAGCCAGTGCAAAATTGCAATTCACAGAGCACTGGTGTCACATGCTTTCAAAATAGAGATCTATTTAATATGCATTCCTGGACTAGCATTAGTTTCTGAATGGATACAAGGAGCAGCCCCAGATAAAGAGCATGACAGAGGTCTGCTCTCAAGGTGACAAAGGCATGGATGGATAAATGCAGGAAGGTCTCCAAATCTGAATCCAAATCCAAATCCAAATCTGAAAGAAAGGCCACCCTTGCCCTATCAAATGCAAGATGGAAAAATATGCTGACATGGCTGCTACCTGGGCATCCAGCAGGAGGTTCAATACCAGAGTATAGGCTAGAAGCCCATGGCTAGTTTTATAAATTAAAAATTAAATAAGTATATAATAAGACTGGTAAGTTGCAAACCTGATTCATAAGATGAATAGTGGCCACACGCCATGGGTTAGTAAAGCTTATGTAACAACAGCCAACTCTTTTGATTGTTCCTCTAAACCTAGTATCATTCCCTGTCTTGTCTAGATTAAACTTCAGTCAGCTTGCTCTCATCCAAGTCTCAGTCTCTTAAAGACACTAAGTTGACTATATCACTGCACTAGTGCGATGGACTATAATGGAGACATACAACTGGATATTATTCACATACATGTTTCCCTACCAACCCTCTAGGGTCCTCATATATATGCATCAAGCAAAAAAGTGAAACCTATGGAACCCGGTGTGAGAGAGCCTTAGAGTTAGATAAACAATTGCCCATAATTACTGTATGAGAGCTCCTGTATTAAAAGGAAAGAAGCCACTTCATAACAGCTCCATCTACTCCTGCAAGGGGCCACAATCTTGGCAGTAACTCTTGGTAATAGCAAAGGCAACTGGACAGATCAGCTTGAACATGTTCTCTTAGTTCATAGCCAGGAAGACACTGATGAACAATGCCACTAGTGAATTAACACACCTGTACCCAGGTCTAAACCTAGATTGACTAGGGTGAAAGGAATATGAAGACGGTAAATATTGCCAGAGCTAATTGTCAGATACATTCTTGGTGGTCTTTCTGCTAAGCATAGGATTCAATACTAGTAAATATCTTACAAGGTCATCATCAAGAACTGAGTAGAGTCTCACCAGTACTTCCTTGAGAAGGTCTGGCACGGTCTGGACTTCTTTTGAGAGAGGCCATGCATAAGCTGGTCAGAGTATTTTGCTGAAAATTAAATTGATAAAAATGTAAACAATTTTTTTCACTCAATTTTCACGTGTGTACCCTCCATTTTCCAACTAGTTCTAACAATAATGTTCCATGTGAACAGAAGAAAAGAGTATCTTTAAGCTAATGCTTTTTCTTGCAAATGAGAAGTCAAATTCCATCCTCAGTTTGCATGAAATAATCTGTAGCTTGTGTTTTACTTTATGAAAGAGACAAACTGGGCTCAAAACAAAATTCAAACAACATATACAACATTTTAGTTTCTGAGATTCAAGTCCATCCAGAGTTAATACCTTTGCTATTTCTTACTTCTCTATTATATTATTCCAGGAATTCTTTTATATTTTCACATATGGCTTATTTGCCCTAAACATATCCAAATGGTTTTGCAGGCTGTCTGTGGCACTCAGGAAATTTATTTCAGCTGTAGCTTTGGAAAGAAGAAAAAAGTTTTCCACAAAGTCCTCCATTTGTGATGAGTTAAAATCTCTAAATCTGATTTTAAACATGACCAGATTTTACTTTCAGTATCATATAAAAGGATCTACTCTGTTGATTCATGAAGCTGAAAATGAACCAAACCTAACATTTAAATTCTGATTTTGTGCAGTTGAGATGTCTCTCTCACAGCTCATTGAGTAGTTTGCAGAGTAAGACTGCGGGGACAGAAAATCCTCATTCAGTGATTTTTATATGAATCTGACTATTTAGGGAGAGAAGGCAAAAGATGGAAGGCCAGATCCTCACTGGGTGTAGGTCAGCATATCTCCAGCCCCGAGTAACAGTTACTTTTACATTCAAATCTTCTGAAAACCAATTTGCATTTTAAGATAGTCTAAAATGGCTTAACCTGCCATAGTTTTCTGAACAGCAACGATGCCCTCAGGGATGTTACAGCATATATTGTTGTTAATGGAACAGATCACCTTGCCCCCCATGGGGAAAAACAAAGGTGAGGGAAGCTAGGTGGGGAGGATATCTTTGCATGAAACGCCTCATGGAATTTTACTCAAATCATAACTCTCAGGCAAAGGGGTTTTAGCATGTGATCCTCCTTCTTCCTGTTCAACAGACAGAATGTTCACCCCTCACAACCTATGAATGTTATAAAGGACCAGATGGAGGCAAGGAGTTATCCACATGGAAGGATGACCTTCTATTGAAGAACATAGGTCATTTTCTTCATTGATTCCAGGGCATACTACCTCTCCTCACACACACAACTTGGTCTTCTCAGCTCTGTAACTCCAAAGGAGTTGTGCTGACCACAGACTTCATCACTCACAATTGCTCTTGGGATCCCAATTTAGAAGTTCACAGTGCAGATAGGACTCCATGGAAAGGTTCAGCGGCTACATTGACTGCTTGGTGCGTTATTCATGGGTTTGGTGATCAGATGATGCGCTTGAATCCCAACCTTGCGTTCCCTCAAACAGATCCCCAACTATGCAAAGAACTCTCTGAAAGTTGCATGTGGTCATAGTATTACAGAGGTGCTGATCCCCTCTCTCCATTACAGGCAGGGGCAGATTCATATAGTGGGTTACAAACTAAATATAAGTCAACAATGTAATACTGTTGCATAAAAAAGCAAACATTCTGAAATGTGTTAGCGGGAGTAAGAAAGACATAAAAAGTAATTCTTCCACTCTACTCAGCATTGACAAGGCCTTAACTGGAATAATGTGTCCAGTTTTGGCCATACTTCAGGAAAGATGTGGACAAATTGGAGAAAGTCCAGAGGAGAATAACAAAAATGATTAAAGGTCTAGAAAATGAGGAAAGATTGGAAAAAAAAAAGGGGGGGAAGAGGGGGTTGTTTAATCTGGAGAAGAGAAGACTGAGGGGGGACATGATAACAGTCTCAAGTATGTAAAAGGTCATTACAAAGAGGAGAGTGATAAATTGTTTTCCTTATCCACTGAGGACAGGACAAGAAGCAATGAGCTTAAATTGCGGCAAAGGGAGATTTAGGTTAGACATTCCGAAAAACTTCCTAACTGTCAGGGTAGTTAAGCACTGAAACAAATTACTAGAGAGGTTGTGGAATCGCGGTCATTGGAGGTTTTCAAGAACAGGTTAGACAAACACCGGTCCAGGATGGTTTAATACTTAGTCCTGCAATAGTGCAAGAGACTGGACTAGTTGTCCTATCGAGGTCCCTTCCAATCCTACATTTTTATGATTCTATGACCAATAGATATTTTTCCCATGACAGATTTCATTTCATAAACTGAAATGCTTATTTAAGTAATCACTGCCTTTTAATCTCTATTACTGGCATAAATGAAACAGCCGGATTGAGGCAAGCAAATTTACACACTCTTAAACAAGAAGTTTCCTCAGGGACTTACTTTTCCTCTGTTCTAATGTGACAGGCACCTTTCTTTCTTTTTCTTATATCTTTATTGATTTTATAATAAACCCTACATTATCAATGATCAGCATTTTTTCAGATACAATGATAATACTTTGCACTTACAGAATAATACTTGCACTCATGGATTCTTTCATTCAAGCATCTCAAAGCACTTTGCGAGCCTCACTTAATTAATGCAGATCGATGACAAGGCAGATCTTATTTTAAATAACTCTGCTTTTCCTCCAAGAGAGTTGCGTCTTGCAAACCCCCAAATCTTTGGTCAGTGCAACACAAATAATCCAACCCAAACACAGTCAACTGCACCCTGTTTACAAACAGCAACATGGGACCTGTTATTAACAAGTAATCCAAGCTTTTTAGATTACTTCTCTTTTGGTTCGCATGAAATGTGCTTTGATTTTGTTAGCTGAAGGGAGAAGGATTCCTTGCTATAGAGACTTGACACCATCCCCACCCCAACACACTTCTGTCCATGTCAGTTATTGTAAAGTAACTGATTAAAAGATGCAACTTCTTGTGGACAATCAATCTGTTCTTTCCTACAGTCAAGATTTCTAATGCAGAGAAAACCACCAGGGTTCTACACATTATAAAACTTTTAGCAAAGGCCTAATGAAATGCAAACCTTCCTATAAGACCAGCACTAGCCTTCCTATCAAATCATCTGAAATATTTATTTGCCCTCTTGAATAATTGATAGGGGCATCAGCTCTCCTGGTCAATTGATTTATTAAGGGACTGTTTGGAATTAAACAGCTTAAAGTTATTAGATTTAGCAGCGACCTTGCTTGTTAGCATATTCATTTACCTACGGGAGCTCCCATTAGATATTGTTAATACATGACGTTCCCAGTCACGGCCTGGATCGCCTCAAATTGCATTAACACTGGGCTGTTTAGCCACAGAATAACAGGTTTGATTGAGTGCTTGGGTTTGGTGTAATTAGATTTTCCTAGAAAAGGGGGGAGTGTTTTAATGCTGTGTGCGTTAAACTAGATATGTCATCAGCATTACTGTAATTGGCAAACAGGAGCATTGGAGACCTGGCTGCGTGTGAATGTTTGTGTTTATGGCTTGTCTTCCCATTGTCATAGATGGTACATAATAGCCAAGGTAACTTACATATGAATGACACTGATAAAAAGTAGCTGGCCTCTTTAATAAGCATTTCTTTTGAAATCAGTGGAATATTCTATATTGACTAATGGGATCAATTTATTGTTAGTTAAAACTGCCAATTATTTCTCTGGCTGAAAAGGTTATGAGACTGGTTAATCAATGACGAAAATGGTGTGTGTGTGTGTGTGCGTGCGTGTGTGTGTACACGCACACATGCATATGTGTTTCTACGCTTTGGATTTCTGTTGGATATATAGAAAAGGATATGTGCCACAAGACTGCTGCTCTCAAAATCACCAGCTCTATTGAAGCTCATTATAGAACTTTTGGGGTCTGATTCACTGCATTTTTTACCCAGGTTTCACACTGGTGTCACTCCACTGATTTCAGTTCCACTAGCATGAACTCACAGTGGTGAATCAGGTATTTCATTTTTAATTACATGCATCTTGCTATAATTAAAGGTACATGCAGGTAATCAAATGCTTGCTACCCATGCCTAACTGGGTCAAACTCTGCCTTCAGATACATGTGCATGAAATTCCCATTGGCTTCAATGAGACCCCAGGGATAAAACCTTGGGCAACTGCACCTGCAATACTGTGCTCAGTGATATATACCTTATTACCAGGGCAATATTGAGAAACTGGAGGAAGTTCAGAGAAGAGCAATAAAAATGATCAAGGGGCTTGCAGGACTGACTTACAATTAAGGAAAGCTTCAAAGATTAGAGATGAGTAGGTGACATAATATCAGCATTTGAAAAGGGTAAATATTAAGGACAGAGAGGAAAAGTTTGGGAGGCACAGAAGGTATAACTTGGAATAATGAGATGAAATTATAATAGGGAGAATATGTTGAAAACAAGAAAAATCTTCATGACTATAAAATGTATGAGGCTATAGAATAGTCACCCAAACCCCAACACTTAAGGCTTTGAGAATTATGCTGAACAAAGCACTAGGACAGTGTTTCCCAAGCTTGGGATGCCACTTGCATAGGGAAAGCCCCTGGCGGGCCAGGCCAGTTTGTTTACCTGCCTCGTCCACAGGTTCAGCCGATCGCGGCTCCCACTGGCCGTGGTTCGCTGCTCCAGGCCAATGGGAGCTGCTGGAAGCGGCATCCCAAGTTTGGGAAACACTGCACAAGGAAATATATGATGGGGACAAGTCTATACTGGAAGGCAAATGAACTAGGCGAGCTAATGAATCTGAAGGGTTGCGATGTTATTTGCATCCGCTTTTTTCTGCTGAAACTAAGTGAGGGATCTGACCTTTACAGGTTTATCTGGCAGGTGGTCAGAACCGATGGAAGTCATGTTAAAATACATTAATTTTCATATCTCTAAAATATTATTTTTCAATGTACTGTGGCTGGAAAGGAAGGGAATTCCAAGGATGATCTGGGCAGCCAAAGTGGTAGTCAATAGAAAGCAACAAAAAAGTACATTTAAACAAACAGATATTTCCAAACAGGAGATAGGAGCCTTGGTTAGTAGAACCTGATCCAAGGCAATTTACTTCACTAGGCTTTGGATCAGGCCCAGAGAGATCTACCTGAACAAGAGATAAAAATGATTGGCAAGTTACTGGGAGACAGAGCTGCCTGAATAGTTGAAACTGGTCTTAATTTTGTGAAATTAATTTTATTTTAGCTCAAGTGTGTACTTGTCAGGAACAAGACCCTGCATGATCTATGCTAAAACTTCTGTTGAGTCGATGGTAAGCACCACAGGGTTAGACACCAAAGTGTTTTCCCTCTGTGCTGGTAAAATGACAACTGGAGCAGGATAATTTTCACTTAGGGGAGGCGGGGGGGAAATCAGCCTAGGGAAAGGTGAGGAAATTAGAAAAAATAAACAAACAAAAAATGACCCAAAGAGTTGTCAGTCCTCCAGGATTTGCCTGGTTTCTCCAGGAATGAAAGATTAATCTTTAATTAAAGATTATGCCCTGCAGTGAGACCTCCAGGAATATGTCCAACCAAAACTAGCAACCCTAGATCCTCAGACCTTTGCACAAACCTCAGCCTAACCCTCTTCAGAAGTCTGAATATGTTAAAGGGGGTTGGGAGTTCAACATTCCTGTTTCAGCATGGGAAACCCCAGTACAACAGCATCCTGCTAATACATGAGGACTAGAAAGTGAAACTGATCATAAACAAAGTGAAATTGATAGCCTAGCCTCACTGCCCCAGCCAAAAGGGGGGAGGGAAAACAAAAGAGAAAGGACTAGCACCAATGAATAGTTGATTGGATTTTTAACAGTCATGCAGTTTTTACTAACCCAAGGTGATAACAGTAAAACCGATATAATAGTTTTATTTTCAATATATTGATGATCTTGCGTGTGTACTTTAAGAAGAGTTCAGGGACATTGTATCTTCACAGAACACATTCAGGTCCTTTTATAGGCACTATGCACCCAAATAAGCTCTCTTTACTCCCAGTAATACACAAGTGGACTGACTGAAATCAACGAGACCCTGTTTGTAATAAGGTACTGTTTAGTATGGGTGAACGTGGAACAATTGGGCTCAGTGTGATTGATCTCATATGTTCTTTTTGTGTTAGGCATGACATTGAACTGGACACACACATACACACACGATAGGAGGTTGAATAAAACAGACTATAGCTTGTATTCCAGGGCTGATGTTTTATTTAAAGGAGCAATTATAGCTGTGATTCTTCTATTTTTAAAAAATGAGTGTTTAAAATCATCACGGTTATTTTGCAGAGCCCTAGTTCAGCTCATTTGCAAGGAATTGCCTGCTTAAGTAGCTGAGTTGCTTCCCCCTCCACCTCCCATGCAAAAGGCATTTTTAAAGGTAAGAAAGTGATGGTAACCGAAAGTGCTGCCCGAACCTTAATCACTGTTTACTGATTTAGTCCATTTTATTAGCAGGCAGTGCTTTTCCAGAAAGCCATTTTCCTGGCAGGGTACAAAGACTGCTATCAGGGGCAAAAGCCTGTGTCTCGCTGCTACTTCCCTCTCTGTGTCTGGCCTCATAACTGCCACTAGCAGGCTAGTGCAAGAAGGCAGTGGGGGTTGTAGTGTAAGAGTTCAGCCTCTGACACTGGTCCTCTAGAGGTAAGTGAAAGAGGGTTCGATTATAAAGCTGGAGGATGGCTACAAAGGACTCAACAGGGCATAAAACCAATATGCGTACCACAGTGTGTCCCTTCTCCTGGGGTGACACCGGAATTTAAAATGATAGAGAATTTCACCCTTTGCATGGAAAGATTTGGGGTGATTTGTTTGTTTACAATTGTTTCAGTGTCCAAATCTAAATAATGGATTCGGGGAGGAAAAAATAAAATAAAGACATAAGACCAGTTAGAAAAATATTCATGCTTTAGTACAGTTTTGCCTTGTCCCCACCCCAACCCCCCATTTGTCACAGTCAACTACTGAAATCCTCTATTAATCACTAAATCCAGATAATAGCAGAGGTGGGTTGGCTGACCTGTGAAATTAGGTCTGCATGTAAAAAGGAATTGAGCTGCGTGAGCTTTGGAAATAACTCTGTCGGTATTTACATTAGCATTTGAACATCAAAGATCTCCCCTGGGCTCCTCTAGATTCCGCTAATCCAAGCACCAGTGAAATGGCTTAGCTTTGCCCCCCTTCCCGGTTTCCCCACAAACATTCCATATTAGAGACCATATGAGACGTTCCAGCCAATCAAGAGGCAGGGGACAGGGTTTTCATAGGTTGTTGGGTCCCACATTTCCATGAGGCTCGGGCACAAAGAAATTCACTAACACTAAATGGGGGAGGGGGAGTGGACAGGGTTTTATTTAACAGAAGATACAGTCTGTCCTGGTTGGCAGGCTTGCTCACAAATAGTAATTACCAAATAAAAAAGAAGCCCAGACTCAGCAGCCTATGTGGAGTTTAATTAAATGCAAGGCCAGAAATGATTTTTGAAAACATCACTGACTTTCATTGGGGCTCACAGAAAGTGATTGATTTGAAATATGCAGATAACTAGATATTTCACTACAGGAATAGTTGATGTTTCTACAGCCTCTTCCACCAGAGGGTCTCAAAAGAGTTTTACACAGATTAATAAATCAAGCCCTACAATGTCTCCTCTACAGTATTATTATTATTCTCATTTTACAGATGGGGAAACTGAGGCCTTAAACAATTTACGGTTCAGAAAGGCTCCTGTGGAAGAGCTGGGATTAGAATTCAGATCTCTTGCCTCCTTATCTTAAATTCCATTCTTTCTCCCTTGTAGTTGTCAAGTTTGTTCCATGAATGTTTGAATTGCACTTAAATGTATCTGGTTCCTTTCTGAGACAACAACTGAGTTGTATAAGCCTAGAAACACAGGTTATACCAAAATGAAAACAGACAAGTTTTTGTTTTAATTTATTCACAGTATTTTCATAAATACGGACTATTCAGGTGAGTAAGGGATTGGATTACACCCAGAACCTCTATATTCCTATAACCATATATTTTCCCTATCAGCTGTGATTCCCACACTCTAAACCCATCATAAACTTGTTGCAAACAAGTCACAGATACACAGGAGTATGATTGTGAGGATAGAATGGAATGTTTTTGACATGAAGACAGCCAACTAGCAATGTAAAGAAAGCAATGTGACAACCTATGAAATAACCATTTTATTACACCTCTGCCCAAATAAAGGGATTAGTTTCTCAGTGCTATTTCTAGCAAGAGTTAGAGGAATAAGTTGATAACCAAACAAAATACCACCAAGTCATCTCAAGTGCTAAGCTTGAATTGACCTCAAATGTCAAAAATGTAAAAAAAAACTCTGTGACAGTGGGATGTATTTTCATCCTGAAGTATTTTCAGGTTAACAGCAAGCATACAGCATTTGGTACAGTAGTTTTTTCTCTGCCATTCCAACCTTTAGTGAGGAATGTTGGGGGAACAGAGAATCATTTACCACTATTTGCTAATAGTTTTGGTGAACTAGACAGCATCAAGTGTTCCTTTCCCGTGAGGCCCGTTTATAGAGACATTGGCTGCTTTGCTCAAGAAACCCCAGGCTAAGGTTGATCTAACGCATTTCTTTAAAAAAAGAGAAGAATAAAAAGACCATTCAAAATTAGAACCTAATCTAGGGAAAGAATGGACAGTACATAAATAAATAAGCCAATTGTATTGCTTTCGATATAATTATTACGCCGACATAATCAGTAGAGGCATCAACAGAAATCTCTCTCCTTTCTAAATCCCACCTTTTTTTAATGGATCTTTACATAATTTTATCCTGAGGGAGGAATAGAGGGGGGGGAAAACAAGAAGATGAAGAGAGATCACCTTTAAAGCTTTTCCTTTCTTTTCTTGCCTTTTTTTTTAAATGACAATAGAAATTTTTTTCCTAAAGTTGTATTAGGGATTCACTTAAGCAGAAATGAACTGTAATATGCAAATAGTTCTAATTGGACTGCTAATAGAGCGTGTCTCTGTTGTTTTTTTGTAGGGAGTTTTATGCCTATGTAATCAGTGCAGACAGCCGTTAAGTAAATGAAGAGGCAACTAACAATGTCAGAAAAGAGACCGGGCGGTTCCAGCTGACACTACCCTAATCTTGCAGGACCCATTAAATGGCAGTTTCAACGCATTACCTACCATAACATCCTTGAATATCACTGATTTTATTTGCAGTATCAAACATTCCATTTCATGCCCCATTAACAGTAGGAGCCTGAGCTTTTTGATGCAGCTAAACATTTTACTAACTACCTGGACTAAGTAACCAATTAACTTTTGGAGACAATACGGCCAATTAAGCGCGAAAAGGTAAGGCTGTCATCCCCCACTAAAATTGAATTTCCTTTTCCTGATGGCACTTATTGTAGGCATTCAATTCTTAATGGAGATTTGGTCCCTATTAAAAGGATGAAGCCGAAGGATAATGAGAAAGTTCAGAGGACTTGGTTCCTAAAGAGTAGGTCAGAAAGTGTCCCAATTGGACACTAATTCAGTCATTTTTTCTTCATGCTAGCTCACTTACTGGATGGGATTGGCAATGTAGCTCTAATATGACCTATCATGATAATACACTGTACAATATGGCAGCCTCCAAGACACACACAAGCACACATGGGTAGTTTGAGATCCTAAATGGTAAAATAAAAAAGAAAAAACTATTATTTTTTGACAGCAGAGATGTTACATCCTTCTGGATTATTGCACTGGTTATCACTTTGCTAGGCCCTTAGGAAAACATACAGGGTAGGAAGAAGGCATGCATTGCTATGAGGCGTTCTTGGAAATCAACCCTCTGCATTTAGGCCAGTCACAAGTAAATATCTTTTTGGTAAGCGGTGAAGGGTCTTCTCATAACTAACTGCTGATTTTAATGTGTGTTGTCAGTTTATAGTCTATTGCCATGTCTTGGGGTAAATATGTTAGAGTGGATATCACCCTAGTTACCTGGGATAAACCACCGTATTTTCGTTTGGTTAGAAGAGACCTCAAGATACCATAGTTGCTGTGGAGTAACAAACGTTGAGTTTTCAATGGCACTGAATGAAGATATCTTTCATTTTCTGAAGCAAAAGGCTTTTTGTTTTTGAAAGTATATCTCCCACAGTATATGTAAAAATTAGAAATATTACATATTTGAAAAATTACATATCAAGCAAAAATTGTCTAGTTCCACTGTAGAATATTGCCCAAAGGGAAAACTAGCTTGTGAGATGTGGGTAAGTTAATCATCATCAACCCAGCAGTTTATACTTCCACAGTGACCTTCAGCCAAGGATCTCAAAACGCTTTACAAAAATAAGTACATTGGAACAGCTGTTTATGTGAGTTTGTAGATCATTTATCATAGGCTGACAGAAGTGAGAGGCCAGAGATGCAAATCCCACCTACAGATGTCAATTTTACCAAAGTTCGGAGGAATTCAGATCAGGGTTTCTTGGTTCAGCTCTTTATAAAGATAAGGGAGTAGCTGCAAAGTTTCATTTAAACTTCAGCAAAATTTGGAGGTGGTGTTCAGTGCTGGGGCTTTGGTCCAGGCCTAGGCACATGCATGCATTTAGGTGCTCATGTCTTTGAAAAAGGTGGCCCACACTACTAGCCATCTTTGAGCTAGAGGGCTGTAGATGAATCTAGCAATAACTAATCAGCTGCACATGTATTTACGGCTCAGTATGTCCTGATCATTCTTACACATGGAAAACGTCATTGCTTTCCTGCTGTGGTTATACCCTTTAAATTCAGTTACTTGTACTGAGTGTGATATGGGATGGTGAGCACATGCATATGAGCACACACACTCAGTTCCTGAAGGAAATCATCCCATTTGGCAATTATTACCACTCTCCTACAGGAGGGACTGGTTTCTGAGAGACTGCCAGCCCAAGCCAGGCATCAAACACCATCAGTGCTACATCAAAGGAGTGCATTCCTGTGATGCCATATGGTGTAACGTCCCTTTAACTACAATGTCAGTATCAGTTAACAATGCAAGAATAATCAAACTGCTAATGTACTGGATCCATTTTGAGGAGGCCAGCAAGCAACACATTTGGGAGACTGAAACTGAAGCATGGTTTCCTTTTGTGGTTTTCCAAACTGTTCTGTGAATATTTTCAATATGTAAGACAAAACTAAACCCACATTAAGACAACAGCCTACACTGACATAACAGTTAAAGATTATCCTAGCCACAACACAGCCAGTTTAGATGATTAATATAATCTCTTGAATGCATGGAATATCCAAACAGGAAAGCCCTGAACTCTAATAGCAAAAATATGTCTTGGGCTTTTCATTACAATTCTTTACATCATTAAGTAATTACTCTTGACTAGAACCCCACCCTCCCATACTGCTACTTATGGTTACAGGATTTTACTGGCTCTATGAAATCTGCCAATGAATGCTGGTGTCATTAGGATTTTGCAAGACCCTGATTAACAATACCTAGCTAGTAGTGTCATTACCATAGTTAAGATACTACTGTTTTGAGGATTATTTTTTTTAAATGGAGATATATCTATCTCACAAAACTGGAAGGGACCCTGAGAGGTCATTGAGTCCCACTCCCCATTCTCACTAGCAGGACCAAGTACTGATTTTGCTTCAGATCCCTAAGTGGCCCCCTCAAGGATTGAACAGACCACTCTGGGTTTAACAGGCCAATGCTCAAACCACTGAGCTATTGAAGTTGTTGTGAGAAGTAGGGATTTAAAAAAGCTGGCATTGCTCACTGTTCTTGATAGGTCTCAGTTGCTTGCAAAAATAATGTTTTCTTATGTACCCTGCTGATGTAACAAACCTATAGAGGGGACATCAGATTTCTTTTCTGCCTTGTGCATCATCAACAGCCATCAGTGAAGCTTCAAGTGTAAAATCATTATTTCTAGTCAGCAATACGAGTCAGAGCCAACATCTTGATTTTTCACCCCCCCCCCCAGATCCCAGGTTGAACCTAGAGCACTAACTGTTAAACTAAAAGAATCTTTTAACTTCTAAGATGAATAAAACTGTGTAACGGAGCAAAGGTGGGCTCTCCATGGTATTTTTACAGTCACAATATGTTAGCTTGGGAAAAGACCTGGCTTTATCAAACAAAAACAAACCATACAATTTAGTTTAAAAAAGAGAAAATCCCATAACACAATATTTCAGTTAACATTACGTGGTCATGGGAATCTGATGAAAGAAAATCAAATCTCATTTTATGTTTTGAAAGAAAACCATTAAACAACATTTAACTAGCACTTTCAAACCACTTAAAAACCTGACACAATGAAGATCTAGCAAGCTAGATTTATGATTCATGAAGGAGTCTTGCTCAACAGAAATTTTCTATGAAAAAACCTTACCCTAAAACTTCTGAGTTTTGTCATAGAAATCATAGCTGTGGCAAACATACAGTATCAACAGCCAAATGCAAATTCAGGTATTCCACAAGTGTAAGTGAGGACAGAATTTAGTAATGTAAGTACAAAACAGGGTCTTCATTGGCAAGAGTGATGCATTGAGTTTAGAATTAGACAGGTAGGTACCTTTGAGCAGATAGCACAAGAATCTTTCTTTCCACTGCTGAATAATGCCACTAAACATATGTATATACTCAGGGCTGGCAGATCTACTTAGAATCCTCTCTCATACACAGCTGCACTCTCCTTCCATAGTATTGTGCCTTTAGCTTCTTGGGTGCAAAATGGAGATTCACTCCTAATGTAAAACTTGTGAGTTAAATACTAGCTAATCTTGGCTTCCTTGCTATTTTGGGGTTTTCTAGTCCACCCTTTCCCCAAGCAACTCCCATTCCTGCCTTCTCATATCCTACATCCTTGCCTATCAATTCATCAGTGGGGGAAAAACCAAAATCTGGCTTTTTACACTGAATATATTTCATCTGGTGTAACCAGAAACACCAGTCACCACAGAGCTAGATTCATTATGCTAACAAGGCCTCCCAGGTTGATGTAATTTACCCTAACTAGCTGATTCCTTTGCTCCTAAACTTTCTTTCCCCAGAGATGTTGCACGGTTGTGTCTTTGTACAAGCTGCAGGATACAAATTCCACTCTGAGGTCTGACCTAGATCCTCCAAGGCTCCTGACGTCCAGTGGAAGTTGAGAGTTTAAATACATTTGAGAATCTGGACAATTGTCCCTTCTCCACAGGCTTTTGGCATTAGACAGTTAGGTTTCTTGTGGGTCTGCTTCCCTGAGCCAGCAAATCAAATGTCTGGGGACAGTTTCTTTCCTCATCAATGCACCTAATAAAACCTGCGTGCACTTGAAAGCTTCATTGATGGAGAAGACAACTCTATCCCTGAAAGATTGTTTTTTTTCTGGAAGGCAAGACAACTCTGTCCCTTTATACACTGTGAGGCTTTGACAGCTTCATAAAACTGCCATCTTGCTCCTCAAAATAAGAACCTTTCTAGAAACTGAATGAAAGATTGGATAGATAGATTGGAAGAGAGATGTAAAGCTTATACCTGGCAGCTTCTTAAAATATCTCTAATATACCTTGCAGAATTCAAACCTAAGTTTCCCACATCTCAGGCATGTGTCTTAACCACTGGGATAAAGACAGACACAGACACACACAGTTTACTGACAAATTCTCAATATTTGAGAATTGAATTGAGTATTTTCCCTGATTTTTCAGTTTGCTGGCTGCACTGAAAAATCAATTATTCACCCAGCTCTATCTTGTTTGGGTTTTTCTTCATAGGCCTCTTCAGTATTCCCTTCCCCCCGCACCCCCCCACCCCCATAAAAAAGTTCTCTGTCCTACACTCCAGAAATCAAACCGAGGTCTCCTAAACAGAAATGTAAACCAAAAAAGTACTGCCAGCATCTGAGATTTCTCCCAGCTATACGCTCTGTGAATCAAATTTGCATCCTATGATGAAGAGGAAAGTAAGGTGTTGCCAGGCTGATTATGTTAAAGTGGTTGAGTTCCATGAGTAATTAAAGGGAGCTGTTGCAAGTGGCGAGTCCTCTTTTGAGGTTGTAAATTCCCTGCTCTCTACTTGAGCAGTTCAGTGCTGGAATTGGCTCTATGTCCTCACTGGATTTGACTTAATACAGTATTTTAGGGAACTCCAAGTAGAGGTACCTTAAAAAGCCCTGATTTATAGAAGATGGCTGTTTTGTGCATTCTGAAAATGAGACTCTTTAAGGTGCCTCAAGGTGGGCCCCCAGAATCACAAATGACTTTTGAAAGTCTTTTCTAATTTTTGACATAATTATTATCACATATGCTATGTGAGATGTATTTGCAAGTCACCCCCAAAATTTACAGGAACAAACTTCTCACCTCAGTTGTATCTGCATTACCTCAGGTTTTGTGTCTTTGCTAAAAAAAAAAAAAAAACACAAAAAAAAACCCCACACATACCCACACACATTGAAAAAATTCATTTTGATTTGAAGCTATTAGGAATGAGGATCCTTTCAATCCACTGACAAAATTCAATTTTTGCCTGCCATAATCCAGATGAAGGAGGAGAAAACACACAAGGAATTTGCCACTTCATGAAGTAATTTCATTCTGCAGCCTAAAATCGTTACTAACCTCTGCAACACTTAATTAATTGAAACGACTCTAGCTGTGGGATTCTGTGGTGAAGAGGTCTCTAACAGTTACACGGGATTCGACCTGGAATTCAGTTAGAGCTAAAAGATACTTGAAAAACATTTTCAAGGAATGAAAAATGAAGACCCTGCTGAATTTAATCAATCATCTGCTTTTTTTTATCGTGTCTCTTGTTTTTCCTTTGGGATTTGCTGAATTTAAATCTTTCCCAGATGATGTACACAAAGTACCTACCTAAGCATAATTTAGCTTTCTCACAGGGTAGAAGGGATGGAGGATAGGAGCTGGGGACATCTTTCATTCAAACTTCAGAAAGCTCAGTGCTACTGTATGAGTTCATAGACCCGTGTTTAACTCTGGGCCACATGACATCCATGAATCATATGATAGGTATAAAGTCGTTAGCCATTTGTAGATGACAAATTCCCTCCTTACTCATATTTACAACAAATGATGATATCGCGGTATGATGAATAATATATATGCTGTGTGTCCATCTTAAAGGATCCCAAAACACTAGAAACCAAGAGACACAAGTTTTATCCATGAGTGAATGCAGCTGCTTCGACTTTGGAACATGGTAACTATTTAACAGTGAAAAACAATGTAGAACAAGCAAAACAAAACAAAACAAAAAAAGATTTAAGAAGGCACAAGGTAGTCCTGCATCTGGCCAGGAAAACTAGCACGCCTGTGTGCTCATAATATGGCATCTTTAAGGACCATAAGTCAATTCTACACTTCAGCACTGTTTGTAATAACATCCCTAATACTATGGTTCACTACTGGCTCAGAGGAAGCACAAGCCACAAAGACCTGAGTTGTCCTTGCAGGCCTGCCTTGCAAATACGAACCAGTCTTACTGCTCTTTGTTTGATCTAATGGACCACATTACGCCTGACCCTAATGCAACCACACAGGGAAGCCACACAGGGAAGCCAACCACACATTCATGCAGCTGTATCGAAACTTTTCGGATTTTGGATCTGGGTGTGATGGTGGGAGTGACAGGGACTGCAAGCCCACTACTTCTCCTGTGAACAAGTGGGCAGCAAGGGAATGGAGAGAGCTAGGGAATGGATAGTCTTAGAAACCATCCACATCCCCCAATTACTGCTAGCATGGATGAGCTGCCGTGGCGGGTGAAGAGTATACAACACCCATACAGGGCTGTAGTGTTTACAGCTCCCAGGCCATAAACAGGGAACAAGTATGGAAATGTGACTAACTGAGGAATGGTTCCTCTTCAGGGCTGCTCTGAGGGCATGATGGCCCTTGCTCAGGGCACTGACCAAAGGCTCAGTCTAGACCTAGGAGATCAGAGCCTGAAATGAAATAGCTGCGGAGTGTTTAAGGGAACCTGAGCAGTGTTTTCTGTTTATTTGTGGAACATATCACAGCCACCAACCGGTAGCCAGGCTGTATGAGTAGACTCATTCCATCAGCAGCACAATAATAACTGTGCAGTCCTCAGTGACCATAGATTTGCTGTACTCTACTATCGTGAAGCTCATTTTACTTATGTAAAAACTAAAGATCAGTCAAGAGACATGCCCAAGGCCACAGAAGTATTTATTCTTTGATGGGAATAGATATCCAGAGTTCCTAAGTCCCACTCCTGTACTCAGGTCATTGGACAGTGCCACCCAATCATCACATTTTACTTGTCTTTCTAATATCCTGGAGCCTACATGGCTACAGCGAGACTGTCTTTCAAAAATAAATATTTTGGTTTAGACGGCCATTTAATTTTGTTTTGTTTGGAAATGTTAGTTTGGAAATTTGAAAAGTTTCATTGAAATCAATATTTTCCCAAAGAATATTTTTGAATGAGACAAAAACATATTTTCTGATTTAAAAAAGTCAGAAAAAATGTAATCTCCAGAAAAAATGGGTCTCCCATAGTGTATCCACCTTGTGTGAGCTAATACTGAAATCCCTTGAAAATGATGTAGCAGTTCAACTTGAGCCAGTAGAAGAACAATGCAATCATACAGTGGCATGCTCAGAAACCCTCCGGACTTGATGCTATAAATAATAATAAAGGGTAAATAATAAAAAAATAAAACAGAAACTCCACAAGTGAGATGTTTTAAATGAAAGGTGATGCACTGTGAACTTAACACACTGGCCCTTTAGCCTGTCTGTTAACAAGGTAATCTGATTGCTATTGATTTTTTTCACCTCTGTTACTAAGAAGGTGATGGAATGGTGTCCACGCAGATGTATTGAATCAGATACTAAACAAAGAGCAACATAAAGAACAATTATCAGCAGCCTTGCCTTCAGCTTGCTGATTATGACATTACTGAAAAGACAAGGTCTGGGTGACTTAAAAAAGAATAAAAAATAAGGATCATGTATGTGGAAAACGAGAGTCGGGAAGTATATAGGTGTGTTGGCTGACTATGGGCAGTTCTTTCCTAAAGAGCTTTTTTTAATTCCTTTTTTATTGCCAAGAAAAGCAGTCTCCACTTCTGCAGTTTATTGATAGACATTAGAGTGTGATTAAACTAATGACTTATTTTTATGCTACAGAGAAAATAACACAATGGCACGGATTGGCCACTGGATGGGGGATGCTTAGAGAAGTCCCTAAGATGAGGTTTTGTTTATGGGTCTGTATGGAGGTGCTTATATCAGACTCAATCATTTCCTAAACAATGGTTAGGTGACTCTTCATAAGTGCTCTGGGATATAAAGAAGACACGTACGTGCACAGTAGAAAGACCCAGAATAGCCCAATGTACTATTAATAGATATTCATCCTTATCTGAGTGACATACTGAGAATGATGGGCCAGATCCTTAACTGATACAAATGTGGATCGGCGTAGCTCCATTCACTTCAAAGGAGTTGTTCCAGTTTACACCATCTGGTCTGCATAAGAAGAAGACTAGTGCAATAAACTCAAACCTCATGATATTAGATGGTTTTAATTTTCCAAATGGTACAGGCAGTCCAACTTGCATTATTAGCAGTACAGTTTTCCCTGCCCCATCCTGTGTAAACAGTACAGCCAAGTAGCTCTAGTGCTCGGCTGCCTTTATGTACTGGCAAAAGTAATGACGCCTAGTATGTGGTATTATTATTTTATGACATCAGCACAGAATGACATTTTCTCAAGGGCAGCCCATATCGTCTGCCTTCCTCCATATTGCCAGCCATCACTAATTGACTGTGAAAGTGGAGAATTCAACTGTTTAAAGTGATCTCTTTCCTGAACTCCAGAACAGTTTGTGGACGGAAATTAGCTGAAGCAAAACGTCGGTTCAATTGCATTGCCCAGGGATCTAGCTCCTGTACAGCAAAGTGGTAAACAGGTAAAGGAGCCAATTTACTACTATGTATCACTGATATTATCATTCTCTTTCAGAAACTGGAAACGAGTGAATTAATAAAAGCCAACATTAGCATTTCCTGAATTAAGTAAACCATGTTGATACCCTTACATTGTGTAGTATCTTTCTCCATTCAAATCAATGGGACTAGTCAAGGAGTAAGGTACTCCTCAATGTGAGTAAGGGTATTGGAATCAATGGGTCATGCTGGTGTTAAACTGGTACAAGATGGGGGAAGCTCAGGCCTCAGGACTCTGAACTTAATCATTTACACTGTGTCATCCAAGCATCAGTGGTGAAGCATGGTAGAAATGAACATCCATCTTTGGCATTGCAAGCCTATGTTCTGTCTGCTTGGCAAAGGCACAGCCAGAGTCTTGCCAAGTAATAAGTCTGTATCAGGTTCAGAGGAGCGCAGGACTCTAAATCTCTAACCACTTGGTTCCTGAGAATATTCTGAAATGAATCTCACCCCTCACTGCCCCCAGACAGGCTCTGACAATGCCTCAGCTGAACAAACAGGAAGTCCGTATGTACTCTGGGCTCCAACATATGACAAAAATGCAGTTAAAGTGCAGGACACTACAGTGCAAAGTGAAAGATGAGCCTGATCTGGAGTCTTAAATCCAAACATATTTGGACTCAGAGGATGAGAGGATCCAGAATCCATACACAAATCTGGTTCTGAGTTTGCAGCTCCATTCCATCTCCACACTGAGCAGAGAGGGTTAAATGGATTAAAGGATAAGAGAGGGACTGACACTGTCATGAATTACTTTATCTTTTGGTTTTGATTATACATTTTTCCTTGTTTGCAGTCACCACTGCACTTCCAGATTCTGGCCAGGACCAGAGGCAAAAATACTTTGAGTAAGGCTGGTTGTTGGAGCCAGCCCAACTGGCAACAGGATATACCACACATAAATAAAATAACCCTTAGTACTTCTCTATCATCTCCCATCCACGAATCTCAAAGTGCTGTACAGACATTAAATTAAACCTCATAATAGCTGTTATTATCCTTGTTTGACAGACGAGGAAACTAAAAACCAGAAAGCTTCAACAATTTGCCCAAAGTCACAAAGAAAATCTGAAATAAATCAAGGAGGAATGGATCTCTGATTTTTCTGTCATGTAGACTCATCCTAGAACTCTTCTCATGAGCATGCCAGTTCGCTTAAGTGTTCCTACTCATGAATAAGAGGTTGTGATTATTTGGAGAATCTTTTGGGTGTGAATTCCAGCTAAATAGAAACTCTGCGTTGGTGGTGGCCTGGCCTCATTCAAAGTACCCTTTGTGTCTGACTCTATCCGCTCCAGCAAGGAGACAACTTGGGGGAAAATGTGGTCAAAATAAATAAAGCACCGGAATGGAAAAGGGAACTTGACCGGAGATAAACAAATCCTCTCCCTAGATGTGTTTTTGTTTTATCACAATGACCTTTCAGAGAAAAGATGAAGTCAGCCTCAGGTAAAAAGAAACAACCACATTTCATCTACAATTAGCCTTTGTGACCTCTGAACTCTGCTTTTCTATCTGAACCTATTTCCATACACCATTTCTCCTCTCCACAGATAAGGAACATCCAAGTGCCAGCCAGGAACTTGGAGCTTTAATACAAAGGCCAGTAAACAAACATGGCCACTGCTTAATTGGTGAAATTATCCTCCTTGTTTTTTTCTAATATCTTCTGTTCTGCATGACACAGGAGCCTGATAAACTGCATGACGGAGATCAAACCTCACCCCACATGGCACATTTAGCAATATCGATTTAAATATATATGTGTGTTGTAGTATATCCCATTATCATATCATCACTCTTTCAGCTATCTCTAACACAAGAGTCAAGGGGTTTGGAAGCACACACCAAAAAAAGAGATTTCTAAGAGAGCAGGAGATTGGGTTAGGGTCAGACGAAAGGGTAATTATTGTTAAATGTCAGGTTAACTCTGAAGGCCTCAGCTCATCCAACTGAGAGCAGATTAGCCCAGATGGAGACATTTTCAACACGGTTCTGTCTGGCCAATCAGAGACAGCTGGGATTAGCCAAATACCTTCTCTCATCTGCTTGCTCACAGAAAGGTCAGTTTCTGCTCATTGCCTCCCTTTTAAGATTTTTTTTTTTGGTGGCGTCCGTATGCAGGAAATCAGGACCCTTTTATCAGCAAATTAAATATTCAACATCTAAAAATCACTTTTTCTGAGAGTCAACTTCATTCACTTTCAAGAGCACTTTTATCTTTTTTTTTTTTTTTTGAGCTGGGGAGAGAGAAAGAAAGAGAGGTTCCAGATCTTCAGCTGCTGTAAATCAGTGTAGTTCCATAAACTTGAATGGAGCTACATCAGTTCACAGCAGCTGAGAATCTGGCTCCATAGTATATGATTTGGATTTTTTTCTTCCTCATTTTTATTTTGCCTGTTTTTCTAAAACAACCCAACCAAACAAAAACCCTATGGTAATTTTTTTCTCTACATTCATCTGTTTAAGGGCTACGGTTTATGTTTTCTATCTAAAGGAGTAAGGGAAAAAAAGAACACTAGCACCACCAAACCCTGAAACTAACCCAGGAGTGCTTTAAAAACTAATCAGTTTTTATATACAGCTCTTTTCCCAGACAGTTTAAATAAGTACAAACATAAAACTCAGTGATAAAATGAACAGGAACTGCAAACAAAAATCACACTTGCAATGCATTCCCCGAGATCAGTCGTTGGATACCTAGAAAGTTCTTTGATGTCTAGATTATTTTTATTAAAAAGGAAATCTCTTTTCTTTCTTTTCTTGTTGCTCTTATTTTTGGTGCAGGATTTGTACTGAAATCGTAATAAATCTATAATAAAATATTTTGTCTCGATTCTCATTTACACTTTGGCCCCTTTACTCCACTTAGGCAGAGTAAAGAGCCTTGAAATGGATATGAATTACATTGGCACTCACTTTAAGACCCCTTTTCATTGCCAGATCTCTATAAAAGGGACTTAATGTAAATGAGAATAAATAGCATTACCAGCAGGCTTAGGGCCCAATCCTAAACCACTCATGCAGTTTTGTAGGGGTAGCAGCAGGATCAGGCTGTAGGTTCAAATCCTGCAAGATGTCGAACATCTCCTGCAAGACAATGAACACACTTTAACACCCATGGGAGTCTTCATTTACCTGGCAGGTGAGGGCACTCAGCATCTGGCAGGGAGGTGCTCAACACCAAAAAGGGTCAGGCAAGTCATACAACTGACCTCAGAATGTTTGCACAATTAAAATAAAATCAAACCTCAGTGAAGAGAGAAGATACGCAAAGGTTGAAGGAGAAAATTAAAAAGAAGAGCTGTAGGGCTTTTTTTAAATCAATACAATAATAATAATTAATAAAATTGCAGCCCATCCTCCCAACCCCCCCCCCCACTCTTCCAGGCTAATATTAATAAAGGAGGGGAGCACTGGTATATATGTAACAAAGCCCTGTGACCCTTTGGTCTCAAATCTCCCAGATGATTCTGGAGCTTCAGAAAGTTTTAGTTGCCTTTTTTTCCCCATTAGTTTTCAGTATCATAGAATCATAGAATATTAGGGTTGGAAGAGACCTCAGGAGGTCATCTAGTCCAATCCTCTGCTCAAAGCAGGACCCACACCAACTAAATCATCCCAGACTGGACTTTGTCAAGCTGGGCCTTAAAAACCTCTAAGGATGGAGATTCTACCACCTCCCTAGGTAAACCATTCCAGTGCTTCACCACCCTCCTAGTGAAATAGTGTTTCCTAATATCCAACCTACACCTCCTGCACTGCAACTTTAGACCACTACTCCTTGTTCTGTCACCTGCCACCACTGAGACTAGCCTAGCTCCATCCTCTTTGGAACCCACCTTCAGGTAGTTGAAGGTTGCTATCAAATGCCCCCTCATTTTTCTCTTCTGCAGACTAAATAACTCCAGTTCCCTCAGCCTCTCCTCATAAGTCTTATGCCCCCTAATCATTTTTGTTGCCCTCTGCTGGACTCTCTCCAATTTGTCCACAGCCCTTCTGTAGTAGGGGGACCAAAACTGGATGCAATACTCCAGGTGTGGCCTCACCAGTGCCGCATAGAGGGGAATAATCACTTCCCTCAATCTGCTGGCAATGCTCCTCCTAATACAGCCCAATATGCCATTATCATCCAATATCATGCAACTCTGCTAAGCAGCTGAGAGTGAAAAGCATTAGGATGTGAAGTAGTCTCCTAAGTGAGACAGTGGAAGCTCCATTGTATAAGCCCCTAGAAACATATTGTAGGGATAGTCCTGCATTGATAGGGAGTTGTAATCAGCCTTTTCAACCTCTTCTGTGATTTCATGGATTTACTGTGTTTCTGGATGGGATTGGAATCAGAAGAAATGCTACCAGCTGGACTGGATGTAAGGAGAATGAGAAATCTCACAGGGAAACTTGATCTCATGTGAATTCCAGCCTCAGTATATAGCTTCAAGAATTGTGAAATGTACTGATAAAATCTGAACAATTATTATGGGCTAGATCATGCCCTAGGCTACATACCCCTGCAGAAGCATATATTAAAGACCTTTCGAATGCCCTTGAATGGACTATCCAGATCTTGGGATAAGCATGCAGAACTAAATGGTTTCTGTGCACCTACTACACTTCTTCACCAGGAGTGAAAGACAGAGGGTATGGGGAGGGCTATGGAATGGGTAAAACCTTGGTTCTGCTTCCACCCCAAAGTGCCCGTCAAACAAGTGAAGCCATCATTCTTTCCCTGTGATGCTTCTAGGCTGGAACACCTACATACTGCCCCTCAGTCTGGGCTACAAGAAAGAGGCCTGTTGTGGCATTATTGGTGTCCTTCCTGACTACATGCTCAGCTCTGTATTATAGACATAAATCAAGACAGATCTTATCCCCAAATGCTTGAAGTCTATATGATAAGCAGCAAAACATCTGGGTCCTTATCTGAACTAATCCTCAAAACCTTCACCCTGAGTATGACCTTCCTCTTTTTTTCAAAGGAACTTCTATCATTGTAGGATACTGCTCAGTGAGAATGTATGTTCCATGTGCATGTGATTCAATGTGAGCCACATATGAATTTAAAGTCTGATAGCACATTTGAGGAGAGGTACATACATTTGATGCCATTTAAAATAACCAGGATTATTATTATTTGTTTTCAAATGATATCAAGAGTCCCCCAGTGAGATCAGGGTGTCAGTGTGCAAGGTGCTGCACATTTATGGAGAGAGAATCTCCTGGTCCCAAAGAGCTAACAGTCTAGTAGGCAAGACAGAAAAAGGAGAGGAAAGGAAACAGACAGTAAAGTGCCAAGCTCCAAGCTACATAGCAGATAAGGCAGGATTAGAACCCAGGACTCCTGTCTCCACACCAGTGCTTTCAGTGACTTTCAGTTTGTGCCATAACATGATATTTTCTTGCACTGCTTGTCTCCTCTACTTAAAAAGAAAATATTAAACAAACAAACAAAAACAAACCCAATAGGAGACGAAACTACTGTACAGGTGGTAAACACTGTTTTCTTTTAACAGTGTCCACCATTGTCTTGTCTATTCATTCCTAGTCTTTTAGTTCCATGATCCCCTTGCGCCAAGACACAGGAAAATTTGCTTAATTTAGTGCCTTGAACTCCAGAAGGGAGTGGGACTCAGGCAGGTTGCCTGGGTACTGTTAACACACATCTGAGCTCCAGCCTCTATTTAATAATAATAATTAATTAATAAGATATTTTCATGGTAGGAATCGTATTATCCCTCATTTTAGAGATAGGGAAACAGAGGCAAAGTGATTTTACCAATGATGCACAGCAGGTCCATGACAGAGCTCCAAATGGAACCCAGGTGCCCTGACATACAAGCCAGTATCTTATCCATTGAAGCACGCTACTTGCAAAAAAAAGTCCAGCCCTGCCATTTTAAACTTCGCCATCCCAAAGAGCTGCTTCTTTCAAGTCTACATAGTGTTCCTAAGCATTCAATACACTTAACAAGGTGTTCTTTACCAAAATAAATATCACTGATGTGTATTTAAACTGGATTACCTGAGAACACCAGGGAATCTCCAATCTCTCATTTGTATTCAGACCATCACACCTAATCATGGATCTGTTTTTAAAAAAAGTCTTTATGTGTATGTATTCATTTGCTAAGCCACCATTTCAATGGCATTGAATATTGTTTCCTGGGGACCTGCCAAAAAAGCTGAGAAATAGCTTTTATTAAACTTGGGAAAGAATGTAAATCTGAATGTCAGACCCACAAATCTAAATGCTAACCAAATAAACTCATAGGTGAATCAAGCAAGCTCATACCTAGGGCCAAATTCTAAACTGTGTGCGACTTTTGTTGCATGTACCTTTAAATTATATATCAAGCAGAGAAGATTCAAGGAGGTTATGAAAATAAGAGTCCAAAGGAAACAGCTGAGCTCAGTTCTGTTTTCTAAGCCTCCCAAGTTGTAACATTGTTTAACAAAATTCATATTAATTTACTGCAGAGCTAATTTAATAAATGAAAGTATTTGAGCGATTGAACTTCTTAGTGCAAATATAAATCATGTTGCTTGAATTCACATGAAGTGGGAACAGCCTCCCCTCCACGCTGTATTTAGGAAAGTACACCACGAACTTTGGGGGTGAAAGTAATTAAATTGTGGGAACTTTGAAATCACAGACTGAGCTGTGGATTTCATCATGACCAGGGTATACTTTTATTCCAGCCTCTGAAATATATTAGAGAGGCCATTTTCATAAAATTGTGGGGCTGGATAGTCTTCTGGGTCCAAGCTTGGTTCAGCTCAGGAGACTAGGGGCCCATGAGGGAACCAGTTTAAACTCCCTGATTCTCTGGGCAGGTATGCATCAGCTCCCTAATTCTAGCCCCTAAGAATTACTCTAATTTAAGCAACTGACGTATGGTCCCTAAAGGCCATGCACCCACAGCATGCCCCTTAAGCCATGGTGAAGAAGTGAGTGCAGGGACTGGCCTCATTGGCTGTATGGCAACTGAGAGTTCTTCCTCATTGTGGAATTCTCAGCTGGCCAGTTACAGACAGACTCCTTTCTGCCTCTTTAGTTGCACAAAGGAGCCAGATAGGATTTGAGAAACTGGCCCTTGGTGTCAGTTTACAGACAGAGCCTTTAGAAGAATGTATTCACTTTCTATGGATGTGTTGTATCAACCAGGCAAGGTACTAACAAACTTCAACAGGACTTTATTTTTAAAATGGAAACCTCTTTACTAAGCTGCTGCTGCACCCTCTGTAACTCTCATTCTGCCTCCTCAACTTCTCCCCCCTCCTTCCTGTTTCCTGTCCTTTCAGATTTCCAACAGCCAGTGCTCCCAGTTCTAATAATTACAAACAACATCTAAACACCACAGGATGCCAGCGGAAGAATCAAGCATGGCTGAAGCTCCCTGTGGAACCTCCAAACCTACAAAGGTTTGCCCATGTTGACTTTTCCTGTTATATCTCAGAGAGAAGAAAGGCATTTCTTATATTAAGGGTAAAGTTGTAAAATGGCAAGTGATTTGAGATCAATGGGTGGAAAAAGCTAATACATAAGTGTAAATCACTATTCATTCCTGTTTTACTTTGTAATATCTCCTTAAGAAATGCACAGGGCAGAACTGACATGGGAAATTGATATTGTGGTGGCATGCAAAAAATCTTCATGGTTTGGTTACAAAGAAATAACACTTAGGGTACATCTACTCTGCAATAAAGAGCCATGGCATCAAGTCTCAGAGCCTGGGTCAATTGATTCGGGTTCACAAGGCTTGGGGAGCAGGGGTAAAATTAGCAGTGTAGACATTCAGGTTTAGGCTGGAACCCCAGCTCTGAAACCTGGGGAGAAGGAGGATCTCAGAGCCCGGGCTCCAGCTCAAACTTGAAAATCGATACTGCTATTTTACCCTCCCTTCCCAGCACAAGCCAAAGTCAATTGACCTGGACTTGGTGCTACAGGTGTTTCTTTGCAGTGTAGACACCTTTAGAGATGGGCTGACAAGGTCAAGCTTTGGTTTTATCAGGCCCCAAACAAAGATGTTTTCAATCCAGGTTCTAGTCTCTTCAAACCACAGAAGTTCACTAGGAAAGTGGGGAATTAGTCCTCCGCTAGAATAATGATATTAGTTTTGTAACTTCATTACAGTGACAATTGTAATACTGGCACTTACTATCAATAGAGTTATACTGGCATCAAATTAGAGATACACAGTGGTGAATCAGGACCAATCCAATATGAATGAAAATGGAAGAACAACTCTGAATCTTCTGTGAAGATGTTGTGGGCCTTTGAATCCCTAGTAGATTTGTTACAAAGCTACAGAAGCCAAAATTCTTCTGCGCTAAACAGTTAATATTTATAGGTAACTTTGCAATCGTTGCTATCAACATACAAAAAAGCGACAATAATCCGATTGCTATCACTTTAACCAAAGCCCGTGTCATAAACCTTGTAATTTTCTGCTGTCATGCTCAGGCACTTTCAACACATTTAAATTAGAAAGGACTATGCTAATTTTGCTTCATAGCCAGGGTAATTGTTGTAAGACATAATTATCTTTTTTTTTTTTTTAAGGATCATTTTATTCTCCAGAGTTGTTTAAATTCAGTCTCAGTTACCGCTTGTCCTTTCATCCCTGCACTTCATTCCGGCCCCCATCTCCCTTAAATTATTCCTTTCATCTTTGTTAGCGGAAGACGACTTAACCTTCCTTTCCAATGGACATTTTGGACCATGGCATTTGGACCTCCATTAAAGTCAGAGGAATTATGCTAAGGATGAATCCAGTTCTTTGTTTCTTGCTGCCCTTCCTGAAGAGTCCCCTGTAATATGTTGAGTCATCTTCATACTAATTTAAAGGTGCAGTCCAGTGTTTAGCCCTCTCATGTTTCAATTCATAAGATCTTTTCCCCATAACACAGACTCTTGGAAGGGGAGAGCTTAACACACCCAGTCCCAGATGATTCAATAATACTGAAGTTCAGTTTTGTGGCACACACTATCCCCAGATGGGTTTTTTAGGCAGGGTTGGTCACTAATGTTATCATCTTGGCAAACAACCGAACACAACGTATAATATCGACTTTCCATATTAGTCAGGCTCAGCCAGCAGGGGGCTCCCTTTTGGCTTGAATCCAAAAGCCTTTGTACCAGGAGGATCCTGGTTTAAGTTTTGGTCACAGTAGCATGTAGGGTGCACGCACTCACGCACTGCAGGTCTAGCCAGCAGATGGGAACTCTGCTAATTGGATAAGTCCACTCTAGTGTCTAGCTAAACTGTCACCGGGCACAACCTATGGGAACTGCCTTGCAAAATGAATGCTGCCTGTCTCGTGCTGCTGTTGCTGAGAATATCAGTGTGTCTTCGTGGCAAGTAGTAAAGCTGCAGCTCCCTTATTATCGGTGGATCTTCCAGGGCACCTGGAATTAGAGCTAAAGCAAAAAGGTATTGAATGAAAATACCACTGATACTAATAACTGATTAAAGGCTGAGTGCTGAATACAAGCATTGTTTGCAACCCAGGTGGACTGATGTTGGCAGTATGTCCTCTTGTGATGCCAAATGGAAGACCTGAACACAAAGAGGAGAGACATTTAGGCTTGACGCCAGCAGACCTTGGCATGCCATGTACTTCTCAGAGCATTTCAGAAAGTTAGTTCACGGGGATGTTAAAAGGTGTCCTTTAGTAACTGAGAACCTGACGCCTCAAAGAAGCATCAAATAGCTCATTATTTTTGCTACAAATTCAGTGATTAAGTACAAATGGGGGGAATTTCTGGCACCTATGGCCCTCAGTACATTACAACTGTGACCATCCCCACATGTAAAAGTCAGCAGATGTGGCTTATTAATAAATATGGTTACTTATTAAAAAATATGTTCAGTAGCACAGGGCCCAGGCAAAAGAATAAAAAGCCAGTAAAGTTATTTGACCATAGGTTCACACATTACAGCTAGGTCTGCAAAAACATGGAGGGATTTACAGTGGAATAATTAATACACCTTAGCTGTCCTGCTGTATACTCCTAGTGGAGACAAAGCACTGTAGTTTTTACCACAAGATATCGAGGTGAGATCACACATGGGTAGGGGATAGTGTTGCCCATGGTGACTGACCTGATTTGGTTGTGAAAGAAGAAGGAAAAGAACATGAATTAGCAATCCAAGTCTTTCTGGAGAAGCAGTTTCCTCACAAGTCCCCACTCCTGGATTCCTCTCAGTTTATGATAGGGTGTCTACCTCACATTAGCCTGGAAAGGGCTATTGTGGCTTAGAAGGGATTGGGTAGCCTGACAGGCCACACCTGAGGGAGGGTTAGGTTTGAGGATGGAGCCGCATTGGTCAGGAGCAGACAGGGCTGGTATAAAGTCAGGCAGTGAGGGCAGAAAGGGGTTGCTTTTTGGAAGCCTCCAGTCACTCTCTGGGCTTAGAGGAGATGCTCAGACAGTGAGCTGTGCTGAAGAAGGAGACTGCATGGAAAGCTCCTGCTACAAGATCCTTGTGGTATGTGCTGTTTGTAAAAAAAACAGAGGAATAAAAGATACTTCTGGTGAAAGGAAAATGGCCTGGTCATGTGTTTGACCATGAGCTGACAAACAGACTAGACAACAAGGCACACTGGGCAGCTGAGAGAACACCTCCAGGATCTTAACATGCTTAATTGAGAGAAGGTGACTAGAGAGGTGACCTTCACAAAGGCAGGGAGATCCTGACACAATGGAAGAGATGCTTAAGACACAGATGCAGAAGACCCAGCAGCCAAAGAGGCAAGCATTCCTGGGCTGGCAGACAAAGTAGCAGCAATGAGTAGAAAACCCATTTTGACCATTTTGATACTTTCCAACCTTCCCTTGCAAGCAGTAGAGGAGTCAGCTGGAATGATTCAGGTAGAAAAGAGGAACTAATGAGTTCTAATCCCAATTCTGCCACTGACTTCCTGTGTGCCCTTAGGCACAGCTCTTTGTGCCCATGACAGACAGCAGAGACATGGAGATGGAGCTTAAGCCCGTACTCTGGTCACTATTAGCACTAATTAAGTTCCCCCGAAGAAGGCCTGATTGGGGTTAGGAAGTTAATGAAGTAATTAGCAATTAACAGGCAAGTGATTTAAAAGGCACACAGAAAGGAAGAGCTTGATGAGGAAGGGAGAAGAGAGTGAGAGTGAGAGGAGGCAAGGGGAGTTTTCTGAGTAGAGACATGTAAGCTCCTCACCATTAGAGAAGGGCCCAGAAAGCTGGAAAACAGTGCAAAGAGACAGATGCACTGATATGTATTGGAGGAGGGATTGAGATGCTATAAATAAAGTACATGCCAGTGTTTACAAGAAAGGTCTTAGAGCTGTGTGTGTTCATGGAAGAGGCGGAGGTATGATAGGTGTTCCCCATCACAGCACCTCATGCTCTTCTACTGTAAAGTAGTAATGGGGGCCAGGAGGAGTCACCCATTAATATTTGTATAGCACTTTGACTATGAGCTTAGAATAACCTCTCTTCCGATGCCTTCTTTGGAGTCCTACGATCATCTAGAGTCTCCCACTAATGCTACATCACTGGATCACCTTCTTATCATTTTAAATGCAGCCCTCTACATGTATGTTGTCTACATTATACACTCAGCTCAGGACTGGGCATCCACACTCATTGTAAGCATGAGTTTACAGTTGCTGGACCCAGGTTTCACAACCGTGCTAACACATCCACACTGTGTTATGCAGACCTTCTGACTCAGCTCTACCGCTTGACCTGAGTCCACACTGCAAAATGATAGGCCTTGGTCCTGAGTCACAGTGAGACGTGGGTGCTGACCTAGCCCCAGACAGAATCCTAGGACCTGCGTCCTGAGTGTTTGCTGACCCAAGTCAGACTGATTTGTGAATGGACTGAAGGGCTGCTTGGACTCAAACCTGAGTCAGAGCCTGGATGTAGTGTGGAATGTAGATATACCCTAAGCGTCAGCCCAGTTCTCAGAGCCTAACATTTTGAATCCCATTCACTCCAGCAACATCAGTGGAGCTACACAAGGATTGACTTGAGCTTCCGTCTATATTTAAAAGCATCCAGCTGTTCCCGCATCTATCCCTCTGTGTAATACAACAGTAGTTCATTCAGTAAGATAGGAAATAATGCTCTCACCTTGTTCTGAATATTAACCTAAGCGTTCTCTCTCAATCTAAACTCTTCCTAGAGTTTTCCCTGCAGGACTTCTTCTGTTCCAGCCCTTAGTTCCCTTCACCTCAGCAAGACACAAGCACAACCTCTTGTATCGTGGTTAAGCTAATTAAATTGAAGAGCCAACATACGTAAACAGAAATTACTGTGTATCTGTGTGAAGGATTCTAGCATCTGAGTTTAGGTCAGGATGACATAGAACAAGAATCCTGCAATCTGACAATCCTCTGCCATGTTATAGGGACCAGGTTCGACTGTGTGCAATCCTATTAAAGTTTCCATCTACACTATTCCTCGTAATCCCACAGATTGCAATACACATAATGACTGTGATGGGTGGACAAACCCCGGATTGGACCAGGAGAGGGAGGAGCTAATTTCTGTCCTGAAGGCTGAGGGTGAAGCCACTCATAAGGTCTGCCATGTATACTAAGCTTTAATAGAACTTGGCTTGACAACTTGTTGCTCTTGACAGAAGGATTTTGTGTCTGACACAGAGAGATCCTAAGGGATGGGGCGAGCAGCCTTAAGTTAAGAATCTTAGGAGGAACTACATCTGGGGAAAGAGCTTAGACTGGGGAGCATGTTGTCTTATTGTTGATTTATCTGTTAATAAAGTCAAACTCCAGGAAAGAGGCAAGTTTTGACCCTACATAGTGTGTATGGGACAGGGGGAACAGTGTCTTTTGGGTAGGTAGGACAAGACACCTGGATCTTGCTCTCCAGCCCATAGATTGCAGGACTTCTGCACAATGAAGTATGAGATCCCATTAGTGGGGTTCCTGCCCCTCACTGTGAGGCCTGCTACAGCAAGAAGGATGCTCCTGTCACTTTTTGCCTGCATCTAGAAATCTCCACTCTGTTGCAACTTTTCCAGAAATAAATTCCTGCCACCAATTGCCTTTTGTGTTCTGTTTTCTATAAGTTCTTAAGGTCCCCACATCACCATAGTATCTGAGCACTTTCCAGTCATGCATTAAGCAATGTGACTCACATCTGTTACATGTTGTCTACTGAGTGTGCTGTGGAGTGTCAACATTGCAGGGTTCAATTCTATGTAATGAAACATTCCATTTATTAATAACAACACCATTTATCTCTACCAGAGTCTGCTCTTAGTTACATTGATGTAAATATGGAGTAAATCCATTGACTTCAATATAATTATTGATTTTATACTTGAGGACACATTTAGCTTTCTATCTGTCATTATCTACCAGCCTCGGTGCTACTCTTATGAGCAGGAGAATGCCAATGACACCAATCAGCAATGCCATATGTTCTTCCAGCATCTTCCCATGTCGCTTGTTAATTGATGAAGGCACCAAGTTTCTCAGCCACTGCAACTTGATTTCTTGGCAGCTGTTGTACAGAGCAAGGTTCCTTGAGTGGGGCCAAACTAGAAAGCTCAGCTGCCACAAAGACAAAGAAAAATGTCTCAGGCTGGTCTGTGTGCCAGCGCTGGCTGAGGATAGCATACTAATGAGTGAGGATGTGGCTGATTATGAGCCTGTCACAGAGAAAGACTTTCCGTGTCCTGGGACAGAGGAGAAATGAAGTTCATCTGACTGGAAGCTCTAAAGTCAGATGGATGTTTTGTTATATTTATTTAAGTTTCAAATGTCATGACTCTTTTTTATCAGTGTTAATGACTCCGGTGTGTTTCAAGTGCAGTACCTGCAGGCTCTGTGTCTGTGTGTGCCTGTAGTGCTACGGGTTAATTTAATTCCTGTTGCAAATTGTCATGATGTACTGCCTAAGTAGGTAGAGATCTCTGTGACCAGGCAGAACTAGTGGAACTTAAAATGGTGCATTCAGCAACAGACCCTGCAGTCTACTTAAGCAAAACTGAGAGTGGGAGGTACCTTTGGAAATATGGAACTCAGATCCTTGAATTCAAGTGTCGGTGCTTACTTCTCCCTGAAGTGGGAATATTGGCTATACTTAGCTATGATTGTCATGATTGCTGGTAACTTTGACTTCTCATGAGAAATAGAATTAGATTTTTCATTGGTTATAACAATCACATTGTTGTAGAATGCCCAAACAAAGACAATGTTATGATGACATTCCTCCTCCAGCAGAGGTCTCAATTGAAGATCATTATAACTGGGAAAGTAAGGAATTGATTTCCCTTTCATTCAATATTCAGGTATCCAGAAGTGCTAAAATAAAGATAATGACTAGTATAAACACCTAGATTAGATTAGATTAGATTAGATTAGATTAGGATGGATGGATGGATGGATGAACAGAGCTGGTTGAGAAATTATTTTCTCCATGAAAAATCTCAATGCATTTTTTCCATTGAATTTTTTTTTCAAAAGTTGTATGTGTTTGTCGCAACCCCAATAATTGAAACACTTTTGGTGTTCAATTATTCTCCCATTCGTTGTTTTTTACAAAAACTGTGAAATTTTCCGTTTTGTTGAAAAGAAAATAATGGTCTGTTGAAAAAGCATCACAATAGAATTTTTTTGACTAGCTAGACAAGATGGCTGAACTAGTTCAGAAAAATAGGCTTAATTTCCTAAATCAATGCCTATTTATTATTAATATTATGGTAGCGCCTAGGAACCCAGTTAAGGTTCTAGGCCTGATCGTGCTACATATTGTACTGACAAGTAATAAGATGACCACACCTGCCCCACAGGTTTTGCTATCTAGGTGTTAGATACAAAAGGTCTTTTATGCTTTTTAAACGACTTATCCTTTTGAGTATCAGAGGGCTAGCCATGTTAGTCTGGATCTGTAAAAGCAGCAAAGAATCCTGTGGCACCTTACAGACTAACAGACGTTTTGAAGCATGAGTTTTGTGGGTGAATACCCACTTTGTCGGATGCACGGATGCATCCGACAAAGTGGGTATTCACCCACGAAACTCATGCTTCAAAACGTCTGTTAGTCTGTAAGGTGCCACAGGATTCTTTGCTGCTTATCCTTTTGAAAGATTCTGAAAAGTTCAATCATTTTTTGTTCTGCTTTGTTTTGTTTTTTCACTGCTTCTCTGTTTCTTGGGTTTGGCTGGGACTGGAAACAGAAATGTTCAGTATTTTCTCTGCATCGAGTCTGGAAGCCTGGCAAAGTTATGAGAGAGCCTAGTGCTAAAGCAGGTGTAAATAGATGCAATGTACTTTTTCAGAACTCTAGAGGGGGCTTTGAAGAGGGAGCAAGACAGTGGCACTGATGCATTTTGTGAATTAAAAGAAATAAAGAACGCCATTTTAATCTTACAGACTGCTTGATCACCATAAAAATTCAACAACAGATGAAAGCAGTGCAGAAAATTCAGGTAAAGTATTCCCCCCTGTAAGTGCTCATTCAAGCCAAACCTAAAGATAGACTAATTAATAGCAATACCTTGAACTCTGAGTCTTTTGACATTCATTCACCAATATTCCTCTCCTAAAAAGTCCAAATGCCAGAACCAGGACAGAAAAGAGATGGCTTGTGCTTCCACTATTTAGTGGCTTCCAGGGCTAACCTGGCCCCAAGGGAAGGCTATGGCACTCAAATTTGCACCCCTGATTCAATAGCAATTGCAGGAGCGCAAAACTGCTGAGGCATCAGAATGCTTGAGCTATGCTTTCTCCCTTCCTGACATGCCCGCTTTCTCTTCTCGACCACCCCATCTTGACCCTGAATTTCCACTGTGCCAGGGGATCATGGGACATGATTTATTTGTGGACCTTTGTCAGTTAGCAAATAATCTCCTGCACTGTTTGTACGCATGACATTTTCAGTAGGTGTTCTTGGTCATTTAACAGCATGTAGCTCTTTTTGTAGCTCCAGCAAAAGACCCTTAAGCAATCATTTATTGGTTAAATATCTCCATTCTCAATAATGGATTGCTATTTTGTAGGCACAAACATTTTCTTTCAGTTTATTTTTCTGATTTTGAGGTTTCAATGGGGTATGCTCTGGAGAGGGAATAAAGTCTGGGATCATGGCATTCATACACTCACAACTTTTATCCTCCTTATCAAACGCTGACTAGCAAAATCTCCAGTACATTAATTTCTCTGCTTTTCCCTGGGGCCCTAGCAGCTCCAGTGGAGAAACTTGTGACTTTACTCTTCCTCTGTCTGCTTAACTCAGAAGCATCAGTTCTCTCTGATCTTCACCTGAAATAAACAAACATTAAGAGTTCTCTTAATTTGGTATTACGAGCTCCATCCTTTTTGATTAGCCAGCCAGGTAACAGAATTCTATCTAGTGTTCGTTTGTTAATCAACGGCATTTAGCATATAAGGTTCTGGATTCTCAGTCTTGGAAAATAAACTCTCTTATTTATCCACAGAACAAGTTCCGGTACAAATTTTCCAACACTACCCATGAGTAATGAAATAACAAATAAATACTATATTTCCACTTTAGGGATGAGGAAATAATTTCCATGACTTCTTTAATCCTTCTTCTTACTGCTGAACCTGTCAATATAAAAGTACTGAGACCCACCAACTCATTGCATATATCTCTTTAACTTGTAAAGGCAAATTCTGAGGTTTAAGTCTTACATTTTAAATCAAGTCTTTACTTGCACAAAACTCCCAATGACTCCAGTCTGAGTTTGAGCAAGAAAAGGTACCTTAATGCATATGCTTTACCTATTGCACTTTTGTGAGATTATAATGTGGACTCTTATGAAATAATATGAAATTGATCCTATTACAATTCTCACGTATACCATTGTAATACACACACGCACAGTTTGACATGCTATCTAGCATCTCAGAGAGTGAGGTCCTGGTCCATGAATAGGAACTAAGATTGTAATAATATAATAATAACAACATGTGAAACATAGATTTCCTTCTTACATGGCATATCTCTTAGAAGTCAAATAATGTTCAATCACTACCAGTCTGAGTTGGATTTGATACAATGGCCTAATCATGAAAGGCCTTATATTCCATTCCCAGTTTCCTAAACCATCCATTTCTCCATGCTTTCTGTTGGAAACAGGACAGAAAAATATCATAATTAATATTATAAGGCCTACTCCTGAAGGAATTCTGCGCCACTGTGCAATGCAGAATTTTGCGGAAATTAATTCTGTGCATGCAGAATTTCCTTCCCCGGGGGCCTCTGGACCCAGAGGATCCCAGCTCACACATAGAAGACACTGCCGGGAGATGAGGGGGTGCAGTGTGGGGTGAGGGGGAGAGTAGAAAGTTCCTAGCAGCTGCAGTTCCCAGAACGTGGGCCGAGGGACGTCCTGGCAACCGCTTCCAGCAGCTCCCATTGGCCTGGAGCAGCGAACCGTGGCCAGTGGGAGCCACAATCGGCTGGACCTGTGGAGACGGCAGGTAAACAAACTGGCCCGGCCCGCCAGGGACTTTCCCTACACAAGCAGCGTCCCAAGTTTGGGAAGCACTGATTTAGATGATAAGGACTGAGGAGCAGGGACAGTCAGTATCAGTTTGAACAGTACCTGGTCCAATGGCTCTTCAGTCTCAGTTGGGAGCCTCTAGGCAAGCACTACTGCAATACAAAGAGTAATAATAAGATTCCTCTCAAGATATTACTATTATTTATTGTGAGTACGGTTGCTCCCTCAGTTCTTGTTCTTATGGGAACTGGGGAAGAAGTTACTATGTTACTTTGCAGACATACTCACAGCATACTCAGTAATGTACTTAAGACTTAATACAACCCCTATGAGGTCACTGGAAAGACTTACATTGATTTAAATAGAGCTGGATCTGTTCTTGGAGCATATGGATGTCCGTGACTCTCGGTACCTTGCCTGCTTTTACAAGGAATGAGAGAGCAGGCACAGCAGAGGGCAGCAAATGCCACGGCCCAGATCCTCAGAGGTATTTAGGCTCCTCATTTCCATTGCCTAAATACCTTTAAGGATCTGGGGCTGCATGACTAAAGGAACTTGGAATCAGAGCCAGGAAGGGAATGTGTGAGGGAGAAAGTGGAATAACTCCAGATTGACAAACATTAACAGAATTTGGTCCATTGGAGTTACTCTGTGTTTACATTGGTGTGACAATCCAGTACTTTTAAAGTAGATTCCCCTAACTTGCCAACCTTGCCAATTAAAACCCCAACTATTCTAACAAATTCTAGGCTCAGTATTCACCATTCTAGTACTTGCAGATAATTAGCTGCAAGAATTCCGTGTGAAATGCTACCATTTTGTTATTGCAACCATTCCCCGCACCACCCCCTTATTTCTCCAGCATACACAAAGCCAAATTCTGGAGTTTAAATGGAGTCACTCCAGATTTACACTGGTGTAACTGAGAGCAGAATATGGCCCATGCAGTGCCCTAGGTCAGAAGCAGATGGTGAGTATTTCATAGTGGGTGCAACCTGCTCTAACTGTGAATCAAGAGTGCTAATCTGTGTGGCAGTTTGGTTGATTCAGACTAGCGTTCAATACAACGGGATGAGGGGGTGTGACAGTCAGCACAAAGCAGACACATGCTAGTCACCAACCCCAAACTGAACTCTGCTGTCTCACAAGGGGCTTTAAAAAACATGAGCTGGCACCCAGATGAGCTCTTAATAAGCAATTGCAAATGCAGAATAAATAGAATGATTGAGCTGCATATGTCTGACACTATCTTAACTCATTGATTGTTTACTCAAAAGTTATTTTTGCTGTGCAAGAGAGCATCAAGACGACCACCTTTTGATTCACTTTCCTCCCTCAAGATGCTTACGATCTATCAAGCACAGAGAGCAAAAGGGAGAGAATGAATCTGCCCCCTGGCACAGCAGGAGAAGTTGTGCTGTCTGTGAACAAGAGATAATTTCTTCTCTCTACCTAGCTTGGTAAAGGACGCTTCCCCTCATTTGGACAACACATCTGAATAAATTCTCTTCTCCTGATTAAGCCATCCGAAAGGGTGATCTGCTGCCCCAGCCTCCCTGCTTAGATTTAACCTCAATGGGTTAACTTCATAAAACTGCAGCTCTTTATTCCAGCCTGTGATTTCCCATCATACTTTAGGACCAGCGAACCGTCTCTTCATTGATGGCACCTTTTGGCTCCACAATAGAAGCCAATTTGTTAGAATTCTTCACAGGTCAGGGGCTGCATGAAGATGTGGAGGGCGCAGCAGTGGCCGCTGGAAAATGAAGTTGTATTCGCTTGGCAAATTATACGTCTACTGCACTTTATGGGCCTTGATTTCCTTTCCTCTCTCCATCTCACTCTCCCCCCTTTCCCAGGCCTCCAGCCCCTCTCATATCCTTTCTTTCTTTTTTTTTAAATCGGAGAAGCGTGTATGTGAGCTATCATCACATATCCAGTTAATGTAGGTTAATAGATTGATTCCAGTGACACGGATCATAATGAACAGTAAATTGTTTTATCTCTTAAGTCTTATTTGGTCAGCCAGGAAAACATATGAGGTAATATGGCTTGGACTAAATGGACCGTATAATAGATCTCCCTCTAAAGAATAAGGACAGGGGTGACAGCGCCTCTTATGATTAATGAAAATAATAATGGTCCTGAAATTGAAATTTTTCTAATTTTTTTCCTTCTTCTCTCTTGGCTGCCACCAAAAACTTCAGCCAGTGGATGATTTGTGCACAATAACTGCCTCTGACTTCTTCCTTGGCTCCTAATACAAGTTTAGGAAATGTAGGGGAGGGAGATGGCAGGGGGATGGATGGTTGCATAGATTTCTAAGTGCACAGCTTAGCAGCTGAGGACCATATAAATGCATATTGTTTTCTTTTAAGCCCTTGGTTTAAAAAAGGCACTGTAAGGTACTAGTTACTCTCCTAAGGCTAGGATTTCTAGAACTACTTAAAGGAGTTAGGTGCTCATCTTCAGCGGGATTAAATCAGTTTATTTATATAGACAGAAGTCCAGACATATACCCACCTACTGTACTGCTGTTACTTACCATTTGAAATGACTTGTGGTTATTAATAATTATTTTTATTTGTTAAGAGCCAACAATGTTCTTGCCTTGATACCTAATTCATAAAAACACCTGGCCCTAGCTGAAGACTCTTACATACTAAACAGATAGGCAACCCAGAATGCACTGGGAGAGCTAGAAAAGGATTCTATTTTACAGTGTCAGGTGATGAATGGTATTTTCACTAATGCAAATTAGCAATGATTCTAGCTACCTGGAAGAAATGGGTTGTGACGGGGATTTTAAAGAAGGGTGGGCACCTGGTACATTAGGATAAGGAAGGGATGGTGTTCCAGACACAAGGGATGGCATGGGAGAAGGCAGGAGAAGATGAAAACATTTGCCCTCCATCCCATCCACCTCTTTACGCAGTAGCATATCTGTACTAAACATGTAAACAGCCTGTCTTCCTATAGCAGAGGTCAGCCTGACCGATACACCAGTATCACCTGGTACACCAGTGACTAGGGTGCAAGACTTAGGATTAATTATCCTCAGAACACTAGGCTGCTAGAGTAGAAAACCCATAATGTTCTCCTCCTCCAAGGTGGGAAGTGCTCATTCCTGACCTTTGAGGCCTGGCATTCTCTGCATATTGGAAAGAAGAATGAGAGATAAGAACCAGTTGTGTCAAGGACACCAACAGGTAAATCCAGCACAAAATTAGAGTTATTAAGAGACCAGAAGCTAATGTTTACCCCTCAGTGTTGCCTCAAGCTTTGTACATCTTGGATGAAGTTCCCCACTGTGCCAAGGATCAGGATTTATGTACTATCTCCCTCTTAAATCCCTGCTAAACCCTCAAACCCCTCAAATTGTGCTTAAATTCCTTCTAACAGAACCCCCGCCTCAGCTCAGCCCCTGCAGTTCCACCCCATGCACCTAATAGTTGTACAAAATATTAAAATCCTGATTTCATTCTGTGGTTATTTCCCCTGCTCTTTATATGGCATAGAAAATATAAGACTTGATCCTGTTCAGGACCCAAGATAAGCTTGATTCTGAGCAGAATCTGGTCCAGTTCGTAGCCTTTAAATAGGAAAAAAGGCAACCTGGTGCTAAGGAAAACTTAGTACTAACTCCTACTGGTTTGGCAAAAGGGCTTCCATTTGGGCCTTGGGAACTTTGATTTTGAAAGGTCCTCTGCACAGAAACGAATTTCACCCATGGACAATCTATGTGTTATAACTCTCAGGAGATGTGAAGCACAGGTAAACCCTCAGTCCTTTCTCAGGCAGACTCCTATTTAATTCAATGGGAGTTTGCCTGGGTCAAATTTGAATAAGGCTCATCAGATTTGGCCCATGTAATGGATCCACACTGTTCATCTAGCAATCTGAATCATTGTACATATGGAGAGTAAGAGCTGTGTCCTGTTACAGAGTTTGCCTTAACTGGGCTTACTTAATTTTGTTTAAAAATCTAACAACCAACCATAAATGCCCTGTCCCTTTTATTCTTGTTTTATCTTTGTGCTTTGTGGCTTCTTCATCAAAACTGTTTTCATTCTTATAAGATTATTAAAAGTTTTTTAATATTACAAAATTTGGGAAACCAGAAATTGTGCTTAAGAGTGGGTTGATATAGTGGGTCTGTTTCCTGCCTATTCAAGTGGGGAGAAGAAACAGTTGTATCTTTCTTTTCTCTGATATCTAATCTTAATATCTTGCAGTCCTCGTGCATTTGAGTTTTACACTGCCTGTCAGCAGGCAATCAGTTCAGACAGTCAACTCCTTCGGATTAACATCCCGCTTTGTAGTTCGGGAATATTAGCAGCAGAGTCAATCACGGCAGCAGGAAGCAGCTGGTGCAATACAAAAAAAAGGAAGAATGAAAGCACTCCTCTGAATTTCAAGGGTCTGGAAAACCCAAACTGAGACTAAACTTCATAAATATCCCTAATCCCTAGTTTAGAAGCCAGAATTGTCTATGATTCATGGCATTTGATGACATTTAACAGCATGCAACCCATTACAGCCCTTAAGTCATTACACAACACGGCAGAAAATGCCATCAGGTGCTACAACAAGGCAGGTTATTGGAAGAACAGGTTCAGTTCAGACTAGATCAGAATTCTGATGGATGTTAGTCTAGTTCCAGACTGAACCTAAAATCTGCCAGTAACAGACCTTGCTTGCCTCATCCCTTGCTCCTCTGCACAATGTACAAGCCTAGTGAATTTGTTCTATAGAAACATCCCTGCCTGCTCCTTGATGAGCAATGGCAAAACAGGGCTTGATCTGATTCAAGGCTCAGGATAAACTTGGAGTCCTGACCAGAATTGGGGCCAGTTCATAGACTTTATGGAGAGGCAAAGGGCAACCTGAAGCTGAGACAAGCATAGCACATCTCTTACCGAGCTAGTTAAGGAGCTTCTGCTGTGGCTCGGTTGGTAGCATAGCAGCCTATAGAACATAAGATCTGTCACTTAAATCTAAGCAGTGGATATGCATAAGGGAACTCTGAGGTTACTGATGGGCCTATAACAGCCCTTACATGTAAATGAGACATGGTTGTGAAGGATCTTAATAGGATGGGAACCAAGATACAAGGAAAATTTTCACCATATGTCTTTAGTTTTGGCTTAAATAAAAAGACAGGCTGAGCATTCGTCATTCTAGTAGGCAGTGAATTACAGAGCTGGGACAAAGAATTACAAAATGTCATAAGGTTACCAAATATTCCAAAAAAGCTGAGAAGTGCATATCACATAAGCACCCACAAGTTTGAAAGCTCGCCCAGGATTCTGGTAAACTGGGACAGAAAACTCAGAAGAACAGGTTTTTCAAACATGACTTCTGGCATTTCTTGCATCTGCTAGGGCTGGAAAAGCTTTCTCTAATAGTATGTTGGCATTTCCTCTGATGATCTGAGATGGCACCAGTTAGTCTATAGGAAGGCCTAAGAATGAGCAATACTGAGTGGGAAAAATTATTAAAACTTTTTCAAACCTGAGAAAGCTTTGGCTTTATTTTGTGAGGGATTCAGGGTTGATTTCTGATTTCCCTGAAGCAATTCAGAAATCTCTCCGAATGATTACAACACAGTTATCTTTGCAAGGCTTTTCAGTGCCTTAGAGAATACGTACAATGGGACATGAAGGCTGGAACACAGATGCATCATTTAATCCTTTGGCACTGTGTTTATCTGGTCAAAACATCCAGCAGTCATGTACAATTAACTTATTTATCTCTGGTAAATCTTTGATGTAGATATTTGAATGTATACACTATGTTCATACAGTATGCATATATCATGTACCTATGTATATACCCTCTGTTTAGACAAATGGAGAGACTATATGGGTACACACACATACATGGACACACACATGAACACACACAAACTATATTATTTTTGTGTTTTACTGAGGAAAAAATATATTAAAAAATCCAATGACTGATTTTGCTTCTTGAACCAAGTCAAATATTTTCTTGTCAGTATGCTCATAACTTCAGACTGCAGAGGTCACAGCCTTAACTTTCTCCTTCAGATGGTTTGTGAGTGGAATGTCCTTGAGATTAAGTCTCCTTTTGTTTTCCTTGAGAGGGGCTTTGCTTACACTGGCAAGCAGCTGAGTCTTGCCAAGGTTCTCTAGACTCTGTTTATTAGATTTTTATCTTCTTATCAGAGTCTTCCTCCTTAAATCATGTCAGCGTTTACCACTCTTCAGGGATTCCTAGTGTGTTATTGTCTATGAACTGCTTGGGGGGTAAAGGAAGAGGGAAGGCATCGTAACAAAAATAACATTTATATAATGGCAGAAATTGGAATGATACAATTGTCTTCTTCTTGTTCCCATCCTGCCCAGTCACCTATGGGCCTAATTCTGAGGATTTAACTAACCTAACCTATCATGGTCACTACCAGTGCTACATTTCTATGGTTTTGTATTTAATCAAACTTCCATTGATCTCAATGAGAACTTTGTGCATGGCGAAAGACCTTAGAATTTGATCCTGTGCTTCTGCCCAATACTAGCATGGTGGCAAAAGTCAACAGAGTTGGTCACTATATTGGCACTAGTCTTTTTAATTGGCTATCTAAAAGGGACATTATGGCTTAATTTAAGGAAAATTCTTTTCAACTGACCAAATTCAGGCTTTACCAAAACTCAACAAAACCCCATAGTTTAAATCCAATAGACATAAATCATCCTGTGTCATTTACAGTGAAAACCATAATATTTTGTATTGATATCACATGTTTCATCAGAGACACTCAAAGCACTCACAAATCTTAATTTGTGTATCTTCACAACACCTCGTGCGGTAAGTTAAGTACTAAAAATATGATTTGTCCCAAGATCACAGAGCAAGCCAATGGGTAAGTCAGGTGCCAAAAATGAACATAACGTGGTCAATATATGTTTCATGTCTACTTTGGAGGCTTTAAAAATAACAGTGGAAGTAACCTGATTCATACTAAGGGCATATGTGAATCATAAATTTGAATCACATATGATTGCAAATTAATAATGATTGAATTAGTGATGGATGCTAATCCAAACCAACTGGTCCACATTCAGTCTTAGGGCAAGTGGGTGCTGACTCCTCAAGAGTGATCCTGCTTGGAAACACAGCTTAAAATATGGAACAAATAAGGAGAGAAAAAGAGTTTGGCCCTTTGATCTAGAACTATAGCACCATATCATCAGCTGATGTAAATCAGAGAACCTCCCCTGAAGTCACCAGCCTGTCTGAGCTGAGAACCTAGCCCTACACACCTAGGTAACACAGTGATAGGCACATTAGAAATGCATAGATAGATCAACCATGTTTTTGTATGTTTTCATGGCATTTAGAGGAAAAAAAAACTAACAAACCTTTGAAATACATTCATCTTGGAATTGCTGTCACACTCTGTCAGCGGAGTGAATTAGTAGGACTATTCATACTTTTCTGCTTTAGGTAACTATTCTTTTGATAATGAATCTTTCATGATAATTGCTCTTCCAAAGACAGCATTTTTCAGCCTTGCTAAAGCAATACTTTCTTATAGAAATGTGCTTAATATAACAGCCTCATGGCTGGTATTCCTTTCCAGTTGATAAGAGTGAAATGAAGGACGCAGACCTTGGAAATTTGGGACAAGTGGCTAACACAAGGAAGATAAAAATTAATAGCAAAGAAAGAGATGTGAATTCTCATTGTTGGTGTTATGTATAACATTTTACAGTGACTTCTCTATTTAATGCTAATACTTACTATACACACAGTATTAGGTTAGTCAAAGTGAGCTAGACTAAATAGACATGTTTCATAAACACAATGTTGAAGCTTTCAGCTTCAAATAATACTTGAAGAAAAGCAAATCAAAGCACTGGATAATAAAATCAATAGGTTTGGTAGAAGGGTTGGGTAACTGACTCTGGACATAATCTTCTCCAAACTCAACCCAATTTATATCAAGTTTATGTTTAGCTGTTTTAGTACTGCAATATCATTAGCTGCCAATTCTTCCTTGCTCTTTCTTTACCATCTAGAAAAAAGTCAGCACCAGCAACATTCGTGGAACCCTGAAAAACTACAGCGTGGACAGCAACTTAGATTTCATGAACAATGCTAGAAAACAAGCCACTTTGCCCAGTCTGCTTTCATACCATGAGCAACCCTACAATAATAATCAGTGTGCATACAAAATGAAGGGAAAAAAAACTATCATTCCTATGGAAATAGATTTTAATTGCAAACTGAGAGCGCGGCAAAACAGTGAGGCTTTTGTCACCCCAGGAACAGAATAAAGGAATGGAAGAACTACTACTGTTTCAAACTATTTGACTCCAATGGCAGTAATATATTCTGTAAGTTCTAAGAACAAATGAAGTGGCAAACCTTTATGTGTCACAACACTACCTCGGTATTCCAGGACCAATTCGCTGGCACCAATTTTATCTAGATTTGGAGAGGTGGAGGAGTACCACTCTGTGTGTGTGTGTTTCTGCTAAGCTAATCCTGCATTCTGTATCTGAGTAGTTTGTGATTGTTACAACTTCCATCTATTCCAACAGCTTAATACTAGAGTGGAAACAGAGTCCACTGACTCTTTTCCCCTAGCATTGCTGCTCTGGATGGCGCCCTGTAGTTATTACTCAAGGAATTTTTTTTTTTAAATCAGCAAGTAAATATGAGCAGGTTGACTCAGTGCAAAGGAATCATTATATTATGTGCCTACGATACCATTTATTCAGTGAAAGTCTACTTATGGAGCGTAGCATATGGTTTTAATTTAAGGTAGGTTCCTTCTCCCTCTTAGAATTCTCATGATTTCATATCCCATTAAATGATCACCGTATAATGTTTCCGTGTGCTCCTTGGTGCTTCTTTCATGAAAGGGAGAAATCCTCATTAATTCCAATAAAGTCTCATTTTGCAAATAAGAAGCAGTCAAAGGCACCAAATTCAGCATGGATAAGAGTGGGAGAAATCGGACAGATAAGAACGGACCTGGAACTTCATCCAAACCCCCAAACATGCTTAAAGTTGGGAACAGCCTGTGTTAGGGCATTCTCTCTCTCTCCCTCTCTCTTTTCTTTCCTTCTTTTCCATTTGTGTGACCTCCAGACCTATTCTACCAGGCACCACTATCCAGTGGCACAAGGGCAAGCTGGGGAGGGGATGATCTCCTCCCCCAGGATACAGAGTCGCATGGCTGCTCCTACACCTTCCAGCATGCAGTAGCATCTTCAGCACTTGCTTTCCCTGCCACTCATACACATGAATGAAGATGACTTCCTGGCAATTCTAGATGGTTAAGGATCCACTAGCATGAGCAAAAGGAAGAATTCATCTCTGGGACTAGGACTATGCATGCATCAAGGATTGATGTGCACCATATAAGCAAAGTTAAAATGATTTTACTATTAAAAATTGACTGTATTTTGAATGAACTCACAGTATATTTCAAGGGAACAAATGTATGTCTCAGTTACCTACTTCCAGTTGTTACTGTATTTACTAGTGCCCTCTTTAAAGAGAGATTTTTTCACTGGGACAAGCTATTAAAATAAATAGAGGTGCCCAGCGGAAAAATATCGTGTCAGTAATTTACTGCAGTTCCCTTGCTGGTTTTGAACTTTTTTTTTTTACTTTGATTGTAACTTATTTCTTAGCTAGACTTGTTTTTCATCCTGATGACCCCTCCATTGATGTTCTACTCCAACCAAATTTTAATAATAAATCTAAAGAAGGAAAATATATAGGGAATCCAATGTTTGTGACATCTCAATCAGTCACTGCAGAAATGATTTCTCTCCATTGTAACATTCTATTCTAGCTCTTATAGCCACGATCACCAGGCCGTCTGAGCTCTCTGAATGTTCATGGTCACTAGCGATGGGAAAAAATGGATTTGTCCCCAGATTCAGACACCCTCGCCCCCAAGGGCAGGGAACAGATCCTAATTTGAAGAAGCCTTGGCTGTAAGAGACAAATTAAAATCACTTTGACAAATAGCAAGAAGAAAAGAAAAATTAAGCAAAAAAAGTTTGAAAGTCTGAGTAACTCCACCAGAATCAATGACATAACATCTCTGTAAAACTGGAGTAAATGGGATCAAGCATATAAGGAGATGTAGCCACTTGTATGGAAAGTAGCACCCATTGCCCGACACTCTGGACAACAGTTTCAGACAAAAAGTGAGGAACAGTAAACCATTCACTGGAAATATAGGACTTGCAGAGTATTGCTGGTCAGAACACTCCTAACACTTCTGCTTTCATAAAAATATCATGGGAACTTCAATGAGTCCAAGTGGCATGTGCCTCTGTTTTGATAGCTTATGCTCCAACAGCACACTGTCTCACTGACAGATCTTGTACAATGTTTTTTCCCACCTTGGATAGACTCCTTCACATGATACCAATGAAATCTGACAAGTCTTCTCTACATTGCATAATCTAGTTAATGTCTCAGAGCCAGATTTTACCCCGCATCCCCACAGTAAACTGCACTGGAGTTAAGGGAGTTACTCCAGATTTACACAAGTATAACAGAGCAAAATCTAGAGCACATAATCTAGTTGGAAATGGTTTAGGTATAGGGATTGTCTTCTTGTTTCATTTGGGGCAAGCTGTATAAACTTCACATGGAGAACAATGCATAGAGAGCGCTTGTATTATAGCAGATTTATGAATTTGAGATGTGTCCATTTAGTACAAAAATAGGAGTGTTTCTTGAATCAGAAATGGATACATTTGATTCACTATGTACATACTTAAAGGGACAAAAGACCCTTCCCTTTCCTTCCTCGTTCCCCTTTATCCAAAGAATGAATATTGCAGGCGTCCAGGAGTAGTCACTTTTTGTGGACTTCATGGTCCGTTTCCAGGGACTGGCACATGAACAATTCCTGCCAAGTAGTTTGGTGGTTTGCGTTCTATTCCTTTACCCTTCCCAAAGGGTTGAGTGGGGTTGGAATGATATGGTCCACTAGTAGAATAGAATCACTTCTCCAATAGACATCAGCTCTGGGGTATCAAATAGAATAATACTCTGCTACATTTTTGTGTCTGATTGGCCAAAAGAGAAAATTCATATAATCTGTGGAAATTCAACATTCTCCAGAGGGTCAGAGAATCAAACTCCGATCAACAAACTTCAACAGGTTTTCTGACAAAATAAAGCCTCTGGCTCATGCTAGATTCTTGAAGGCTTGTTATAATAAACACTTCTACAATTGGTGTTAGCTGCCTGTACTTCTGAAGAAGGGATATGATTCCAATCATGTAGTGATTGTTTGATTTAGGGATAGAGAATGACTGAGTCAGTTTCTCCTATGATATATAGGGACTTGTGTGTAGTTACAGTGGGCCAAATTCTGCATTCCATTGTAATCAGGCACAATCACTGACTTTAGTGGTGTTAGAGACATGGAGTTTAAGGCCAGAAGGGGCCACCAGATCATCTAGTCTGGTCTCCTGTCTACCAAAATCCAGCAACCAAAATTACTCCAAAGTACTACAGCCCATGGGAGACTAGATTATTATGTGCCACGGGCAGAAAATAGGAGGGACTGAAGTGCCCCAGTGCTTGAGGGAGATACAGCTAGATAATCCTGGCAATTGACTATCATTCACACACTGCAGAAGGCAGCAACAAATCCCCAAGGTTACGTCCAATCTGACCTGAAGGAAAATTTCTTCCTAACCACACTTATGGTGATCGGTTAGACTCTGCGTGTATGAATAAGAACCAGTCACCTATCATCTAAGACACAGAATGCTTGAGGCCACCTCAGAGCATGGCCCATCCCTCCCAATGTTCCATCTCCAGCCGTGACCATCCTTGAAGATGCTTCTGTGGAAGGAGATTTAAAAAAAAATACTAGAATACATTGAGTGGAGGGAACATTTCCTGACCCCTGCAGGTGGCCTGCTGAAATCCTGAAGCATGAGCTTTAGGAACATAAGGCATAAACCAGAAGTGAGCCCCAGGACTGCTGAGCCATCACAAACAACCTTGTATAATTCTATACTAGAGGAGTCTTTGGCTTAGCACTTTTGGTTCGTTTATCTCAAAAGCTCATTCATTTTAGTCCTTCAAGTCTGTCTTGGTATGTGGAGTTCATCAGACTTGGCTCACAAAACCAAAATTTGCTCTGAAGTCATCATGAGCCATGTATTAATAGTATCCAGAAATGGATCCAGGCCACCAGGTACAGTTACAGATCCAGATTAGGAGTCCCCCAAAAATTGGCAGGGGTTTTCTCTTGGAGGTAGAGCTCAGTCATAAAGTTAGGATCTGCACTGAGACTTTGCCTAAAGTTCAGGAAGTTCTGCTAGACTCTGTCTCCTTATTCATATTGATCAGCAGCTGACTCCAAAAGTTACCACGTTGAAAAAAAGAACAGAACTTTTCAATGAGTCCCACAATCTAGCCCTATATGATTCTTTAAGGTGATACTTGAGGGCCAAAGTCTGCCATACTTGCTCCCATTGGGCATGACTCTTCCACTCTTACTCAGGTTGTATAGCATTTTACTTTGCCGGTGCATCCATTTAGCTCACTGGAACTACTTGGAAAGATCAGACAACTCAACTTGAGTAAAGTTAGCAGAATCTGGCCCTTATAAAATTATGAGTGAATATTTCTCATCACCAGGCAAGGTTTGCAGAGTTCTTGTTCTCCATTTTTCCCACTAAGAACAATAAAATCTCTTCTTTTACATTGCAAAGGTAACCAAGAGGTGCCTGTAGCATGCTTCCCCAGCCTGGAAGAATCACATCTCTTTAGACACTTTTTGTTTAAAAATAAAAGCCTCATCTGGGCTAAAACTCTGATCAAAATGAATGGGAATGTTTAGATTTTCACCATTAAGAATATGTAGATGACACCTGAAAAGTGGCAGGGAGGACTGAGATCTCAGGTAAACAGAGAAAGCTGGAAAGCCTACTGCAGAATAACAGTATTGTACTCTGGGAAAGTCATGCATCGAATACATACCATGATCTGTACCAATAAAGAAACAGCTGTTGTGCTCACCTCTGGTTAAGAGAGAGAAAGGTTTCACTGAATTTGAAGTGGAGTTTCATATTCTCTGTGTAAATATTTCAGCTTTAATATGCCTTTTGTTTTCAAAACCATGTGTGCATGGAAAGTGAGGAAAGCAGTGCTCTCCAAGAGGTAGTAAATTATTAGTCTGTTTGCTTAAACCTACTTGCTGGGATTAACTCCATCCTACTTTGTGCCTTCTGGATTGAAGGTTAGACAAGGGTCAAGTAGGAGATTTCAACACATCTGATGCAGGCTTACCCTCTCCAATAAGGGGGAAGCTTTTCAACCAGCCTAGACTAATGCTCCCATCTTAAACTCTGCTTTGTTTCATTTGTATGTGTAAGGAGGCTTGAGGGCAGGAGGGGACCATTTTAAACCCCAGTTCACAAATCCATAACATCCATCATTATCTGTCTCTCCGGAGCTATTATCCAGTCTCTCACAAAGCCCACTGTTCAAACATACCCAATTCCACCAGTAAGGGCCATGTTCAACTGGGCTGTAGAGGTACACTCTTGCAGCATTTCTGATATTATTCTCCAAATGTGCCTTATGAAAGAATAATGTTGTGATTTTAGGCTGGTCCTTCCATGGATCCTAAAGGAATTGGGAAAAGATATCCTATTGAAATTCAGTGGTAGCTGAACACCTAGCTTTCATAGAAACTTTTGAAACCCCTAATATTAAATTTTAAAGGCCAAGTTATGCTTTCCTTACTGAGTCAAAACAAATATTGATGTAGTGTGTAGTGATCAAAAATTGAATATTGACGTCAATATCTGTCCTAAATATAAGATATAATGTTATGTTTTAAGCTGCAAAAGATAGATAGATAGATAGATAGATAGATAGATAGATAGATAGATAGATAGATAATACCCTTTTACTTGGCTGTTCCCTCTCGCTCTTATCTTCCAGTCAGGATATCATATTCAACTTCCTGACACTGAAACAAGAGACACCATCTGGGAGAAACACCCAGAATCAGGTTCTCATGAAAAATAGTTGTACTGAGCTTAAAATGATGTGCAATAAATACTTTGTCCTAAATAACACTGGGCCAAATTATGCCTCTTAAAAATAGAGCCAGACTGTGTTGTAAAGATGGCTGGTGATGGAGTGGGAGAAGATGGAAAATGGGTGCATTACCTTAGTTTCAGTGCCTGGAGACACCATGGCTGTGTCTTCTACAGAAGTGCTCAGAGAAGTACAGTGAACAGTAGAACTTGCATCACCTACAGCGAATGCAAATACTCATGTAGCACATACTTCTGTTGGTGAGGTCATCCTCACGATAGCCATTTACTCCTAACCACAATCTCCTATGCAAGGTATTGAAGCAAAGGTTTTCAGTGGCATTCAGACTGTCCCCAACCACAGCAACCTCATGAACATATCCTTGCATCATTTATCCACTTGCTTCCTATGAGGACATTGACTACAACTCCCAGATGGCCACAGTGTCTCAAAACTTAAGCTTACAGGCAACTTTACAAGGATGCCTCTGTGTTCCTTTTAACCAAAAAGAAAGTTTATAGAGCACAGATGGCATGCTCAGAGACACAGAGGCCATTTCTGTGTGAAGTCTCTCTTTGGGTCCCACCATTGGAGGTCCCTCTCTTTTAAAATGGCAACACTGTGTGCCTTTGAGAGAGAGATGCAGAGCCACCTCACTCATTCAGCACTAGAGGTGAGACGAGCTCTGTCTCCAGAGCACTGAAATTACTCAGTGTACAAAGGAAGTCCCCCTTCAATGTTATTTATCTACGTGACCGCTCTCGGTAGCAATAGGAAAATGTGCTCATTCAGCAAAGAGAGCATTTTGTCTGGTTCTAAAGCAAGCACATCAGAAAAACTCCACATAATCTTCCCAATAAATCCACCCAAAGCTAGCACCCACTTTGAGTTGTGATTTTTTTTTATTTAACGAGCAAACAAAAATAAAACAACATGCACACATAATGAAACAATGTCCTTTTCCTACAAGAGAAGAGTTCAATAGTTTAATTTTTGTTAACTGAAATCCCTTGTACTAAGGTAAATTACATTGCCTTTTCTATTACTAGCTCTGTTAATTGTCAGGCTATAAGAGTTTATGCACTCATCCAAAGCAGCAGAGAATTTCCCATAATGTTACAAAATAAAACCTGACAAAGCACAATAATCTTTAGTTTATTGATGTGCTACCAGGCTGTGGAAAGCATCAGATCTGTAATGTGCTTTGGTTAGGAAATTGGGGTCTAGGGAGAAATATTGGACACTGCAGAAAAACATCGGAGCTTGTGCATGTCTGTGAGTGTGTGTGTGCGCTCACACGCACACACACATACATACCCAGAATTTTAAAGAAGGAAAATGTTTGAGGAGGTATTTCAGACTGTACAGAAAATATCTGAGGGACAGCAGAGTAAATGCAAACCAGGCTAGACTAGGGGAAAAACAATATTGTGTGGGGAAAGGGTTTAAAACATGCTAGCACACATGTTTTATTTAAATGATGTTTAAAAAATGTTAATGCCTAGTATGGAAAGGGATTAACGCTTTTAATCATATGTTAGCTGGTTGTGGACAACACTAGGTTGCCCCTTAGCATCTGTGGTTTGCAGATGTACTTTGCTTTTAATAGCTCCAGAAAGAATTGCTACTATTGACCTGTGCCTAATGGTGAGTACACAAAACATGACCAGGTTTGGCAATCCAGCATCACTTTCCTGGAAATAAGAAGAATTCCTAGAAGTGCTTTTGCATTGATTTGGAAAGCTATGCTGGAGGACAAGTGAAAATTTGCAAAGTTCAGGTTTGGGGGACAGTCAAAAAATATGCCTTAACTTTCTAAACCCTATTCGATACCACAACTTGGCTATGCATAGAAAAAAGTCATCTAAGATAGGGGCATGAATAAAACCTTTAAAGAAGGTTTTACTCTTCTTTCAAATGTGTGAGAGTTCTCCTTGTTTGTAAATTTCAAAGATTGGGGCTAGTTGTATTGATTATCCTTGATTGTTCAGCCATGATAAAGTATTTGTGTTTTAAGGACAACAGGGAAGATTTATTACACTTACAGCATAGTGTAATGGACTAATGGGTACTAATTTTCCAGAGCTGGTACAGCATGTTTGGTGAGTATGTACGCATTTTGAGGGAGGAAGTTCCAAGTAGCATCACTCCGAGGGGACAGAAATTTGGGACCGTTGACATTCTTGCTATGACATTTTTCCAACAAAGGGCAATCCAAGCATTTGCTCTTTACCACACACTGATGGCAGAAAAGCATTCACACTTCTGCTTTTCAGTGCAGTTTCTTGTACATCTATTTGAATTGCATTTTCTTTTATGCAACAGAGAGGACATGAGGCTCTTTATTGTCCCGATTTTGTATTTAGGAAATGGCGCGGGGAGACAGAGAGATTCTCTCCTTTGCAATAAAGGATGGCAAGATGGTAAATTAGTACTCTCAACTGAAATTGATAACTTTGTGTTCCCATCCAGTTCATATGGCAGCAACACATATGCTCTGAAATACCATAATGACACATCAGAGAAATCCTATCAGGTTGGCCTTGTGGAACATTTTTCCCTTTCCCTCCCCAGTTGGCTCAAAGGATAAACTACAGTGTATTCTGCTTAATTTAGGGAAAGTTACACACGCACATGCACACGCATGCTAGACTCCCACTTGGAAACCCTTCAGACAACTGAAGGAGGCTAAATGCTAAAATGACAAATGTCACTGATTGTTTTCTTTTCCATGCTTGTATATATTTCCAGTACTCAGAGGAAGCAGCTTATGTTGCAAAGTCTGAAGCAACATCAAGCCATCTTGATACAATTGTACCAGAGACAGTCCAAGGAAACACAAGAAACAGTATAAGGTTCATTGCCGTAATTTTACATTACTTTTAGGTCTTTCACATTCCCTCCCACTGATATGGAAAGAACTAGCTTGATGTAATCTTTGTAATATTTGCAATATTTATTTGTTTGGATTTCTACAATACTACATTATTAAGTAATAATTATTGCTAAGTTACTGAGTTAAACTGATTGTAATTCAGAATGTGTTCTGATGACCTCTCATCCATTCTTACATCTTTCAGTAGAAGGAATGCAACAAAATAGTATCAAGGCCACAAAATTATCTCCATGCAAGATTCTAAGACATTTCCCATATTCCCATTATCAAGTGTCAGTGTGTCAAAGCTCTTTTGTGCATTTGTAAAGATGGAGGACAACATCATGGAGACAGCAGGCACTAGATGACACAATGATTAGAATCCCATCTTTCCACCCATGGAGAGCTGGGTTCAAAAACTAATAAGATCAGAATTAGGGATGGATGAACCACACACACAACTGCCCCCACCCCCGCTCCCGAAAAAAACAATGGTTTGGTTCAATTAAATGTCCAAACTTCTGGATGTTTACTGAACTTCCAACATGATCCCTTCGCTTCAGCGCAGTGGTTCTCAAACTGGGGTCACTGCTTGTATAGGAAAAGCCCCTGGCTGGCCAGGCCAGTTTGTTTACCTGCTGAGCCTGCAGGTTCAGCTGATCGCCGCTCCCACTGGCCACGGTTCGCCGCTCCAGGCCAATGGGAGCTGCGGGAAGTGGTGGCCAGCAAATCCTTTGTCCTGCACCTTTTTCCGCAGCCCCCATTGGTCTGGAGCAGCAAACCATGGCCAGTGGGAGCCGCGATCAGCTGAAACTGCGGACCCAGCAGGTAAACAAACCAGCCCGGCCCACCAGCGGCTTTCCCTACACAAGCGGCAGCCCCAGTTTGAGAACCACTGCTTTAGCATAAGCCCATTCCCTCTTGCCCCCACTTGGCTTCCATGGAGATTATGTACTACAGTCTGCGGCACTGCACCAAAGATAAAATTGGCTAAAATGGCTGGATCCTCATGTTGCATAAATCAGTGTAGCTTCACTGATGTAGCTGGAGCTACACCAATTTAAACCAGCTGAGGATCTGGTCCCAAAACTTTATCTATGCAGAGGCAGGACAGATGCTGCCTTAAAGGTGTTATGATCTTCTCCAAAAAGTGCCCAGTAGTCACTTCACACTGATCTATCAAGAGGCCTCAAACTAAAGATGTTCGGAAACTTCAAGCAAAGGAGAATCAGGATCGTCCTTTCAAAGGGAGCCTTTCATTTAACAGTGATGGTATAATTTAGATAAATGGGGAGAGTCACATAAAATTATACTCACAAAAATTTAAGCAGGCTCTTGTAGAGGTAGTTTTCTTACATTTTCCCATATTGCATAAAATAATAAATTATTTGAATAGTTCTATTATCTGTCCTTAACTGAAACGTACAGTGCCTGTCCTAGTTCTTCAAAAAGCTTGTTAATATACAATCACCTAGTACAACTGCTAAGTTTTTAAAGGTCACCTATGTTTTATTCATAAAGGGTGGTTTTCTGGAGGGAAAAAGGTTACAGTGTCATGTAATACCATATTCTGATAGACGCTCGGCTTCAAAATGTATTTCCTAATGGTTTGTAGTGGAGGAAAGGCAGGTTTATTTAGGGGTGTTCCATGAAAGATTTTCAGGATAGCAACAGCATGTAATTTTTAAGATACTGTTAGAAAGATTTCAGATGCTGAAAGAATCTCTTCTTATTTTACACCTGCCTTGCTTTCAGAATGACAGGGAAGAAGAAGACAGAATGGTCTGGTGTGTAGGGTTGTGTTTACTAGTTTAAATTTAAAATGTTATTTTTAGGGAGGCAGCATGAGATTGTGTCTTGTTTCATTGATCCCCAGTCCTAAAAAGCAATCCATTAAGTCCGAACTCTTCAAATAATTTGCTGTGTGGTTTTGCCCAGATAACTTAACTACTCCATGCCTCAGTTTACCCATTTGTCAAATGAAAAGAGCCATGGAGGTCTAATCCAGTTTGAGATCTGTTTTTTTTATATATTTGGTGGTGCCAGTTTGTCTGGATCCAGTGTTGTGTTTGGTTCAGGGCCATTCCTAGCAAAGGAAGGAATAAATTACTTTTCTAAAATGCTTCCAGAGCATAGATTAATAAATAATAAATTATTAATACATTTTACTATCATGGAATAATACTATCAAAAACTATAGAACATATCAACATGACCCAGACAATTAATAATGGGAAAATATGCACTAACAGTATTACCAGTCATTAATATTTTTCACAACCATGGAGGATGCCACTGAAAATGCAACAATGACCAAGAAGGGCCACACTGTGTTTGATATTAACAATATTTGCAAAGCTACAGTGACATTGCAATATTCTAAGCGTAGGGACGTGCGCAGTTTCTCAGATGCCATGATTTGGTAAAAGATGGTTAATAAATGATGACTTGTTGTTAGTGGGAACCACAATGCACATACTAATTGCTTTTTCCCATAGGAAATTGCAGAAATGAGTCATACAGGGCCAGATCCTGCCATTATTTAAGCATAGACTTACTGAAGTCAATGGGGGTTGTTTGAGGGCCATAAAATGCACAATTTGGCCTCTTATTGTCATGAGTATGAGAGAATGTTGGCAATAGGTTCTGAGGCTAGAATAACTGAATTACAATAATCACATTCTTATTTCCTGGGTTACCTAGGGAGGTGGTGGAATCTCCTTTCTTAGAGGTTTTTAAGGCCTGGCTTGACAAAGCCCTGGCTGGGATGATTTAGTTGGGGATTGGTCCTGCTGTGATCAGGGGATTGGACTAGATGACCTCCTGAGGTCCCTTCCAACTCTGATATTCTATGATTCTATGATTTCCAATCTCTTCAACCACACAGAGCTTTTCGGAGGCTAACATGCATGTGTGGGTTTTTTGTTAATTAGTTAGTTCAGTTTAAGCTATCTGCATGACCCCCAATACAAGGGAGGAGAGGCTATCAGCATGAGGTAACACCACAACCTTATCAGGTGGACTTTCTGCTGGTGGGATCTCCCCTCTGGTTTATGCCGGCAGAATCCATCATAACTCATAGCTGGATTTGGCCCTACAGGATTCTGAATGGTGAATTCAAATTCAGATTGGGAATGAATTCCCAGCTCAGTGATTCCTCCACATTTCCTATAATAACAACTATCAAATGGAGCTGGTAAAGGATAGTATTTAACATTATTTCTCTCTCCCTTGTTTGTTTATTTGCAGGTTACTTAATTTTCCTCTAGTGATTTCAGCCTTTTCTATAGCCCCTGCCACTTGTGACTCAGGACTTAGCCTTTATGGAAGCAGTGATTCTGATTTGTGACTCAGGCGGTTTCTCTTTCTTTTTTTTTTCCTCTGTGTCAGCTTTCCTTCTATTTATTAATCCTTGCTTTTTCCTCTTGCTATTTGTTTCCTCGCCCCTGTTATTTTTCTTCACCCAGCCCTTATTCCTCTCCTTTCCTATCCCCTGGTGGTCATTCCCCATCTTTTCTCTCCTCTTCCTCATATTATTATAATAATTTAAAAAATGTATTATAAAGAACATTATTAAGGTTGCAAACTCAAACACTCAATAGTTAGGCTATATCAGAACTGAAATGGTCTGTGCATATCCATTAGGATACATTCTTTAGTTACATGATCGCACACTACCTCTTTCCAGAGGACCCCTATCTCATTCAGTGCACGCTTAATGAGCAGCCATTCACTATTTTGTTTTCTCCTTGCTGGTCGGTGTGTGGCCACAGCCCTTATTTACTGCACGCTATTCAAACCATGCACTGAAGCCAAAATACTCAATTTCCTCCTCAGCTTCTCTTAAGTGCTCATCACTACAGCATCTTAGTGCTTCACAAACGTTATTCTCACAAAACCCCGTGAGGTGAGATAGTGACATGATTCCTCTTTTACAGAGGGGGAACTGAGGCACAGAAATATTAAGGTAAAAAGTATCCATTAATATTGGGTCTCCAATCTGAGATACTTAGAACCCGTGTTTTCAGAGTACTTAGCAATATATAGCATTTTATCTGTTCCAAGACTAGCTCCAATTAACTTCAGTTGCTCCTGTGAATGCTCAGCATTTTGGAAATGCTCAAGTCAGACACCCAGAAAATGGGGAACACACCATTGACTGACCAGGACAAGCTAGTGAATGATTGACAGACATGTGGGATGGGTATAAATGGCAGGCTGCAACATTATTAACAATACCTTAGGGAGGAGCACTATATAGCCTGACCCCATCTCTCAGGAAGCAGGCATTTAATTGACGACAGTGTAGGGATACAGGGCTTTGGTCACGGATCAACTAGTAATTCGGGTAGACCTTCCCTGGTCTATTGCACAGACTCAATGCAGTTGTGAAACCTCTCCCCCTATAAGGGGTTGGTGAGTGGAGTGAGAGAGGGCACAAGGCTGGGGGAGGGTGTTCAGTCCGCAAAGACTTCAAGCCCCTCTTCCCTATGAGCACAAGATTTAATGCTGCAATCCCTGGTCCTATTTACCTCTGGGAGCTCTGTAGAGCTCTTTTAGTCTTTACTACACTGGCAGTCCTAGTGGTGGGTGTCCAACAGTTAGTGTGGACACACCCCACACCCACCATGTCTGGTATCCATCTCCGGCCTGAACCAATCCCCAATGTCATGGATTCAAATACCAGCCCCGGCCCCTGACAGATGAATTCTGTCCTCTCCAAAGATCTCATGGTCATTGTATCAGATATCACTATGTGTTATCACCACACTCCAACTCCCAAATTTCTCCCAACTACCTCATGGTTAACGTTTTTTCTTGCTCTGTCAATACGGGGCTGGCTCAATGGCAAACTTGCCAATCGAGTGTAAGGCCATAACTGAGAAATCAGCTTCACAATACTCTGTTTCTTAATACTTAAATTTAATCCAGTGCAATTCCCAAGATCATTTTCACCCAGGTGAATAATCAAGACACCAATGTGACTGTAGCTCAGCCATCAATGAGTTCAGCAGGGGCATGAATGGGTCCCACTGCATGCCCCATCTGCCAGAACATTAAAAGGCAAATGACTCTAGCCATGAAGCTCAGATGCAATTCACCATCTGACGTGACCAACATCCAGCTACAATTGGTGAATAAACCCAACATCCTTCTGAATTCCATCCCTCAAATTTACTCCAGTACAGGCCCCGAGATCATTTTCCCAGGGTGAATAAACCAGGGCTTTAGGTGGGTGCGCATTGTTCACTAATGAGCATAGAAGAGGCATGAGCTGATTTCACAATATGCCACTCCTGCTGCACCACTGAATGCCTATGGCTTTGGCTTTGGCCTTGAAGCCACCTGCTTTCTTGTGGATCCAATGCACTACAGAGCACCACACAAAACCAAATGTTGACTATCATTTGGATAGGGTTAGTTATTGACAGTGCAAGCAACCTTTCCCCTGGTGGCCCCAATCCCAAAAGAATGTGTACCAAAATTAGCCAGGCTGACACTGCAGTAAGCCAAAAAAATTTTCACTAGCACAGCTAACTGGAGTATCTTGTTAGGACACTGAATGTCTATGGATATTCTATTTAGTTGCCCACCCGTGCATTGCATGCCAGCTCAAATAACTGGTATATAATTTCCCATCCTGATTCCCAGAAAAAAACTCCCATTAAAACAAAATGAACTTATTTTTCTTTATGGGTTCCCCTCCCACTCCCTTGTCCCCCGACTCCCTCCTAGCCCAGCAAATAGGTAATATGACTCAGAGTCACAAGTAAAAATTTATATAAGAATGTGACCTGACCAAGTACGCTTGCTTGTTTCAATGAATAATGTCTGATCTGAAAGTTCCAGCAGTACTGGCAAGGGTGCCAAATTGACTAAGGTTATGAAAAGAAATGTGAACCCTGTAGAACACTTGGAACGAAGGCAATTGATGGAATAAAATCATTTTGCTTAAGACAGAGGCAGGCTGGCTGTTGTTATTCACTCTAGCTCAGGCTGAACTCAGAGCTAAAAGCCACTTACTCACTGATCTGTGGATCTGCTGTATTATTAGCATTTTATTCAATTTCGGGAAACATGACTTTGCATTCATAAGTGGACAGTGAGACTCTTTGCCTTTCACAAATGGATGAGGTCTTTGGAGTTATTAAATTATTGAGGAAACAGTTTGTCCCAATTTTCAGACCTAAGTTGCCTTACTAAACAAATTTCAATGTAAATAAGGTTCTAAATCTATGCATTCATTAGTACTGTTTAACAGCAATGACATTTCTTTGGCAAGAATACTTTCTTTGAGAGCCTATTTAACCTCGGGTCACTTTAGCTAAGGCCCCAATGGTGACGGGAAAAAAAGTGCTGTAGTCAATACAAGGTTTGTTTTTTCTTTTTCATTAATGGTCCAGTACAAAATTTTAATTTGGCAACTCACAGAAAGAAAAAGAGCCAGAGCAAAGAATGTGTAAGGCAAAATTGTATGGAATTCAGAAAGCAAATAAAGCTTTTTTGTGCTCTGTTTTTATTTCCCATGCCACAGCATCATCTTAACCACAGGGAAATTGTGTCAGTGTGAAGAGAAGAGCCAAGAATTTGTTGCTTTAATCTGAACCAACGCCCCCTGTTAGGTCCCGTCCCCCCGAGACTTTGGGGATTTGAATAAACTAAGACCTGGATTCAGACCAGCCTTGAATTTTATATTTTCAAACAATAGCCCAAAATTAAAGTCATCCCCAGTTTTGCCCATCTTAGCATAATGACGAAGGCCTAAGACTACCTCCATCCTATAGCAATCGAGGGCAGCAGAAAGAGCATGTTCTGGGTCCTGCTTGTGTCCCAGAGCTATGCACCATGGAGCTTTCACACAGAGCAATGTAGAGAAATTTGGGGGAGGGGGCGAAAGTTGGAACAGGGACATGGTGGCCGGATCTGCAACAACCCATATACACATCTACCGTGCAAAAATCCTCATCTGCAAAAGTCTCTGGATGCACATGCTGCACATGTGGGCTGCATATCAAAGGCTGCACAGATTTTCACTGTGGTCTCAGGATCCTGGTCTCAGGATTCTTCTTTCCCCATCTCACCTCCCTTCCCCCTCCCCCCCCACTCCATCCCCAGGCACCTGGAAGACCCCTTTGCACAAAGCTTGGTTGATCTAGGTTTGCACAGGTGTGGAGGCTTTGGCCCCGAATGATCCCCCCGCTCCAAAAGTATATTTTTGTGCATGGAACAGTTGTGCTCATTAATACTATTACCATCCAACTCGTGTCACCTGCTTTGCAAAACATCTCCCCTTCTGCTATTGTAACCTGAGAACAGGAGCATATCAAATCATGCACCTACCAGAGGACAACTTCGCTTCCTAAGCCCTTTGCATAATGGATTTAGGATAGCCTAGAAAAAGAAGCTGGTATGTATTGCTTACTATAACATCACGTAAAGAATGAGTAGTTAGGTCAGGATGGAGCAACAAAGGGATTGTTCCAGCATAAAATCCTGCCACAGCTGCTGTTCTTTCTATTTAGCCCCATTAGCATAACATCGGATCACCTCATGGTCTTTAATATAGTTACAGCAACACTGTGAGGTGGGGAAGTTCTACTGTCTCTTTTTTACAGATGAACCTAGGCACATGTGGACTAAGTGACTTGTCCAAAGTCACACAAGTCTGTGGCAGAGAAGTGAGCTGAACACAGGTCCCTGAGTGTCAGCCAGCATCTTAGCCCCTAGGCCATTCCTCCTCTCTGTTACTATTTAAGGTGCACTTTCACAGGCTATGATGTTGTTAGGAGCTATTTGGTACAATTAGTGCAGTGGCTTCAGTCCAAAATCAGGCTGTGTTTCTCTGCATCTCAAAAAGGAAATCAGAAATGTTTTAAGTATCTTCCACATAGTATGTTCCTTGTCCCTTTATCTTCTTGTTTGTCTCTTCCTGCTTAAGAAGCCAAGCACAGAGCATTCTGCCTGTGTTTGGCAAATGATGAAGGAAAAGGAAAATGGAATGGAAAGATCTCTCCAAGAATGCTTGCCTCAACTGTATTTTCTTTCCTAAAACTAATTATTCTGGCTGGAAAAAGTCTGGATCTTCAAGTTTTGCTTGGAGCCAAAAGTTTAGGTACATCAAGGGGAAGAAGGAACAGTCCTCTTGACCATTTAGCCAAAACATCAACAGCACACTTGCCGGTCATTCTTCAGTGTGATTATCTGATTGGCTTGCAAGCTGATAATTTCCATCTAGCTCTGAACAAATACGCACTTGCTCTAAATTGCCCAATTTACCACCTTCCTGGGGTTTGGCTTCATTGGTAACTCAAACAACACATAGTTTTGTCTACATTTTCTCCCCAATTTTAGCTATTCCTAGGATTATACCTGCATAACTTCTTCTTACTCAGACAAGAGGCAATGGATGTTATGATAACCCTGCTGAAATCAATGGAAATTTTGTCATTGATTTCAAATGGGCCAGGATTTCATCCAAAGGGTCTCCTCAGAAGTGTTCTCCTCATTCCCTGTTGCACAGTTAGCTCAATTTCTCCGTTAAGGACAGCAAGGATTAGGGATGTGATGTGACTTGAAGCTGCAGCTAGGAAAATAAGGCACACGTTTTTAACAGTGAGCGTAATTAACCACTGGAACAATTTACCAAGGGTCATGGTGGATTCTCCATCACTGGCCATTTTTAAAACAAGATGGTATTTTTTTTTTCTAAAAAGATCTGCTCTAGGAATTATTTTGGGGACATTTTATGGCTTGTTTTAGACAAGTCAGACTAGATGATCACAATGGTCCCTTCTGGTCTTGGAAACTATGAATCTGTGTAACTGAACTTAATGTAAATGAATATGCTAAAATTCTTCAAATACAAAAAATGCACACACTTATCCTTACTGGTTTCAGAAAGAATTCAGAGCAATATAGAACTGGTCAAAAACTTTTACAATTTTTTATATGCGATAGAAAAGTTTTTTTGTTTTTTTTTTACATTGGACAATTTCATCAAAGAACAGGAAAAAATATTCCCAATTTTTAGTGTGTGTGTGATTTTACCCTCTCTCCCAGGTTCCAGCCATCATTAAAGTAGAAATACCTAAATATCACAACAAAAGTATTCTCATTATATTTCTGATTTAGCCTAAGGTCGAATTTCCATTGGCTCTTTGATGCTTAAATGGCTAGGTCGCTAGCTTGGTGAATGACGAATTTCCATTGGCTCTTTGATGCTAAAATGGCTAGGTGGCTAGCTTGGTGAATGACCTTTGGCAAATCAAAATAGGGGTAATGATATTTGAAATCCTTTAAAAAGTAGTTTGTGATCTATGGATGACAACTACTATATAAGACCCAGGAAATATTATGATGATGATGATGATGATAAAATATGGACCCAAATTGAAACCTTTGCACACAAATTTCAAGATTTTCCCCTTCTTTCAACAAACAGAACTAAAATCCTGGATCCAAACACAGGGTTAATTTGGAAAAAATTGGGATCAGGATCCAAGCTTTGCAGTTCAACACCAAGAGTGTAAGATTACTGAAAGTCACCAAGTGGTATTATTGCAGGTATTATAGTTTCCATTAATCTGAATGTACAAGAGTTTGATCCTGTAGAAATGTTTCTTGTCAACTGTGATGCAGATTTTCACAGATGCTGTGGTATTCCTAATAAAGTCCGTTTTGACTTTCCGGCTTAGACTATTGTCTGACTGAGAATCATGTCCAGTTTAGTATCAGAGGAGTCGCCGTGTTAGTATGGAGCTGTAAAAAGCAACAGAGAGTCCTGTGGCACCTTTAAGACTAACAGATGTATTGGAGCATAAGCTTTCCTGAGTGAATACCCACTTTGTCAGAAGCATGCATCTGATGAAGTGAGTACTCACCCACGAAAGCTTATACTCCAATACATATGTTAGTTTTAAAGGTGCCACAGGACTCTCTGTTGATATTTCCAGTTGCTGACTAAAAGTTATAATCATGGAAGCAAACAAACCACTAAAGAGATGGTTTCTAAAACATCACAGGGGACTCCTGTGGTTATTGGCCTGATTTCCAGAATCAAGAGGCTCAGATAAATCTGGATAAATATTTAGACACTAATTTCATTCTTATCAAACCTTTCATGGGTGGCTCATTATCATTTCAGCTTGGTTTTATGTATCAGTGTTATGGGATAGAAACTTTCTGTTGCTTACAGGTTTTTTAAAAAATCAACCCCCCAAAACTTTAAACAGACGGGAGTTCAAAACAATGCAGGAAAACTATTCAGATGAAGACACTGTTTAAAATCTTTATAAATGATTATATCCACAAAAAGTTTTAAGGAATTTCCATTTCAAAAGCCTCTTACTCATCTTATAACTTATTAAATATCACTGAACCATTAAACATCTTCAATTTAAAAATGAATATTTGGGGATAGACATCTGGTAATGTGTCTTAATCCTATTTTTGAGATTAGATCCATTTAAGACATTTTGATACGTTTTTAGATTAAGATTAAACCTTGCTAATCTATCTGAATATTCTGTGCCTGCCACTGCATTTACACAAGCTACTAAGAGCTGTAGTTAGGGTCAGATTTCACAAGGTAATTTTCATGTGTTTTAGCATTAGTGCCATAATCAGAGGACGGTAGCAGAGGGAAAAGGGAGGGGGAAACTAACAGTGATGCTTGCCGATTAATTAAATTACCAAGAACAGAAAAGTCAGAAACAAAAATGACCTAGGCATTAATGAAATTCTTATTTGGAGCACTTCGAGAGAAAACTGCACTCTGTGTTGAGTCTAACTTACAAATACCTGATTAAATTAGTTTTCAGCATTTAAAAGCTGGTTGAAATAAATGATTTGTGGTATAAACCTATGGTAGATGATGTCTCTCTTTAGTGGTGTTTCTGGATTTTAAAGAGCATTACTTTATCTAAATGTACTTCATGGAGTGACAAACCCTAAAAGGTATAAAATAAAGTAGATTGAGATGGATTAGGTTAATTAATGGGTATGAGCTGGCCTTTCACCTCGACAATTGTAGACATGTTCAACCTAAGAGTTTAAATCAGAGTTTGCTGTTCTAAGCGTTAGTGGACATTAATTCACATCATATAATTTGGCAGAGTTGGCCCAGAAATGAACTTGCCATGGATTTGACCCTCCAAGTCATAGATGGGGCAGCACAAGAGGAAAAAAAAAAAAAGCAATATATTCCAGCTGCTTACTTGGTTTGTGGATAAAATAAAGGGATTTTACACTGTTTTACTGGGACAAATATTAAGTTCCTTTGTGTTTGTGCATGTGCATTCATATGTACAAGAGAAAAAAAGATAGAGTGACTTAGGGCCTGATCCTGTTACCTTTGAAATCAATAATAAAACTTCCTTTGACGTCAATAGAGCAGGATGAGGGTTATACTGTAGATTGTAAATAGAACTTTCAGGGTGTGTTTTTGTATATGTGTATACACTCACGGGCTTATATAATCAGTACCATTTAGGGCTTAAAATGGGAGACTTGTTGTCAGGATTCCTGGTTTCTATTCCTTACTCTGCCACTGACTTGGGGTGATACTCTCGGCTATTGTCACATCTGTAAAAGCTGTATAATACTTATGAGCTTCACAGGGGATATGTTCATATGTTCTGTGTGTGTGTGTGTGTGTGTGTGTGTGTGTGTATGTATGTACATTTACCCTGTGAAGTACATAAGTATTACATAGGTCAGGGGTTCTCAGCCTTTTTCTTTCTGAGCCCCATCCCCAGCATGCTATAAAACCTCCACGGCTCACCTGTGTCACAACAACTGATTTTCTGCATATAAACTCCAAAGCTGGCGCTAGCTGGTAGCAAGCAGGGCAACTGCCTGGGGCCCCATGCCACAGCGAGCACCATGAAGCTAAGCTGCTCAGGGTTTGGCTTCAGCTCTGGGTGGTGGGGCTCGGGGTCTTGGGCTTCAGCCCCATGCAGTGGGGCTTCGGTTTTCTTCCCTGGGCCTCAGTGAGTCTGATGCTGGCTCTGTTTAACAGAAACCTGCCCTCTTCCCTGAAACCTACTCATGGCCCCAGGAGGCCCTGGACCTCTGGTTGAGAACCACTGATGCAGGTTTTACTGACGTAAAAATAGAATATATGAATTCAAGCATTGCTTTACAAACATTAGCTAGTTAAGTCTCCTGTTGTACGTGTGTATCTATAAACATACACACACAACATATACTAGACAGAATATTTTGCTCTCATTTACACTCCTGTAACGCTAAAGTTATCAGATTGTGTGGGTATAAATGAGAACTGAATCTAGTCCATTCCTTTTTGGTTTATTTTTTATGCTCTAAATGGAATTCAAGGCATGAAACTTTCAGATCACTGATCATCATTATTCATTGTTAACTATGCAGGAAATAGTAAATTGTTCTATAAATAAATCTTTTTGCTGGAATAGAGAAACAGGAGTCATGATATGAGTTTAATAGATTTATCAGTTTTACATGAAATACATTTCATTTGAAAGCTCCAATTAATTTCATGGATGTTCTCTATAGCTGCTGTAGCACAGATCACCTGGAGAACATTTGGTGTCTGTGCCTATATGCAAGAGGTGGTTTATGCTACTGCATATTAACAAATATAGCTAGAGCAACCTGAAGAAAATCAAATTAGTGACTGCCAGTCTGTCTTTCAGTTCTGCTCTTGGTACACCACTTGTGCTGATGTAGATCACAGAAGGTCAAGTGGTCAGACCCAAACTGTCCACACAGTGACAGAAGGTCAGCCATGTGAACCCGTCTGCCCGTACACAATGCAGAGTTTCCAGGAAGCGGTCATTCAGCCAGTCTGAGCTGTGGGAGCCAAGCTCATATGAATCAGAAAGCTGTGAATGGCTGAAAGCTGGACAGATTTAAGAGAAGCCCTACATCAAAAACCAGGCCAGTCTAATAAGATGAAACGATTCTCCAGGCCTGTGAGAGGGAAGTGGTTATTAGCAAATATTTGTACATTTGGCAGAGAGATTATTGTTTTAGTGCTAATGCAATTTTTTTCAGTGCCGTGTGGCTGCAATATACTTTGTGGCCTTTTCACAAAGGTCACATTAAAAAAATAAAATAAAATAAATAACTGGAAATGAAATGCAATATCCTAAATATAATATTTCTGTATGCAGAATTGTATGCAAAGCTCATCAGGTCTATAGTGATTTCAGTGGCTGGTACACTTAGCATTTTATATATGATAGGCTCTCTCTGTGAGTATGTGAATCATGCACACACGCACAATTCAGAGATACAGAATAAAAGAGCTGGGCCCAAACATTGAAGAGAACACCATAAAAGTCTGGAGAAATTTGCATCTAAATGCCAACTTTGTTTTGCAAGCCCACCTTTATATAACTTGAGAACTGCTTTGAGAACTGTGAATGGAAGATGCTATAATAAGTGCAAGGATAATGATTATTCCCATGCTACAGATGGTGAAGCCAGGAACAGATAGGATAAGTAATTTTCTCAGGGTTCACATGAAGGATCTGTGGCAGAAATGATAATAGAACCCAGATGTCTTGTGTCCCCATTTTTTGCTGTAACCATTTGCTTATGCTTCTGTACATGCGTATATAAAGTGATTGTGCATGTATTTAAATAAAATATAAAATCTCCTTAAGAATCTGAAAATTAATAGGGGACTGTCAATATCTCTGTTGGTATTGAACTTTACAAAATTTCATTGACATTTTGATGGAAAGCACACAAAAAATCACAAACATTTTAGCTGGTTCCCAACCTCCATTTTACATTCAATTCCGCTAAACATGTATTACACACACAAAAATCCCTGCCACTTATTCTGGGACCTTTCAGTGCCCTTTATGGGCACTGTACCTATAGAATCCTGCCCCTTCTGCTAAGGTGGCTCATCACTCTTCTCCTGAGCCTATGCAACCTTAGTTTAGACTAAGATAGCAGCAAAAGAGCATCTCACAGAGCTTCTCTTGACCCTTCTTTACAACATCTTGGGATGGGGGAGATGTCTACCTTCCATCCTCCTACAAGAAAACACATAGGAGAGAAATCTAGGGTGAGGTTCTCTTCATAGTATCCCCACACCCAGTCATTTTATTAACACAAAACCAGAATTAGTGGGGTGGAGGAGCCAGTGCAGAGGTGTCAGGCACCGATTTATTTTGAACAACTATATGCCAGGGACGTGGATGATATATTTTTTCCCCATCACCTTCTAATAGCGCCCTTTCCCATGTGAAAGGTCTGACACAGGTAGGAATGCGTCCTCCATACACGAAACCAAATTCACTCAAGTGAATTCAGATAAGCATAGTTCCTTCCCAAGTTCCTTCAGAATCTTTAATTGTCCGGTTTTAACGGGTTTTGCAAAACACAGTTTAAATTGGTACTGGTGAGATTTTGCATCCTTAGTTCAGGAGAAAAAGAAAAGAAAGGGAACCTGTGATGAACCACTGTAACCAGAGATCAGTTCAAGGGAATGCAGAAATCCAGGTCTGATGCTTGTCCTGCCCTAAGTGTTCACAGGCAGTGAAATCTCCCCGGTTATTCCACTTCATATTCCAAGTGAGTGAATAAATGGAGGAAGGAAGCTCAGCCTGGTGCCACTTCGTCAGTTAAAACAATTCTCCTGGGATTGTCAAAAGTAAATTCTATAAACTCCAGTTCTGTTCTTCCTGAAGTCAAAGGCCCCAGGAACAGACCCAGACTGGAGATTTATGCCTACCTGGAATATACACTAGGTCCATGTGCCATTGCATGCTGTTTCCAAAGTTTCTTAAAGCTACTCACCTCCGATTGCGCTCAACTGCATGTAGAATTCGCAATAGCCTGCACAATGAATGAATAATATCCACTAATAGGAGCCAGGCACAAGAAGAACATTGGTTATTGATAGGGTTTGGATGGCATACTAAATTGGTTCATTGACCTCTGACCTTCAACAGCCCGAGGTTAGTTCTGGATTAAATCACAAGTGAAGTGATCACAGAGGTTTTCCTTCAAAAATTAACACTTGGTTTGATTCAGTTTGACAGAAGTAGCACAAAGATGCCAAGCACCAAATTAAACAAAATTGGATTGTTTGCTGGTGCATCTGTTGATGGAAATATTACATTCTTTTTGCCTGCCCTGAGCCAAAAAATACCTGGTTTTGGTCTGTGAATAAGAAATAATTTAAACAAACAGCTTTTTTTTTTTGGCAGCCTTTTCAGCAAATAGGACAAAAATAATAAATCAGTATGATATGGCATAGATACATCATTTATATGTATTAAAACAAAATTCAACCCAGATTATAAAAGCTTATAGATCTGCCAGGGTGTGTGTGTTTAAATTAATCTCTTCCTAACCTCACGTTGCACTTCTAAGTGTTACATATTGTTGAGTGAAACTCAAAATGTTTGAAGGTATAACTAAGCAGCCAAACTTCTCATGCTTGTCTTGTCTTTAAATCAGAAGTGCGGTCTGCAAACCAGGATAGCCTAATCATAAAAACAGGGTCTCTTGTGAGATTTTGAGCACATCCTCTTTTCAACAAGAGCTAAATTACTTCTAGAATAAAAAAAACTTTTTGTGTGTTGCTTTAGCTTCCATTTCCGGATAAAAGCCAGAAGTGCAGAAAAGTGTGTAAATAAACTATAAAAAAATTCAACACACCACACAAGTATTTTTGCCCCTTGACAATAGTTTGGTTCCGGATCCTGCAATGAACTCTGCCTGGGTAAATCCCTTTGCTCACTCAGAGACTTACTGAAATCACAAATCATTGCAGGATAGGGGCCACAGGTTTAAGAGAAGGCTCAAATTAGCTCCTAAGAACTAGTTCATCCATCTCATGATGTAAAATGTTCTCAAATTCTGGGGCTGATCCTGAACTCCTTATTCAAAGAAATGCATTGGGAAGTGCAGTCTTAGGTTACTTGGCAAGTGAGTATCAGCACAATTGTACAGACAAAACTGATCTTGGCCTCAATCTTGCTTTAAGAAGGCCTGAAGCAGTTTAATAGATTGGCACTGAGTCTAGGAGGCGCTGGGAAAGCTTGTCCACTTATTCCCAGCAAGAAGCCAACGTTTTGTCCAAACAACAAACCCTAGTTTGCTGTTATCATAATTTCATTTAAAATGCAAAACATTTTTTTCTTTATGCCAAAACTCATAGAACTTATTTTAAATGTCATTTTAAGCCTTTGGAGAAGGAAGTGATGCTGTTTGTTTTTTTCTTATTCAGATTGGTCTCTATTATCATGGGAGACTTAATATGTTGCATCATTCCAGCTAAGTAACTTGGTTTTCAGAGATTCCCATCATAGAGCAGGCCTGGGATGTAGAAATGAACACTAAGAAGTTCTCCTATATAGAAGCCTGCCTATGAATGTAATGGAGTTTTTCAGAATATACACTCACCAGTTATAAGATTGCATTTAAAGATGGGTCTGGTTGCCCAAGCAACAACTGACTTAGACACTCCATCAAGCATTTTGCACATGGACTTACTTCCAGAAATGATTCCTAAAGATGCCACCAAAATACTAAGGGAAAGAACATTTTACCTGCTATTTTCCATTTGTTTGTCAGGGTAAAATACCCCTATATGTACTGAATCAGAATTTGTTAGAGAGAGAACACAAGAGCACATTGATTAAGAGAGTATTGGTGCCCTCAGAGCTTTCCAAAAGTGACTATGACCCTCATGAAAGGGAAACCTTCTAATTACTGAAAAAACAAAAGGCAGAGCCTTTCCCTGAGAAATGGGCTTCTCTTAAAAAATTTTTAAAAAAAAACAAACCCACAGCATTGGGGTGAACCTGACGTTTATAGAAGTGAGATCCAGTAAGCACGGAGTAGAGCCAGACACAGAGGACAGAGATGGAAATCTGGCTCCTCTGGATAGCCATGAGGCCAAAGAGGGGATTGTTATTTTCTCTTTCCCCCAAATACTATGGAAGCTCCACCCCAGGTATTGAGATCACTGGCCTGGAGATGGTCAGGGAGGCAGAATGGTGTGGGCTGGTTCTGAAAAGTTTCTCTTTGTGCCACTGGCATCCCTGACCCAGCAAAGACTTCTCGTTTAAGTTAATGCAGAATAGGCTCGCATGAATATAGTGTCATGGGATCTCCACTTCTAAAGTAGGACCCTACCTACAATTCCTTTGCAGCACAGATCCTGTGATATGACATACATGTCAGGGAGCCAGGGGCAGAGGGAATTGCTAGGTATAGGACGATCACACAGATGGTCCTAGCATCTGGTGGCTCCTCAAAGATACACTGAATTTAGGGACCAAACACGTTGTTCTCTTCCATACCCCCAAAGGCAACAATCAGGTGTAAACTCTATGAAGAAAGTGGTGGGGTTTCCTGTTCTCTGCATGGATTTCATACCACATAGGGTCCTTTGGCACCTTATAGATTAACAGACGTATTGGAGCATAAGTATTCACCCACGAAAGCTTATGTTCTAATATCTCTGTTAGTCTATAAGGTGCCACAGGACATTTTGTCGCTTTTTAAAGATCCAGACTAAGACGTCTACCCCTCTGATACATACCACATAGGGTATGTCTACACTGAAATTAGACACTCCCAATTGGCCCGTTTCAGCTAACTTGGGCTCACAGGGCTCCAGCTAGAGTGTGTTTAATTGTAGTGTAGACATTCAGGCATGGACTGCAGACCGAGCTCTGGGACCCTCCTGACATCAGGCTCCAACCCAAGCCCAAAATGTCTACCACTCAATTAAACAGCCCCTTAGACCGAGCCCTGCCAGCCCTCGTCTGCCGACATGGACCAGCTGTGGATTTTTAATTGCAGCTAGAAATACTTATACCTGTAGGAGACAATATTGCTCCAAATTGTCTAGGCTCTGGTCATGATTTTGCAGATGGTGCATGTTTATTCAAACTGTGCTAGTTCAGCCTGTGAGACAACCAAGCTCCAGCCTGCAGTCCTTGGTCAGGCAAAGCTCCTGTTGAAATCAGTCAGAGTTTAGCCTGATTAAAGGATACAGGGTTGAACCAATAATAATAAAAGAAATAATAGTACTTAACAATCAAGTGAGCCCTTTTCATCCATAGATCTAAAAACGTTTTTCAAAAAGTGTCATTATCCCTATGTTGGGTATGGGGAAACTGAGGCACTGGGAAACAAAGTGATCACCTAACACGAGAGCTCACTGTGCTCTCCCTGAGGCTACACTGCCCCCACAGCATTTAGCATCAAGGCATAATAAGATCAGCTGAGGTCAGTACATTTTAATGAAAAACCTGAGGTCCAGATTTAGCAATCCCTATTCATGTTAAAAAGTAAGATTGAAATGGGACTTCTCAAGGAGTAAGTTACTCTTTATTGTGAATAGGGGTTATCACCAGTTGGTCCTTAGCCTTTAAAATACATTTGATTGAGTTTTATTTCATCCATGTGAATTAAAACACCATTCAGGGGGGAAAAATCCCAGTCCTTATCAAACCCTCCCTTATAAAACCACTGGCATGATGCTGGCAAATGAGAGATAGGATGTCTTTAAATCTAGCCTGGCATGCCTGTGTATATTTACTTTTAAAAGTTAAACATAAGCGGACATGCTGAGTTCCAAGTATTTGATGGATAAAGGAATTAATGATTTCATCTCTCTCTATATATAAATATACAAAAATCTTTTCCCCATGGGTCATGGAGGATTTCATGTGGATGTGAACTCTGTTTACAGTTAGTATTAGGGAAGTAGTGGCTTTTTAACAAGTTACTCATGCCTGGAAAAAATCCCAGTTTTGCAAGTTGTCCTAATTTCTCTGCCAATTGTCCGTGGGAATCATCAGGATGGGAAAAGTTCAGATGTGTTTTAAAGAGCTCACTTAATGGAAAATAGGAAAAAAAAATAAAGTAAAATAACACACCATTGTGTCAATCTTCTGGGGAAACAGAAGTAAAATGTTGTGACCTGATGGCTCAATTTTTATTTTTTTAAAAATGCTTTTGGATTTTAGTCTTATCCATTTTAAGTATTTTGTTTAGACCATTCTGCTTCATCCAAATGCACAGTGTCTTGGCTTTGCAGCTGACTGAATCAGCTGCAAAGCTGCTTTCTGTATTGTTGGCATGTGATTATTAATATTCTTTATTATTTCTTGAGAGCCTTTAGTGTGCTTGGTGTTTTACAGAATAATGAGGTAACCTGGACCCTGCCTTCAAGCATTTTATATTCTGAGGATCTTGCCTTCAAACCCTTACTTACCCCAGAACTCCCATAAAGACACAATTTATCCCTGTGTCAGCTCTATGGCCGGTGTGGGTGTGCGGGTAACCTATGCCTGCTTGGCATGGCACTCTGTCCCCCTCTAGTGGCAGCTAGACCAGCTAGAGCAGGGTTGGACAAACTTTTTGGCTCAAGAGCCACATCTGGGTGGGGAAAATGTGCACGGCCATGAATATAGGGCTGGGGAAGCGGGTTGGGGCACAGGAAGATTGCAGGGTGCAGCAGGAGGCTCAGGGCAGCGGGATGGGGTGCAGGAAGGGCGCAGCAGGGGGCTCAAGGCAGGGGTGAGGGGACTCAGGGTAGTGGTTGGGGTGCAGGGTGCAGGAGGTGTTTGGGGTGTGGGATCCAGCCTGGCACCACTTACCTTGAGAGGCGCCGGGGTGGCAGCGGCACACAGCAGGACTAAAGCAGGCTCCCTGCCTGTCCTGGCCTGTCACTTCCAAAAGTGGCCAGCATGTCCTGCAGTGACTCCTGGGGGTGAGGAAAGTGGCTCCACTGCACACTGCCCTCACCTGTGGGTACCACCCCCAAAGCTCCCATTGGCCGTGGTTCTGTATTTCTGGCCAATGGGAGCTGGGAGGGGATAGTGCCTGCAGGCGAGGGCAGAGCACAGAGCCATCTGTCCTCACCCTCTCCCCCCCCAAAGGGGCCACAGGGATGTGGTGCCGGCCCCTTCTGGGAGCGGCGCGGGGTCAGGGCAGGCAAGAAGTCCACCTTAGCCCCACTGAGCCATGGGGCTAGCAACCCTGTGGGTCAGATTGAAAGCCCTGACAGGTCAGACTCGGCCCATGGGCCGTAGTTTGCCCTCCTCTGAGCTACTACAGCTTTGGCTAAGAGACTTGTGTCTTTTAGCTCAGGCAGTAGAGGCTTACGCTCCAGATGTCCCAAGTTTGATCCCAGCTGATGATGACGACCGGGGTCTGTCAGCATTACACACGCATGGAGGAAAGATGGCTACCCTAAATTGGACTCACCACTCCTTTTGCCCCTATGGGACTTGCAGCAGGGGAGAATCACCAGCCCAAGTCATGCTGCCTCCAGTAAGCCCCTGGACTGCCCTGGCATGTTTATTCTACCATGTTCTAAAGTTCTCTGTACTGTGGTGTCACAGATATCACACAATAACATGAATCAGCCCCATAGACTCCAATGGGACTATTCGGGAGAGTAAGCGTAGAGGTTTGTAGGATCTGGCTTGCTACATTTTTCTCTCATGCAATTTCTCCTAATGATCACTTGTTTCCTGTTACAATCAAGACTTTTAAAACTTGCTGCATTGATTTTGTCACTTCAGAGACCACCAAGTGACTAACAGTGCTGCAGTTAGAATCCTTCATGGATGTCACATTTAGAGAAGCATTAATCCACTGATTTAGCTTTAAATAGCAATAGTGTTATAGAACATGTCACTAATTATTTGTTTCCCAGCAACAATGTGTGCCTTCTGGTACATTCACACACAAAAAGATGAAGGTTAAGTAGGGGGCTTTCTTCAGTTTCAAGTGGATACATTGTATTACAGTGACACCCAATAAATCCACCATGGTGGGGACGGGGGAAGTATTCCAGCTTGAGATGTGGTCCCATGAAAATCCAGAGCCAGACTCCCTGAATTTGGAATTCTAGGTCCAAGATTTGATCCCTATTGTCCAATAACCCTGCCAATTGTGTACAATTCACAGTTCAGAACCCGGCTCTGAATTCTGTATCTCAGGCCAATCTAAAAAAAAATCCTATTTGGGGAACAAAGAACAGCATCTAACATCATCTGGAAACAAACTGTCAGACTGGGTGCATTTTTAAGATACGAAGCGGGGGAAAATATGGGTTTTGTGATGGATCCAGATTTTTTTTCAAGGTCTAGCCAAAAATTAGCTTCATTTAAAATAAGATTAGTTTTTTATGGGAACTGGTTGTACAGTTTGGAATTTTCAAGGGGGGGAGTGGAGGGAGAGCAGCTTTGTGGTATCTTAAATATTTATATTTGAATAAAAAATTATCAAACATGTGTAGCAGCTATAGAACTTGACATCACTTTTTTTCTCACGTGAAGTTTTGCTAAGCAATATCCCTGCACATTCATTTTCACTCTCTCTCTTCCTTGCTCACCCCATTTGCCAGAATTGGATTCTCTGCTTTTTATGGTTTAATTGTCTCAGCTCTGTCAAATCACATATTGGGCTAAAATTGGGCTTTCAGTGGGAGATGCTGCCACGTGCGATTTACCTATTTTCACATATATTAAATTCTGCTGTACTCTTCCAGGCCACTTTTGATTTATGAAGCTTAAAAAAAAAGAGTTTCAAATGATACTGTAAACCAAAAATGTCATCATCTGATTTTTTTTTTTTTGGACAGGAAACTAATCCTCCATATGAGATAAAGCCTGTTTGTATTTTCACACACACATAAAAACTGGATCTCAAATGGCATCAGAGCCAGTGTCATTCTTATTGTGCAGTGTTGTTTCCTTTTCTGAACCATGGTATGCATTGCTGCCATGCAGTTTCTTCTATGAAGACTCAACTGCCATTGAAATGAATAAGGTTCTGCTTATGCTAACGATTCCAAGGGGACACTGCCAAGTTAGAATATTGTTCAGACTAGATGCATAGCATGCCACTGAAAGGCGCTGTGGTGCAAATATACCATTGCTGCTTCATCACTGAAATAGGAGGAACTCATGAAATAGGAGGAACCATTTACTCTAGGTGCCAAAGGTCTCCTCGGCAGTGGGCTGGCCATTGTCAGACTGGATTGTCGTTAAAGCTCCTGCATCTTCTGTTTGATGAGGAAGGCTGAGTCCCTGTGATGGGTCCAACTAGTCTAGCCTCAAGGGCCTGAAGACAGGGCCACATGTTCTGTAATTGCAGAGATCCACCTGCCCAGAATCCCCCTAGAGGTGAAGAACAGAAGCAGTGAAAACCTACATGTCGGAAAAGAAACCATTGAGGGGCTGTGTTATAATCCTACGGACTCATGCAAGGTTGAGATGGGATAATTCAACAGGTATGTGTAATTTGGGAGGCATTTTTACCACACATTATTTCTGCTTAAAACAATGAAGCTTAAAACAATAAACACCGGGGGGGAGAGGAAGGGATGAAAATATATTTGTGGTGCATCTTATCCAATAATGACATCTTTTTGTGAAGAGCTTGGAGAATAGGCTCCCATTACATATTTAATTGATTTGTTACCCTTCATTGAAATATGTTTTACTATTATTTCTAGAGCTTATTATATGAGTATATCATTGTTATATTTAATGTAGTATCAACCAATGAGAGAGCTGAGATGGAAATAGTTTCTCTCTCCCATGAAGATTTTCTAAATCTTGAAAATTCTTCTCAACCCTCATGCGACAAAAAGTCCAAATCTTGAAATTTTGGGTGAACTGCCATTCCGTTAAAAAAATTCACTTCAGGTCAAGTGAAACATCTCATTTCTACAGTTTATTAAATGTTTCCTTTCAATGGATTTTGATTTTTTTTAATTTACTATAACTAGTTTAAATTTTAAAATGAAGAGTTTTGCTTTTCACAAAATCAACCTTTTCTAATGAAAAATGTTTCATCAAAAAACTCCCAACCATCTCTTCCCGGAGGACCACACTAGGATCAGGGCCCCATTGAGATGGGTACTGTACAAACTTAACACAATAGCACAGTCCCGGCCCTAAAAAGTTAATATAAACACATCACAACAGGTGTGTGGAGAACACAATGGAGGAAGGCAAGGGAAGACAAGATCTGGTCTGGTCTACATTACAATTCTTATCAGCATAACTACATCACTTAGGACATAGTTATTTGGACCTAACCCCTCCCCCACACCTAAACCCTCCCCGCTCCCGGTAAACAGCGCTATGTCCCAGCAACGTAGCTACTGCCTCTTGGGGAGGTGGATTAACTATGACAACAGGAGACCTCTCAGAGCATCTTCATTAAAGTACTACAGCAACACAGCTGCATTTTTGCATCTGTGCTGATGCAGCGTTTTAAGTGTAGATTTGCCCTGTGATAGGTGTTTAAGGCATTAGTATTGACATATATAGACCAACTGGTTGGACCTCCTTACCTACAAACATCTCAAGTTTAATGCCCGTTTAGTATAAATGAGATGGGCCCATTGGTAGAGCATTGTCCGTGAGGGCCTCAATCCTTTGGAATGCACCCTTGATGAAAATAGCCCATTGCTTTCAGTAGGAGCTGCTGAGTCCTGAGTGCACTTCATTTAGGTGGCTAGGTGGGATCTGAGCTCTCCTGAAAATCTCTTTAATATTCTTGGCTATCACATACAAGTTGCAAGGCAAATATCTGTGCACAAACAGTGCCTGAAATGCCATCACCTCTAAGTTTCTCTTTTTTGGTAACTTCTTTTTTTTTTTTAATGGACACAGATGCATATACTGAGTTCTAGTAAGTTATTAAATTAACTATTACTCACTTCTGCATTCTGCTTTTCAGGTCATGGTATTATTTTAACTAAACGTAGTTCCCTCTCGGCATTTTGCTGGTGCATTCATAATTTAGACTTTAAGTGTGGTCCAAGCAAGATTATTTACACTTTTTTTTGTGCATATTAGATTATATAAACTTGCACAATTTTCCATGAGTAGATACTTGCCCTAAACTTCCTTCTGCTTCTCTTTTTTATGCCTCTAGATTCTGATTTTCTCATAGCATCTCCCAGTAATCTTGCAGAAGGTAACAGTTCAATCTCACATAAAACTGAACTCCTCCTGATCACTTGATGATCACTAAAAATGTCCTGGTACTTTATTTCTCAAGAATAGGATTGGGAATGAATAATGTCCTGGCTATATTCAGTAAGGGGAGAAGTGATTCCTATCTGAATATAGTCTGCAAAATGTTTTGGAATCCTTTAGGATAGTGTTTCCCAAACTTGGGATGCCACTTGTGTAGGGAAAGCCCCTGAGGGGCCAGGCTGGTTTGTTTACCGGCCACGTCCGCAGGTTTGGCCAATCGCGGCTCCCACTGGCTGCAGTCAGGAGCAGCGCCAGGGTTTCTGATGCCCTAGGCGGACGGCCATTTTGCCTCCCCCCCGAGGGTCCAGTGGACCTACCGCAGTCATGCCGGCGGAAGGTCTACTGCTGGAAAGGCTCCGGTGGAGCTGCCACAGTCATTTCGGCAGGCGGTCCACTGGTCTAAAGGCTCCGGTGGAGCTGCCGCAGGCATGACTGCGGCAGCTCCACCAGAGCCTTTAGACCAGCGGACCGTCCGCCAAAATGACTGTGGCAGCTCCACTGGAGCCTTTCCAACAGCAGACCGTCTGCCGGCATGACTGCGGTAGGTCCACTGGACCCGCGTGCCGCCCCCCCTCCAGTAAAATAGCGCCCCCCAAAATTCTGGCGCCCTAGGCCATTGCCTAGGTCGCCTAAATGGTAGCGCTGGCCCTGGCTGCAGTTCACCAATCCAGGCCAATGGGAGCCGTGGGAAGCAGCGTGGGCCAAGGGACGTACTGGCTGCCACTTCCAGCAGCTCCCATTGGCCTGGAGCAGCGAACCGCAGCCAGTGGGAGCCGCGATTGGCCGGACCTGTGGACGTGGCAGGTAAGCAAACCAGCCCAGCCCTCCAGGGGCTTTCCCTACAACAGCAGCGACCCAAGTTTGGGAAACACTGCTATAGGATGAAAGGCTCAACATAAATATGTCATTTCTTTGGGACAGAGACCTATGAGAGAAAAACAGCCTAGAACAAGGTGGACTAAATTGTGCCACTCTGCCTTATTGAGCAGCCTGCATTGTCTCTCCTTGTTTCTGGTTGTGTATTATCGTTCTGGATTCTAAGAGTAAAAGTAGTATTACATTGCAGCTGACCAGCAGGAGTAATTGATGTCTTTATCTAACTTCCCTGTGTGTATGCCAGGACTGTAACAGGACATTTTTTGTTGTGTTTGTACACAGCCTAGCACTACAAATAAACTAAATTATAAATTATATTAATAGTATATTTATTTTACAATGCAACTGATATTTTGATTTACCCTGGGGTAAATAATGTGATGCCCCTTACATTTAATTGTAAACCACATTGAAATTATTATAAAACCATAATCGTCCACACAAGTAACAAGATTTTTGAGGCAACTTATTTTTAATTTATTTTCAAGGTGAATAAAAAAAACCTTCCTGATTGGAAGGCCCAGTCCTTCAAACAAAGCACTTGTCTTCAATTGGAGTTCCATGCATTGAAGGTTTGCAGGACTGGCCTCAACATCAGAAATATTCAATCATTTCCATGTTGTTGGCTGGTAGATGATTATTATATAGAATGCTTACTGCTTTGGCTTCACAAGGATCACCTGCCACTTGGGTGCTAAAAGGGGCCCCCGGGCTCCCTACTACCCAGTTGATTCTCCTGATGAGTATTAGCTGCCAGCAAATGCACTGATCAATGTTTAAATTTATACCAAACCACCACTTCCTGAGCCCCTGTGAAGTTCTGCACTAGCTAAAGTTCATGTAAGGAAGTTCCCTTAGGAAGAATTCCTGATTTGGGACCTGGATCTTTAATTCTTTAAATAAACCTAGACTTTGGAGAGGAAAAACTAGAATCTTCCATTAAAATGTCTTACAAGCTAAACCACTTTGGAGAGCTCAACTGCTTTAAACAAGAAACCAAAATGATCGTTTCACTTTGTGGATGACATGGGTGTTCTCACCATAAACTGGCTAATAACCACCCCCCCTCAAGAAATGCATCTGCGAGCCTCTAAGATTAATATTGATATAATGTCTCTATATTTCTACTTGGCACCTGTAGAATTGTTGTACTTGCCCATTAGCACTCCATTTAACATCAGAAGCCAGTTAATAAATTCTTCCTTCCTGCATAGGAAATTGACTAAAAGACACAAAATTAGCTTTTAAATTTTAACGAATTAAGATCTCTACAACTTACTTTTTTCTTTATTATATTACCTTGAAAATGAGTGTCAAGCTGCATTCTCAGCAGTGGTATAACCTGGTAAGCTCCTCTGTCTTTCAGCCTTAGCGTTTAATGGATGGTGCGGGTGAACAATGTGTATCTTTTCTCAGCCCTTGCCCTAAGGCAGTTCTCAGGCAAAAAAACAGGCTTGGACAATTGTCTAGGCCTGAGGCCTGAGAGGTCAAAAAGTTCAGGCTTTTGTACTGTGATGCTTCTTGGATTTCTTTATACTCTTTTTCTGGTAACAGATAAATAACTAGGGCTTTTATCCTTCTTCTGCTGAACACAAAGAAGTACCATCCTGAAAAGGAAACAGAGAGAGATACCTTCCTTCATGGAGATTTTATGTTATCGTTTTTATTTTTAAGTCAAAAATGACAAATTGTCCAGTTTCAACCATGTGCTTTTAACATCCTTGCAACTAAGCCTGGATATTGAAATGCACGTGTAGCGCTGCTAGCCACTGCATTACACATATCAGTATATAAAACTTTACATCTTTTTGAAGGAGGAACTGAAACAGAACCATGATTCAAACCTCTCCTACTATAGGAATATTCAGATTTGGCTCTGGACCTAAGCCTTAGCTCCATGTCCAGTGCATTAACAACTCAATCTGAACATTCCACGCTTCAGAAAGTTTGGGTTTGGAACCAAATCTACAGCAAACATCCCAGCTCCTGTACACTCATCATTCCATCACTCTGCAGTTATTTCAGAAACATTTTTAATAACTGTGAATCTGTATCTATAACATGTTGAAGTTTATAACTAAGGGCTTTAAAACTGTGATACTTATATTAAACAGAGGTTAAAGGATAGGACTGGACGGGGTTGAAGAATTCAATGAGTCTGGGGTTTGGGTTCAGTATAATAGCCACATAAAAGTTTTATAATTTGGGAGTGCCAAGGTTTCTTCTCTTCTTTAATCACAGTTTGTATTTCGCTGTTTTATTATAATGTTTGCTTAGCTTGTTGCAGGTTGTTTTCTTTATGGTGCTTTCTCTGTAGACAAGGGTCGAATTCTGCTTATCTCACTCCTGGGAGTATCCCATTTACTTTATTGACTAAATCCCAGACACACTTAGCTCACACTTCCTTTTAGCCCAGCTGGAAGTTTGGGTTAAAGGAGGAAGGTTTTCAAACTCACACTACTCCACGGCCATGTTGTTGAAATCATGGACATACAGAACCAGGGTGAGGAAAGCTGTATTGTATAAACACCATAATGCATGACACATGACTAAATGATATATCCTGACACGTTTACAAAACAAAATGAAAATCTTCATTTGTCTTAAGGAACGGGAAGTGCTCCCACGCGTTTAGACATCTGCACACTCAACATGAGGCAACTATTGTGCTGAGGAATTGGAGTACTTAACTGCTGTGGCAAATTAAGGCTCTGGTGATCAGTACCTTCCCTCCGCCGCGAACAAAGCAATCTGTGGTCTAAGGGCCACTGAAGGGGAGAGATGTCTCTGAACGGCTTAATCCTATCAAAATAGATTTACCTCCAGCCAGAGCTGTATCCTTTGTTTCCACTTCCTTTCCCTTTCATTTGACTGTGCAGTGCCACATATCCTAAAGAGTTTCTTACGCCCTGTTATTGTGTGTTTGCTTAAGTGCTGAAATTAAATACACATAATAAAGCCATCTGCAATGAACAGAATTATTAACTGGCGTACCATATTGATATGAGAATGTTGACTATATAAACACACAGTACACACACCGATCTACAAAGAACTTGGCATTTCTCAAACTTTACAGTGTGCTTTTGAATGTGTCCCAAGTTATTTGTTCCCAAAGACATTCATCTGACGAAGTGGGTATTCACCCACGAAAGCTCATGATCCAAAACATCTGTTAGTCTATAAGGTGCCACAGGATTCTCTGCTGCTTTTACAGATTCAGACTAACACGGCTACCCCTCTGATAAAGGATTCTTAATTACTTATGCTGGAAACCACACTAACAAGTTTGCCTCATAAAAATGTTTCGGTCTTCCTGTGAAAAGGTCTTCTCTTTATTTAAAAAAAAAAAAAGTAATGCATTATAGCAAAGAATCCTGTGGCACTTTATAGACTAACAGACGTTTTGGAGCATGAGCTTTCATGGTGATGCATCCGACGAAGTGGGTATTCACCCATGAAAGCTCATGCTCCAAAACGTCTGTTAGTCTATAAAGTGCCACAGGATTATTTGCTGCTTTTACAGATCCAGACTAACACGGCTACGCCTCTGATACTTAATGCAATATACTCATCTTTAAGTAATTTCTTTGAGAAAGGGATCAAATGGGGATTATAAAATTACTATGAAGATGATTTCTCTTGGATATTCAGTCATATCAGTTCCACATTAACCCTTGGTTGCTGTATATTGCATAGTTGTCAAAGTATGTGTGGGTATGAAATGCTTCAGCACAGGGATGTGATGACCTGGTATTATCTCTCAGGATTTCCCATGAAAGCAAAGAAGAAAAGCTAAGAGGCAATCAACACTGGATTGTACCTAGCTTCTATACAAACATGTAAGGATCGGATTATTAATGCCTTCTCAGGCAAACCTATGTTTGTCTTTATTTCACAAGCAATTTTCATATCAGGCTGGAAATCAGAAGAAAAAGCTCCATTAAGCCAAGGTTAAAATGAATTTAGCCTTTGAACTTTTAGCAAGGAGCTAAATTAAAGTTTAAACTCACTTTTATGTAGTGATCTCTTTCGACAAATTAAGGCACACATGCAGACTTACACACATAAACACAGCTACAAATCATGTCCTTGGGAAAAAGTGTTACCAGGATTGCAGTGAAGTGCACATTCCACCTTGAATTTATAAAGACATCATCACATACTTATAATTTCTTTGGGAATAACTGAAGAATGCACTGGATTTATTGTGTTAAATTTTTGCTTTGAAGCTGAGACGATTTCTATGGATTTTGACTAGTATCACTGAGGCCAATTCAGCCTGCAATTTGTATTGTTTATTTATTTTATCCTGTTTATTATGGTAGTGCCTGGGGCAAACAGAGGACAGGGACCTATAGCGCTAAGCACCATGCAAAGAGAATAAGAGACAGTCTCTGCCCCAACAAGCTTGCAAGCTAAAAAGACAAGACAGAAAAGGTAAAGGAAAGGAATAGAATAAACAAGCAAAGTGAACAGTGAGATGGCAGCAAACACCATGCTAATTCAACAAGTTGTTTGTTATTTAAATCATTTTTAATGTAATGCTTTTGATAAAAGAGCTTGGTTAAGAAAAAAACGGGTAAATACCATCAAACATTTCTTGGAAAAGGGACAATAGGGCCATTTTAACCCCAGAAAAAAGATGAACAACTTCAACATTTGGAATGTTCTGATAGAATCATTTTCCTGCTTTTTGACCAGTTCTAATAGTCAGTATTTTCTACATTCTATTGCTAAAACAGATGGTGATTGGATATATGGCACCAGATCCTCATCCCTCTGTCTGGCTGCATTGTGCTCAATAAAGTAGCTGGAAAGCTTCCATAACAGGGCAGTTAGCTATCCACATAGCATAGGGGAACAAATGAGGGAGCTACATTTGTTAAATCTTTTGTCCAATGCAAATAGTTCTTACAACTCTAATTACGGATCTTCCTTTTGAGCATTAGGTCCAAGATTGAGGAGCATAAGTTCTCTCTCTTACTAATCCTCGCCCCCAATTCCTGGCCTCTTTATGTGTTAGGGAAGTTTCAGCAATGGTTTTAAAAACTCAAACTTTCTTTTTATTCAGCTCTATATTGCACACTTTCTGTTTCCTTTCTTGTTCTTAATCCTAACCCCTGTCACACTTGCTGCTAAAGCTGGAGTGCCTCATCCTTTTACAGGATGGAGAGGAACAACAAATTTCATTGAAGATGTCACCAGTACCACTTCTTTAATTGATCAGTAGAAGGTGCATTGCAAACAATGTCTCCTCCAAACACCTGTGACACAACCAGTCTCTTCTAACTGGATGATTTGTTTTCTGAATATAAACAATAGGACCGACTTGACTTGGAGGAGGGCACATCACCTGCTGACTACAACTCTCAGAAGTCCCCAGCCAGCCAGTCTTACCCTCTGCCTGACTAGCAGGTGGGGCTCTTTTTGTTTCTCACAACATTACAGGCCAACTCATTTTTTTATTTGTTTTGGAGTTTTTTGAGGCATGGAGGGAGTCAGTTAATATAATGCTTTGGGGCTGCTATGAGCTGCAGAGAAATAGTCTTGTTGTAAATCTCCTTAAGCTGTTAACTGGGGAACTCTTATCTTTTTGTTAACGTTAATGTTAACAAATGATGTTCACAGGCCTGAGAAAGCCCTCTTTGGACCTACTAGATTTGTAGTAGCGGTGAGTTGTTCTTCCTGCTTCTGAGAATATATCTGAAAGCACAGGCTACCACAGTATGCATTCAAACATTGCCAAGCAGGCAATGATCTATAAGACAGGACAACTTGCTCTAAAAAGATACACTGTGAAGGAGCAGGTACATATGATCCATTGTACCAATAACCTGTTGATTTAGCGTGTGGAGTTTGGAGCGTACCCTCCACTCCCTCTTTCCCAGATGCAACTGGAGTGCCACAAGGTTATTTAAAATGTGTATTTTATTTTAAAACACAACAGGTAAATATTTTGTTTTAAATGAAAAGAAGAGGAAACCACCAAATAAGTTAAGGAAATGACATTCAGTCCTTTAAAATGCCTTTGTTGTACTTGGGGTTTCAATAAGATTTCCAAATAGTGGGCTATATTACAGAATGCGTGTGCTGCAATCTGGAGCGGCGCGAGGGTTTTTGGCACCCTAGGCTCGCTGGTCCCGCGGCTCCAGTGGACCTCCCAAGGCGTTCCTGCAGACGGTCCACTGGTTCCGCGGCTCCAGTGGACCTGCCACAGGTGGCCCTGCAGACGGTCCGCTCGTCCCGCGGCTCTGGTGGACCTGCTGCAGGCGTGCCTGCGGATGCTCCACCGGAGCCGCGGGACCAGCGGACCCTCCGCAGGCACACCTGCAGGAGGTTCACCAGAGCAGTCTGCCCCCTCCCAAATCCTCGTGCTCTAGGTGACCGCCTAGGTCACCTAAATGGAAGCGCCGGCCCTGGCTGCAATTGGGAATAAGGCAAATGGGTTGAGATGGAAATGTAAAAAAAAACAAAAACCAAAGACCTTCACTTAATCATGAGTATGGAAAAATAAGAGTATCACAGAATAGCATCAGGCCCTGAGATTCATAATTCTGCTTACTTCCCAATTCTCTCCTTTAGATTTGATTTCCTTTTAACTTTGTTGTTCTTCTGTAATCAAAATGAAAGAGTAAGATATTTGCCCTTCCCCCAAAATTCAGAGCAGTTAGCACTCTGCTACTGCTAAGGAAAATGTGCCAGAGCTTGCTTCCACCATAAGAGAGAAGTGTAAACTATACTACACACATTTGCCCAAAAATTGAGCCATAGTCTCCATTTTTAATGGCACATTTTTATATACATATTTGATTGCATTTGCACAGCTGAGCACCATTTTTGTTCCCAAGCAGACTGAGTAGATGAGCAAGCAACTGTTTGATTTGTGCATGCAAATGTGAGTTTGGTATGTGCAAAGGACAGCGGTGTGTGCCAGTATGGAAATAACTATGCAAATGAGACGTGAGATAATGTGATCGTGGTTATGGTGTTAAGTGTTAAGCTCTATGCAAACTAGATAATGCTTTAAGAAAAACATTGAGTCTTCACTGTAACCCAACAGCTGACTCAGTGTAAAAATTCTCTTGATTTGGACTTACATGCAGGAATATCTTATTAGTTACTTTGATTCACTCTAACACATCTGAGTTATGTAGAGTGACCCTAGTGATTAGAATGAAGAAGTGGGATCAGAATTTCTGAGGCTTATTCACAACTTAACTAACTCACTGCTCTTGGAGACAGAAGGTGGGTGAGGTAAAAACTTTTATTAGACCACCTTCTGTTGCTGAGAGAGACAAACCCTTGAGCTTACACAGAGCTCTTCTTCAGGTCACTGATCTCGGTCAAATCACTTAAGACATTATGTTGCCAATATTTAAAATGAGTATAACGCTTAATAACCTCATAGGAGTCTTCTAATACTTAATACATATTCGTAAAATGCTTTTGGGTTAAAACACTATAAGTGCAAAGTCTAAATATTAGTAATAGTAACTTATTGAGTTACTCCAGCTTTATCATGGTATAAGTAAAAGGCCTATCCACCTATCTTTTTTCAAAAGTAAATTGCGTGGCACTGATATAAAACCAATGTGAGGAGAATCAGGCCCAACAGATTTTTAATTTTCAATTTAAAATGCTTACTGGCATTTCCTCAATAAATGTAATGTATTTTCACATGGGAATTCGCCTCTTTAATGATGCATGCTTCCTTTTGGCTGATGTGGGAGCTGAGTATTGATGTGTATGGGTAAAGATTATGTATATGATTCCATGGGATTGTAGCTAAGTGGAGTCTAGACGGGTTGTTGCAGGTTTATGACAAGCAAAGAAATTCCACAACCACTCTTGACTGACTTGAAGAAAACTCTATTTAAAGCTGACCAGAGGCAGCCATAAATGTGCCATCCTTTTCTGTTGCTACTATTACTGTGGGATTTCCCTGCAAAGGTAGCATGCATATAATGTCTTCCACTGAAAACTGAGACCAGTCAAGTTTTACATGGCTTTTTTGCCCACAGTAGAGCTTTTTCTACAACATGGGCTCAGAAGCTCTGCTGTGGGCAAAAAAGCCACATAACACTTGGCTGCTCTCAGTTTTCAGTGGAAGAAGATGTAAAAGATGAGTGTGAAAATGGTTTCAACTTAGGAGAATTGTAATGGTAGACTGCAATTAATTTTTCTATCTGAAACGTATTATCTGTGTCTGAATACACTGTAAAGTTTCTTGGGGCAGGAACTGAGGGCCAAATCTGATCTCAATTACGCTAGTATAAATTTGGAGTATACCCTTTGGCCCTCTCCCATGTAGAAGGAAGAGACATGACATTCATTTAATTATGGTCAAAACCGCAGATCCAAATACCTCTATATTTGAACTGGGAGCCAAGCTTCACAGCTTGCTTTTATCTCCCCAGTAGCCTGAATCAAAAACCCAGATTTGAACATGCAGAAATTTGGGATCAGACATGGATACGAATATTGTGAATTGGGTCCCTCTCCAATAACAAAAATAAAAATGTGATAAATCAGGTTCGAACCTCTCCCTAAAAACTTCCAAAACAAAAACATTCCACTACACAGACTTGTCCCTTTAGGGAGGAGATGAGAGAGAACAAACGCGTGGCAAATATTAGGCATGTTGTTTAATACACTATTAGAAGATGCTCTCATACTATGTTGATGAGCACAATATGAAAACCTGAATAGAATAGAATGCAAAAGATTCAACTGAAAGATCCCTGTTGACTTCAATAGGCTTTGGCAGATAAACAAAGGGCTTGAGCCAGGGTTTATAAATGTTAAAAATAAATATATTTTTTTAAATTAACATTAAATCAAGTTCTGAAAAACAATGTGGATTTTGTAATCAGATAAATCAAGGCAAAATATAATTTGCCTTTTTCTTTAATTCATGAAGGCCCATTACATTTGTTTTCGATGGCATGGAACAACCTTTTCATAATTGCGGTATAAGAAAAAATCCATATCAGCTCAGGTAATATACAAAAATTAAATAAAATAAAACCCTCAAGTATTGTCAAGCATTCATCGCATATCCCAGGATTTAGCTGTGTGAATGGGCAACAGGAAAAACCCAGGAGTATCGGATTGCAGGAAAGAGCTGCTATTTATTTATTTATATAATAAAAAGCTTGTAACCGATTCCAAAAAGCAGCCCCCTGCTCTGGAGTTTGAACACAGGAGTAACAAGATAAATTCCCCAAAATTCTAATTGGAGAACAGTTGACTTAATTGGTGCCCATTTGGCAGACAATAGGAAAGGAGCACTGGTTGGGTCTGATGGCTCCCTGGGGGGATATAACCTTGCAACAGGCCAGAAAGCTCTCAGGGACAGATTGTTTCCTGAGAAGAAACCATGAGACCAAGGGCTGGATTAACCCTCCAACTGTCAAGCTTTATTAGTAGTAATCAGACTAGATATATCAAGGGTTAAACACAGGAAACTGAACTGGCAATGGAGACATATGTCTCTTTAAAAACGAAAGACAGAGAGGAAGAAGGAGTTGAGGGGGAGGTGCATACACCAAAATGGACACAAGTGGTATTCTTTCAGGTTCAAATGAAGCATCCATTGATCATAGATCTTCATCTCAGTGATGTTAAATGTTGCATCTTCACGGCTTCTGAGTATTTATCATGTTTACAGGTCATATTTTCCCACTTCCTTACTCCTTCCTTATTACAAACCTAAGTGACTGTTGAGAATAAAGTGCTGCTTTCCTCTTAGTTAGCAACGTGCTGGCTTTCCAAGGTTAGATTCTGTACTGTACTGAATGGTGAGTGCTCACTGCTAGGAAAGGACACGGTCAGATTATTTTAAAGATCCCAAAGATGCAGATTGTTGTTTTCAAGAACACATCTGGGCACCTAGGTGCCTAACTCTCTAGGCAGCTCGGCACTTTTGAAAGTCTCACTTGGAACCTATTTGCATCTTGGGCACCTAAATACTTTTAAAAATCTGCCCCCAGAACTATAAACATTATGGGTACATTTTTAAAACAGCATACAGCATCTCCCATTGAGCCCTCTTTTGGAAAGCCCAAATCATTTTAGTACCTGAGCTCTTTGGAAATGTGTTTCTTCATCCAGAGCAACCTGCAGAGCTTGCTCGTGCTCTCTCTCTCTCCCTCTCTCTTGCTATAATGATTTAAAATAGAAACAATTAACCTCAAGGTCAGGCATTCCCAGGCAGTTAATACCCACCTGGATTAAAAGCCCTCAGGCCTTCAACTCCTGCAGTCAGCTATTAATGGCTGGAGATTCCCCTCCTGTCAGGAATGACTGTTCAATTATAAAGAAGAGACTGAACTAAAATTCTGTCTCTGACACTGCTTATCCCTGAATTTGGAAAAAGTCAAATTTGAATTCAGCCCCAATCTTTGCAGTCCAGAAGCATCTCTGTTAAATTATAAAGCTAATGGGATACTTACTGACCATGAAATCTTTTCCTATTGGCTATTGTGCTGGTTGTTAACTACTAGAGAGTTACCTGTATGTTGGACAGAAGTGTATCCATGGCAACATACAGGTCAGCACAGGGAAAAAGGTAATTACTCTAGTTATTTCTCTAGGTTCCTCAGCAAACTCGCTACCAAATCCTAACCTAAATAAGTGGCAGTTCAGCATTTCCTGTCTGCTCAGGTCCCTGAGTTAAAGGCCCGGAGTTTCCCCTCAGGCCTTCAACTCCTCCACGTGTTTATCACTACCAGAGCACTCCTCAGTCATTATTGCTTAAACACCAGATGGTGCTCAGGGAGCAGTTCACTGATGGTCTGCTCTGTAACAGTCCTTTTCTGCCTTGAATTAAGGAATGTTCCTGCCAACCGGAAGCCTTCAGCAAAGCTAAAGGAGTAGTTAATATTTTCTTCATTAAATAAGAGAAAAAAATGTAGTTGGGGCATATGATGGGGCATTTCATCAGTGTTTGTAACCAAGCTAGCAACACTACACTGAAAACCTGCCTGTAGAGTGTGAAGCAGCCCTGACCTTTAGAATCGAAGGTTGCTGAAATCCATTTTGATCGGTGCTATCTGCCTCTGCCCCTTTCCCAAAATGTCATGCTTATGGGGAAATTTGGTTATATAAGAGATGAAAGATCCTCATAGGCAAAAAAAAAGGACCTGTTTTTCTATCTGGCCTTTCAATTCATATTCATTTCTAGCCAGGGCAGGAATGGGCTATGAGCAGGGCCGGCGCTACCATTTAGGCAGCCTAGGCAATCGCCTAGGGCACCAGGATTATTTGGGGGGTGGCATTTTGCCAGGGGGGCAGCAGGTGGCTCCGGTTGACCTGCCACAGGTATGCCTGTGGAAGGTCCATTGGTCCGCGGCTCTGGTGGAGCTGCCGCAGTCATGCCTGCGGACGGTCGGCTGCTCGCGCGGCTCTGGTGGACTGCCCACAGGCATGCCTGCGGCAGCTCCACCGGAGCCACGGACCAACAGACCCTCCGCAGGAATGACTGCAGCTGCTCCACCAGAGCCGCGGGATCAGTGCAGGGGGCAGCGAAATGGTCGTGCGCCTAGGGCGCGAGAAACCCTGGCATCGGTCCTGGCTATGAGTCTTTACCATACAAGAAAATTTTAAGTTTGAATGGGAGTATTGGGATGGTATCAGTCAGGAAGTGATTAATCCAATGGAAAATTGTCAGATTAGGATCAAGAGAGACTGTTCAGGATAGATGAAATTCTACTTGTGATATGACATTGAAAGAAGCAATCCATGAGTGGAACCAGATTTTATTTAAAAAAATAAGGTTTAATTAGACTCAGGCACAATATAAAGAATGCACCAAGTCTGTTGTATTGTCTTTATTCTCTCCTGTCTAACATTTGAAGCAAAGTGGGATCTCTAAAGTCCTTATCATTTGCATTCTAAGTGTACAATTCTGTCTGCCACTTCCCATCTAATAACTGTTCCTTTTGTTTATCTATAATCCATCCCTGTCACTGCATACCTGTAGTGCACCTTTATCTCTAGGCCTCATATCTGCTGTACTGAACCCATTCAGCCCTGGGGCTTGTCAGTTTTATGATTCATGGGTATATTTTACTTAAGATCCTACAAAGAAGGTCTTGAAGTAATTTAAAAAAACAGGTATTTCAGACGGCATGCTGTGTGGAAGAAATCCCTTATTGACTAGTCTAATCTTGTAAAATGTAATCTAATAATAAAGCCTATTCCCAGAGGTAATGCTCAGTAGATATTATAGTGTTAAAACATGTTTTATGCTGTGTTCTGAAACATATTAAGTATAACAGAATTGTCCAGCTAGCTCCTGTGTACCAGCTACTAAATAGGGCAATAATGCTGTCAATGAGGCAAAGTGTTACAATCATTTTAGATTTCTCTGTTGCATCAGATTCAGTTATCTTCTCAGCAATCAGTTAACTGGCCACTCATAAGAACAGGCTGCTTGTAGATTTCCAGGCACTGTCTACGTATTGTACTGTATATTTCCCTATATAATAAATAGATCAAACATTCCTGAACTTTAGGGGAAGAGATTCAAAATCAGATGCCAGAGCTCAGTTGAATGTTTGATTGGCCAAAAATCTGGGGGAAAAATTACTTTCAGTTTGACTCCAAACACTATTTAATTTTTTTTTTGCTATTGCCAGCAAATAGAAATATCCATTATTGACCCAGCTGCAGGTAGGACTCATTGTGCCGTACAGGCAAGGTAGCCATTGGGCTATGCACTGTTTTTTTCCTGGGCATTGTGCTTCTTTCCGTTTGCGGCCATATGGTAGCAGAAAAAACCAAACCAAACCAAAACAAAGCAAGCAAGATTCTCCAGGGCAACAACCTATTGTAGAACTCTTGTGCCATCCAGAAAAGGGGCATCAGTCCGGTTGGCAATTTTGGTGGGACTTATTCCTAGAGTTTTCAGCACATGACATAATCTTTAATTAAAGATTAATCTTTAATACCTGGAGACTCCAGGACAATTATGGAGGGCTAGCAACCCTAGACATCACAAGAAAAAAATACAGTCTGATTGTCAGCTGAGGGACTAGTACACAATGTGTGCCATCCTGACTTCACTGAAGTCTGTGGTAATTTTACCACTAACTTCAGTGAGGCCAAGATTTCACCCAACACATAAGATAGGGTAACCAGATGCCCCAATTTTATAGGAACAGTCCCAATATTTGGGTCTTTTTCTTATATAGGCTCCTATTACTCCCCACACCCTGTCCTAATTTTTCACGTTTGCTGTCTGGTCACCCTAACATAGGGCCAGATTGTGATAGGCTGCTAGCCCTGTGCACAGGAGAGGACAAAGTTGCATTGAAGCTCCTGTCACAAGTAAGCTCAGTGTGAGCCCTGAGGTGCAAAGTGAGAAGCAGGGATATTAAGTGCTTAAAGGTTGTACGACTCCACACTGCCCCCTACACAAGAGTGCAGGTAAAGCACAAATTTAGCCTGCAACAGTTACATGTAGGCTGAAATTTGTGTGCCTATCTGCCTTACACTACTTTCAGAAAGCTTTATCCTCTTTTTCAGTTCACAAGTTTCCTTTTGGTGACTTACATTTGTCTCAGAATATTTAGTATTTGAAATTATGCACTGAATAATTTCCACCAATAATGTACAGACTGCAGCTTGCTTACAAGCAGTTCATTGCTAGTAGCCAATACTCAAGCTGTATTGGTTTGTTTTGGTTGCATGCATAGGTCAAATGGTATTTTTTCTGCGACTTGATTGGATAAGTGTGCCTCTTAGAATCACACTTTTTCAATACATGTGTTTTATTTAGGAATTTATTATTAATCATTTTTGCAAATATTCTCCAACAATCACTTAAATATATACTGATTTCAAAAATTCTATAAGTCATTTAACTGAGAGGAATATTTATGTAGCAAGAGAACAGAAAGTGGGAGTGAATTACAGCCAAAACGAATTCAATATTTTATTCTTGTTAATATTCTCGGGAAAAAATTTTCTAAACTTGTTATAAATGCACTGCAGACAAAAATATGTTGTGGCTACGTAAAATTGTACAAAGTCTAAATTTATTCAGGCAATAATGATCAGTAATTGATTTGGGGATATATTAAGTGCACAATCATAATTAGATGAATTTATTAATATAATTACCTGGTTTGTACATACAATCATAATAACTGCATGTATAATTGTATGTGAAATTGCATGCATAAGACTCCATCTGGCAATCAGACTAATAAAAAAAAAAAGGTCCCTGCCAAGAATAAGTTTTGTTAGTTAAAAAAATACTCAAAATATTTTAAATGAGAACTTGCTAATTATACCACTAATGTATTTACATTAGTCCCAAATACTAAAAATTAGAAATTAATATAATATGGCAACAATTGCAACTGTGTCCTATACATGGATGTAGCAACAGGAGCACTCTCCCCTTCAGTACTTCCTTGCAGCTGGGTGTGGTACTGCAGTCTTCCCCCCCTCCCGCCCTGTAGGTTGCCAAACTTGCTAGGCAGGTCTTCAGTGGCTCAGTCCTCTAGCCAAGTCACACCATCAGTGCAACAAAGGGTTCAACAAACTGTCTATCCTCACTGGAGTCTTCAACCTCCATCCCTGGGCCCTGTAAATCCAGCCCTCCACTCAGGCTTCTAAAGGAGTCTTTTCCCCTTCTCTCAGGACTGACACCACTTTCGCCACGGGGGAACCCAGGCCCGCTTGCTATTCCAGGTCCAACCCATTGATCCCTTAAACAGCAGCCACACACCACTTCCTTTAATTCATTATTGCTATATTCCCTTGGGCCTCTTCGCACCTGGTCGCTTTACCTCCACCCATTACTTTAGGGTTAGAGTTCCCAAGTCTTTTTGCTCCCAGATTTAGCAAATGCAGCCCATCAAGTTCCTTTAGTCATAGTGCCCTTCTTTACCCTTCTAGTCCCTGCTAGAAGTGATTTGCTAAGCTCCTGCAGCTCTTTTTAGCTGAGCCTGCTCAGCTCTGATTGACGGCTGTCTAAGCAGGCCTGGAGGACCCACCTTCACTGCTCCTTTCGGGGACATATAATAGGACCACAGGGTCTCCAGCAGGGGGCCACAAAGGGCCAGATACCCCCCATCACAATGCGTAAATGTTCATTTAATTTAAATGTAGATAACTGTTCCATGTTAAATAGCAATTGTTCATTAATATATTGTATCTATTCTGGTCTAGCAGGCATGCAATAGATAACACATATAGATGTGTTTGTAAAGCCCCCTAGCACAATGGGGTGATGAACTGGTTGAAACAATCACAATATACTGTTATGTAACAATTTTAATATAGATATTTTGATGTTTGTGTTGTTAATAACTGTTACATATTTATGGAACATGAAAATTCTAGTAAATACACAGCCTCAGTGTGTTTTGCAAGTACTATAGATATATCTCTTTAGCAGTCATTATGTGTTGATATCCAATTGGTGCTTAACATGTAACAATTGCCTTATTACATTTAAATTAAATCCTCCTTGAGCCAAATTTAATTTACAGTGTGGCCTGAATTACTCACAGGACTGACAAATGTTTTGATTGGAGCATTTGTAAATTGTTTATATTGCTTTATTATTTTTAAATGGATAGATTTATTTTTTTTTCTCTTTTTTATTTCCTGATACCTGGTCACACAGTTTTATATGGGTAAGTGGAAAGACAGGGCTGTCAGGTTCTTTCTCATTCTAATCCAGAGCTGCTAATATTGCTCAGAAACTTTAGCAACCAGACACAGTCTTAGCATCCTTTGATCATTTCATTTCAGGATTCATTTTATGCAGTAGGCATTGAAATCTTCTGTGAATAAGATTTATAAGACGTCTGTAATTGACTAAATGCAGGGCAGATTCTCAGCTGGTCTAAATCTTCATATGTTATGTACATCAGTTGAGGACCTGTCCCATTATTTTGGGTTTCCTCCTGCTAGATTTTTTTGAAAAGACGCTCCTGGAAATGTTCTCCTCAGTACATATTCTGTTCTATCAAATGTGGTACCAACAGCATAGTCTGCAATTGCAGCAAATTACTTTAATATGATTATTATTAAAATATTCCTTTGGATTCTTTCTACAAAGTGACTGTTCCTCATCAGAGGGAAAACACACAGGTATGCTCTGTGCAAGTGAATTCAACCCCTTAGTACTCCGATTCCCTGAAATTCTCCATATTGATTCGTAACCTTTGGTGGGGGGGACTTAATTCTCCATGGTTTCTGATCACTTAGGCTTTTCTGGGCTTGGGTAAAACAGCATGCCGCATGTTTTCCTAACAAATTGCATTCGGACACTTTCCGACACTTTCATTATTTTAACTCAGGTAATAATTAGTCACTGTCAGAGCTAGGACTTAGGTTGTGCAAATCAGAATAAATTTACTTTGCTGTAGCAGCAGTCACAAATGAAGCAATAAATTAGAAATAGCAAATTGTTACGGACTTAAGAGATCACTACCTGCAATCCAGGAAATTCTATAGCACTGCCAAGATTTCCTTGAGAGCTTAATTTTTCCAGATAGCTTTGTAACAAGCCCTGGAGATGTTATACACACAATGTTCCCTGAGACAGTACATTGAGACTCTGCTAGTGCAAAAAAACAGAATAACTGCAGTGTTTCTTATTAAAATGAAATGCATGTCCTTTGAAGGTCTTCAGGGTTCAGAATCTTTTCTAACTGCTATATCCTTACTGTTTGTATAGATTAAATACACTGTGGGTAGTTGAAAAGCTCTATCTAACATGAGGCTGCTACATACTGCCTTATAAAATCCATTAAAGTCCATCAGATCCACTGTCTCAGTAACATGCAGCCTGGGCTGCTTCAATGAAGCATATAGTGCCTGCTTTGAAACTTGATTAAAAGACTTCATTGAAAGTAAGGAAACTAACTAATCAGAATGCAGGGGTTGCCATCATGGGACTTCAAAAGTTCATTAATGCCCCCACTATGGCAAATCAGATGGGGGACAATAAAGGTGCAACAGAAGTGGGGATAGGATGTCACCCCTTTTCTAGATGTTATCTAGGGGCATAGAGCAAGAGACTGGAATCTTGGGCTCTATTCCCAGTTCTTTCTCTGATTTGCTGTCTGTTCTTGAGCAGAGCACTTAGGCCTGCATTTTAAGACTTTTGAAAATGTAGGTCTCCATGGCTCTGTGACTCAGTTTCCCCATTTCATAAATAACTTCTCGGGGGAGGCAGGTATTTGACTCAACCCTCTGAATTGCTTTGTGACGGTGATCTGTGGGTACACATCTCCCACCTTCAAGCGTTCCAACTAGGCAATCACGTACTTCACATCAGCTTGTTAGGCGCCTTTTTAGGGTTCCCACCATAGTGCCTGAAGAAGTGATTGGCTATTGTATATCTCCCATGTCATCAGTTCTTACAGCTGCTTTACCTCACAACTTTAACAGGTGAGTGATAGTGAACTCACAAGCTTGAACAGTCAATCTCACTAGTGTTAATTCTCTTGTGAACAATGATCGTACAGCTTCACTCAAGAGATCCTTCACTAAGGAGTTGATTTATGTGACCAGAGTATATGTGTGTTTATTCTCCTTGTTCAACAGAAACCATAAACAAAATTCTTATGAATTGCTATTATGAATAGCCTGTTTAGAGTATTGTATGGTCTTTTTTCACACACTATATCTTATCTAAAGTTTATGACTGCAGGATGGACTACTTGTTCTGCAGCAACTCTATAGATTATCTCCATTACCAATTACAGAGAATGTCTTTTTCTGAGCCTTGTCCCTACCCATTTGTTACGTCCTTAAATGAATGAGGGTCTTGATTACAGGCTTCTTTGCTCAGGAAACCACCATATTTGCAAACACAAATGCATATATACACTCTAATGAATAATGAAGATTATTTATTGCATGTGCTTGAAATAATGGTTGATTTTGGAGTGCCTTTCATAAAACCCACATCAGAAAGTGTGTTATGTCCTGACATTTTCATTGCAGTTCAAGTAAAATAGTCTTTGGAAATTGTCTTGCTACCAAATTGCAATCATAAAGGCATGGCTTCAGACTCTGAGAATCACTTCAGATTGTGAACTTCTGGATAATATATAACATAAAGAGTTTAATTGAATCAGCCAGTTGGGTTTTTGCCCAGAAAAGTGGGAATTTAAATGCTGATGCAGCTTTAGCTTCCAATGACACCAGTCAGCACTCCTTAGATTAGATTGTAAATAATCTTATTTTAGGATATGCAGTATGATAGCGATAGACTTGTCTGTAAACTTGCTAGCAAAAGTAATTAAATAATTCCATTGTGTACTAAGACATATGAAAAATCACTGACCCCAAAGAAAGATTTGATAAGTATTTTCCAGCAGTTACAAGAAAATACTAAATTTTTAGCAACCCTTGTCTTATTTTGGAGCTGCTGTGGCAAACCACCACTAACAAAATAAATAAAAACTCAGCCAGAGTGAAATCCTGACCATTCCTGACCCCCATTTGAAGACATTTGTGGCAAGTATCTTTCAACCCAACTGGATGTTGAGAATTCCTCCTTTCTGGGACCAGAAATTCAAGCTTGGTTCACATGCCACATTTAGAAGTTCATCCTTCTTGATTTGAACTCTGAACATCTCACATGAGATTTTTAAAGCTGCTACAGACAGAAAAAAAAAATTTGGAAAGATCTCACAAAACATCCTAAAAAATGAATAAAATCCACCCAAAATAAATTAAATAAAGCAGAGCTGGTCAACACTTTTCATTCAAAACTCTAAAATTAAAGAAAATGGCCTTTTGGGAGGCTAGGGGGAATACAGAGAAGATTTTCTTTTTTCCATTTCCCAGTTGGTTAATAAAAAAAAATCCCAAAAGTGGACAACAAAAACATTTTTGTGTTTTTTTAAGTTTTTGCCTTACCCTGCCCCCATTACTCTACTTTTTATCCTCCTCTTCCACCTTTTTCATTAACAAAGAGACAAGAAGAAGAAGAAGAAAAAGAGGCTGGAAATTTAAAAACTGGAAAAAAAGAAAGGTTTTGGTTAAAAAAATTCCATTTTTAATTGAAAAATAAGAAACATAATTTTTTAAATGGAAAAATTCAAGAAAACAAAAAAGTGTGAAAATGTTTAATTAAATATGACTACTATCTTTCAGCCAAATCTAAAAGTGTTTTCTGAGGAGTGGTGCTACCTACTATGAGCAATATCTGGTTTAAATCAGGTGAAAAACAATCACTGCTAACAACAACCTCTGACACAGGTAAATATACGGGACTTATCATAATTTTATATCTTGGGCATAGACTGGTTATATTACTTCTCCATGGTTTCACAAAGTACTAGTGGCAGAAATAGAACACAAAAGTTCAAACTCCCAATCCCTTGCACTATCCATTGCATACCCTACCTATCTACCTCCCACCCTAATTATCATCACATTTTCTTTACGATATTGACAAGGGTTCTGGCGGAGTGGAGGCTGTTAGATGACGTTGTTTTTTTCTATAATCATTCTGTTGGCGTTAGCAGTGTAAAACTACTACTGACCAGAGATTTGTTACATTATGATGCACCAGTGGCATACGTAGATATAAAGCCAGCCCATTGGGCCACCAAGGAAGACATCCTCCCCATTGCCCTGTCACAGCACAGCCACTGGGTTGTGGTGAAAGAGAGAGGAGTGTGGCTTGAGTGCTGCTGTGCTTTGGCTATTCTCAGCTTCTGGGAGGGCCCATTAGGACATTATGCAGTTTTTGTGAATTAGACCAGCTTTGAAGCGTCTTCTGACTTATGCTGAGGGGCTGGCCAAGCCTACAGTCGCTCCAAAGTAGGGGACGTGCAAAGGTGACTTAAAGCAACCTTGACCCTCTCATTGTCTCATTCCTGCATCAAGAGTAGCTCAGCTGGAACAGAGACTTTGGGATCCTACTTCTCCCCAAAACATATTAGTCAACAGCTCTATTTCAGCTCCCCAAAAATGTGAACATACATCCAAAATCAACTTTGCAGATGGCTTTTACTTCCATTAAATTCCACACAGTGGAAAAAGCCATATATTTTGTTTAATTCAATTACGGGTATACAGCACTTGCAAAAAAATAGCTTCATATTTGGATTTATGGAATTATTTTATTGAAAAAGAATTATGTTACATATTTAAATCCCTGGTGGCAACTAATGTTTTATTAAACACTGTGTAAATCCAGCTGTGACCATGCAATAAAACCTCCAAGGGGCAAAAAAAGAGAGTATTTTATATTTGATTTCTGCATGCAACTACTCACTTGCCTAAATTCTGCCCATATGCCATTCTGTTCTCTTTGACATTGATGTTTAATATATGTTCAACATGCTGCACCCCGGCTTAAGTGTTCAGAAGGAGCATAGCAAAATTACATATACCTATAAAATTCCATAAATCTGGGCCCAAGGTCACAAATCAAAACCTTGTGCTAATCTATTATACAAATGCACTTAACGATGGTTAAAAAAATACACAGGAAGCCAATCCGTAGCAGGAGAAGTTGATTCCGTAATAGAAGTTTAGGAACTAATGATGTGACTCCGTTGACAGATATTCACCACTGTAATTAGCTTTAAAGTAAATCCATTTGTTTGGATTTATTTTTTTGTCATCAGAACATGCATTTTCACTCTCATGTGCCCAGTGTCTGAAAGGTTTACATTACATAAAATTAGGACTATATAAACTGTCTGCTTCATCTCTTTTATAATATGATTGCCCCTTCCCTTGAATAGGGTAGCCTAATTGATAGCCTCCATTGTATGCAATGCACGTCAATAAATACTGAACATGAATGTGAATCAATATTGTGTTAGTATTGGGATTAAGCAAGCTATTTTCTGCTCTTTTTTTCCCTGAAGTGATGAATATGAGTAAATAAAATGAGTGTTTGTCTGAAATTGTGTCTGGGGATTAGGTTTTGTGTTTTTCTGTTCAGGCACAGCACTGCAAGTGACTCTGTCCTCACTACTTCGGCCTAGTGCTGACAATAGAAAACTCGGGCATGATGCTTGAGAGGAAACAGGAGAACCTTTCCTTGCCCCTAAACAAACCAGCTGCAGTTACAGAAATTAAAAGGTTCAACTTCTTATAACTATTTTTCCTTCTCCCCTCTAATTTATGAAAGTCTAATTTATAGCGATATTATTGACTTCTTGATTTTGTTTGTTATTCTGTGGCATATACAGTGCCAAATCACTGCAGGATCCAATACAATGCCACAGTCCACAGGCATCTTATATTTACTGTGCGCATTTTTATAGCATGGCACAACACAGCTCAGTGATAAATGATCCTGGAGACCATTTTAGACCTGCTCTTGATACTACAGAGCTTCTCCAAAGTGACTGTCAGTGGGAGATGAGACTGGAAAAGGAATTTAATGTAATTAAAAAAAAAGAAAAAAAGTCCTGGTTGTCACCAGCTCAAAGTTAGGCTCTGGGAATTTAAAGTCTGAAAGGTAGGAGCTTATGAAAAAGTATAGGCCATTACACTACTAATCAAAATCAGAGTGCTTCAAAAGTAGAGAAAGATGAGTCTGCATTGTGAAATGCATCACGCTAACTGTGTAATGTGCACATTGGGGAAAGGATCTCACCTGATTTATGTAGTGATCAGAATTCATTATTTGAGGTGACAGGCTAGTGCACTGACGCTTTGTGCTTTCAAGCCCAGCCAACACTTCCTGGCTTGGACATATTGCGTTTTGTCTCTAAGCAAACAATTTATTTTTCAAAATCATCTAAGTGACTTAGAAGCCTAAGTTTCACTGAAAGTCACTAAGACTTAGGTGAGTCAATTGATAAAATTCTAAGCTTTAAGCAAAAAAAAAAAAAAAAAGCAGTGGCTCACAGGTAATCATTTGTTGGGTTCATAAAGCTATTTCTTGATTTTAATTGAGAAACTGACTTTTGTCAACAACATTTTGTTGTAAGTTTTGTTTTGTGCAGGTGCATGAAAAAGTCATTGGTTTTTACGCACACACACAAATCAAACACACTGTGTTGCAGAAATGCACAAAACTATCAATTTTTTTGCCCAGCAGCAAAAATGAATTCCTACATTGCCATACACACACACACCCAACTTGCAGTGGATGAACTATTGTTTCCTTAGCTTGGATTTCCTACAATTAGTTTAAATGGTGGCTTGATGGCATGCTTATGACTAATCAAGTCTCCAGTTGGAGGAGATCTGCTTAATTTTCTGTGGCATCTTGCATCATAATATGTCACATCAACTTGGATGAAACAGTGGACAGGTTACCACTAAATAAGGCATCATTCTTAAATGAGTTGGTTGAACAGTCTCTAAAAACAAACAAATATCAATGACTTGACCACCAAGTGTCTTAATTCTTTTACGACTAATTATTATTATAGTGATGCTGTTTCCTTCAGATCTGGAAGAGTGGGGGAGAGGACACAGTTTTGCACAAAATAGTGAGTTTGCATGCGTCCTTTGAATTGTAATCTACACGGGCTGCCTCTCTTGCTCTGCCTAGTGCGTTACCTCCAAGTACCTTAGAAATTAACAAGCCAGCAAATTCAATCAAACTTTTTTTATTGGCCTCCCGCCCCTTTCTCTTTTGTTGCTATAGTAAAAATGTTTCTACTTTTCTACATCTGTCTGCTGTTACCAACAAAACAGTGGAGAACAGGAGGCGATCTTTCTGTTTTCGTTCCAGCAGCCTGGCTCTGAATGAGTTTAATCGGCTGAGAAATGTGACTGAAAAGGGCTTTGCTACCCTTTCTAACTCCACTGAGCTCAGGTTTTCTGTAGCCTAGCGAGTGACACCCTATGCCTTATTTCACTGTGGATTATTTAGAATGCTTCAATTGTGACTTGTCAATGTGGTCCAGGACAGATCAAGGCAAAATCTCCGACAAGAAAACGGCAATGTGAATATGATGTGACTGACTCCCACACAATAGACTAATACCTCTTAATTTGGACTTTTAGCAATTGTTTACCATCCGTATGCCCTTGAAGATTCCAAATCCATTCTTACAGAGAAGAAAAAAAATCTTTTTTCTCCCGGTATGCTTGTTCCCCCCCAACCCCCCATAACTGGAGAGCATCGATCAATGACTCTGTATGCATTTAATAGCTTTATTTCAAAGCACTTTACTCTTAAAAGCACATCTCAGCATGGCATACTATTGAAATACTGTGCAGGTGTAATTAAATGAGCCAATTTTTGGTCATGTGCTGTATGCAGTGTTCTTTGTTTGCTGTTAGAACTGGCAAGATGAGGGTTGGTCATTTCTTATTTTTAGTTGGGCGTGATTTTGTTTTTGTCCTTTTTTCTTAATTAAAATATATTATTTAGTTAATGTGAAATTAGTGCTGGTTAAAGATTTACAGAGAATAAAATCCTCATCGGAACTATACATCACAAGAACTAACAGCACAAACTTCTTGATATGCTGAAAACCAGTTGTGTGTCTCATTAGCATCAGAGGGGCAAACTTTGTGGGTGAGGGGGTTATTGAGTAGACCTTTCATGCACCCATCTTATGAGACTCCTCTATGGAGATTGCCAGAAAGTTGCCTATTAATGCCAATAATGGTGACTTTTTTTTTAAAGATATGGTCCATATCCATTAAGAACTGGACTGAAACCATCAACTTATTTCATATAGGTCACTAAGCAACCATCAGATAATGGGTTTTGTTCACACCTAGAGCTTGAAAAACACTGCAAAAAGTGTTTGAGAGTATTCATATGAGTAAAACCCGTGAAATTCCTTTGAAGGTGTTTGCTATCTTTTATAGTTACTTTTTTCTAACAATCGGCTGCAGAAAGAGAAAACACTCATGCACATATATTCACACCAGAAATGTTAGTGGGCCATTTTAAAAAATATCTTTGCAGTTTGGGAATCATCCAATCATGAAGAAGAAACAATGCCATGTGTCACAGATGACCAATCAGGCATCACAATTATGATTGTGCCAATCAGGCAATTATGAATAGGAAATACTCAAAACAATAGTCATGGTAAATAGTTTGAGATCAGTCCACTGGCAGAAATATGTTCACAGGAACCATTTATCATGTAATTTGGAATTATGAACATATTTGTAAAAATCAAAGTCAGTCTGTGGCTAATTCATGAACAAAAAAGAAGATAAATTCATCAGATAAATTGTTCACTGTGGATAGTTAGCTGAGCTCCAACTTGGGATGGCATTGAACCTGGTGACCTAGAGGTGTAGAGCTGAATAGCCCATCACCAATCACATCTGAATCCAGTGTACCAGACTGTCTATTTGAAAATTAAACAAAGACCCAACTATAGTAATTGTGTCACTTTATGTACTAACAGTAATTTTCCTGGCTAAGCTCAATATCTGGATGAGCAAATAGAGCAATTGCCTGTTGTGTCACTTCTCTTTTCCAAAACTTTACATCTGTTCAATTCTTTCTCAGTGCTTTCCTACTGCTCTTCACAAAAACATAGCAAAGCTCCTTATAATAGGCAATAAACTGCACAGATGACTGAACCATATGAAATAAGACAAGACCCAGAACCTTCACACAAAATTTGAACCACAACTGAAGCAAACAAAACACTCCTTGGATAACTCCTTCCCCCAAACATTGTTCATTTTGGATAGGTCTGTTCATTAAAGCTGGTCTGAAAATGGTTTCATTATCCCCACAGAAAATTTTGACTTTTTGTCACAAAGCCAAAAACCAAACATTTTTGGTTTTCCAGTGAAAATCTGAACAATTTAACACAAAGTAGGCACATCTCTCCCCTCCCCCACTTCCACAAAAAATCATTTTATCAAAAAAAAAATTCCATCCAAAAATTGAAGACTGCCCTACTGACCACTCGTGGTGTCAATTTATATGAATGGTCATGTCAGCATAGTTTGTAAATAAGCATTATTCCATTGACTCCAGTGGATCAATGCTGACTTCTCCTGTCTGAGGATCTGACCCAGTTAAGGGAGAAGGAATGCATGGTGTTATCTAGGCAAAATAAAATAAATGTCACTGCTCCAAGACATTTACAGTATATAAAAGAAAATCTGGCTCTTTCTATCAGCCTCCTCATGGAGGGAGGGGAGGAGGAAGAATGAATGAGTCCTGCTGCATAGTGGCTCTCTGAGCCATCCTGCTAGTGTAACGCAGGATTAATCAGAAAAGTTAAAGAAGAAGATGTTCTACAGTGCATCATACTGCTATACCAAAAGGAGCAGGCACCCCCCATCAGCCCTTCTTACACACTGCAGCATATGCATGGGGGATCAGCAATCCATTGGACTGGCAGGCTGGTATGAATGCCACACATTTGAGGCAGGCATATTAGCCAAGCTTCTCCATGCCTCTTTAGCTTGCAACCAACTGCTAGGTTGCAAGCTGGTCTGCTAAAGAAAACATAGCAGGTCTGTGCAACCTGCAGAGGCCAATCTATTGGCTTCTTCCCCAAGATACAGCTAAGGAAGCAAGGGTTAATTCAGGACCTTCCAGTCTGACCCATCCAGTGGATTAGAAGGTGAATAGGAATCTCCAGGTAGGAATTGCCAAAGCAACTAGCATCAGATACAGTAGAGGCTGAAGGGACTCCTCCTGTGCCTTCTGAATTCTTTCTCCAGTCAATGATCATACAATATTTCTCGATCCACATTTTTGCCATGTTTTTGATTATTGAGGGCTGAATATGAAAGTGTTTGGCTTGGATAAGCACTCCAATGTATGGATTTTTGTGTGTGCTTATTTCACCTCCTTTGGCAGCAATTATTGGCATTTATCACTAAGTCTCTCCTTAGATATAATTGCCATCTCCTTTGACGTGGTTAACTAGAAGCAAATATTAATATGTGTTTAATGGGCTTTCATAAACTGCTAGTGGTCCAACTTTCACTTTGTACTAAAAAAACGTTGATCTGTGATTTTTGCTGCTGGTTAAATTTAACTCAAAGGTTTAAAGAAAACACATCACTCAGACTCGTAGTGCATGAATTGAGGTCCTTCTGCCACCAAACGCCTGTCTTTCCACACACTCATTTCCACACACCTTCTTTCCTCTCATGGGACCCTGGGAAAATATTTCTCTTGACATGAACTCCTGAGCAGCTAGCACTTGCATTTTCTTTCCATGCACATTTGATTCAGAGTAGTGTTGCTTTTTCAGAAAATATTTCTTTAAGAAATTAGGAATGATCTTATTTTGTTTGTCACGGTAGATAATCAAACTCGTTGCACTGAGAACATGGAGATTGTGGGGTTGGGGGAGAGGGATATTTTAATTTTAATTCGCTTTGATTTAGGGACCTTCTTCCAAAATCACTTAAAATACTTTTTAATATGTAATTCTGTGCTTTCTGATGGTTCTACAGGATGGCATTTATGGGTATGGTAAGGAGAGTTCTGTAAGAAATGTAAAGCCAAAAGGTTTTATAGCCTCCTATCTAATAGCAATAATTAATTAATAATCCTTGAAATTTACGTAGTGTTTTCTACTCAAGGATCTCAAAATGCTTCCATCTAAAAAAAAAAAAAAAGTCCCTAAGTAAGATGTCCTCCTCATTTTATAGATGGGGAATCGAGTTGACAGAGAACTGAAGTGTCTTGAACCAGATCTCCTGAATCCTTCAACTGTGCTTTAACTGTAAGGCCATCCTGAATCAGTTACCCTATAGTTCAGTTAGAAGTAATGATAAGAAAACTGGCTCAGATAAACAAGCAGTGACCTGAACTTTCACCCAGAACTCAGACCTAATTTGAAGCACATTTATTTGTGGCTGACATTCTCAAATTAGTTTAGGTAACTTATTTCCCCTTTCCCCCCTCACTTTCATTCTTTTGTGCTTCGTGGATCCCTCAGGAACTGGAAAGGGAAGTGATGAAATGCCCACCACGACTACCGAACAGTTTATACACGCAGAAGAAATTCTTCCCTGAACAGTCTGAAAAGGCCTAAAGCCAGATTGTTCAGAGGGCAGCTAAATCTTCACTTTCTTTCTCCCTAGTCCTTCTGCAGATGGATAATAAAGCAGCTGGTGTCTGTCACCTTTCCTTTGAAGCTATTGTTATTGTTGAGGGTGAAGTGCAAATATCGGCAAGTAGAGTTAGCTACACTGTGGCAAGACCAAGGGCTAAATCCTAAATGATATAAATCAACATTTTATTGGCTTACTCAAGCTGAGAAACTGGCTCTTCAAGTCTGCAGTAGAAGCATATTTTGGGCACTTCAGCTAATTCCCATTGCATTATGGGGTGAAGGTAGGATTTCTGCAAAATAACAGAAGGCGGAATATTCACAACAATAAGTCTTTAGGAAATGGATATGGGGTCCCAGTTTACTAGTCTTCATCTCATTGAGGGCAATAAATTTCCCTGAAGACTCTATTGGCAGGGTATCACTGCTGAAAATGTTTGCTGCCGGCAACCCTATTATTTTCCATGAGAAACACAGTCCCGTGAGAAAGCACGTTCTCACTCTTTTTCTGTGGGAAACACCAGCAGAAGAAGTAGCCCAAATCCTGCGAGACTGCGCAATTGGAAACAACACCAGAAGCCGTCTTGTTTGTGTAACGTATTGTAAAAATATTGAAGGGGAAAGATATGTTTTCATAAAATTATCTCCGTGCGAGAGCTCAGTTTTAAAGAGCCTCTGGATTTATATCTACCAGCTAAATTTCCCAAGGAGGTTCAGTCTATTCCAGTTGTCAATTTATGATCTTTAAAACATTTTTAAAATTGACTGAACCTTAACTACATCCCACCTCATCTTGTACGAGCCAAGTTTTACAGATGCCATCTTAAAAATCAATTCAAAGAACAGCCATAAACTTGAAAGCTTCCTATTTGAAGTGTATATGGCAGAATGCAATTTTGTTTAATTTTAATTGACAGAGATGTCAGCCTCAGAGAATATTTTAGAATATTAGCAGGAACAGTAAACTCGTGCCTTGACACTTTTATGATATAATGGTATAATTCTCTAGAAAAAAAAAAAAACCCACCACTGTCAGGATTTACACAAAAGTAGTACATGCTTTACTTTTTCCTCAGTAAAGGAGTGACAAATGTATTACTAATTACACCATTACTTTATTATGTAGAACCAGTCATAAAACCCTTGATGTACACTCAGCAAATCCTAGTTTCGTGGAAATGGAGGTTTTTGTTTTGTTATTCCAAAGTGAGGACCTCCATCTGTGGAACTTAGTCCTGTTCACTAGAGTCTGTGTATTGATGTAAAATTTATAGCACAATGCAAGCCATATTTGTTGACACAGGGGTAGATCCTCAGCTGGTATAAATAGAGCTATGACCTTTTATTCCTGCTGAGAATCCACCCTCTAGACATGTTAATCGGTTATCATGGAAGGCCTAAGTATATTCACTTGAACTGGTTGTCTCAGATTCAGAATATTTTATGTTAGCTGTTTGGTTTTTTTATGGTGCTCATATGCCACGGCAAAGAGCACCACATAAAAATACATAAATAAATGTATTAAAGTATTTACATAAGTCATGTGGAGGTGCCAGTCTGATTCCAACAGATATAGAGATGGACCTGAAGTGAAAGTCTGTATCTGGAACCTTTTTTATCACTTCCCTCAAACATTAAGTATGTTCTGGATCTGAACCTACATCCAAATTTTGTAAATGCTCCCACCTTTATAATAGTCCAAACTAAAACCCTCCCTCTCCCACACCAAGTATTGTGGTGTTTGAAGTCCAGGTCAAAATGCTGTACCTTCATCCCTTTTCTAAACAAAGACATGAAGGGAAATGACTTGGGATAACAGGGCCGACCGGGGTGGGGGTGGGGGTGGCGAGTGGGGCAATTTGCCCTGGGCCCCAAAGGGGCCCCCATGAGACTATAGTATTCGATTGTAATGCAACTTTTTTTTATGGAAGGGGCCCCCGAAATTGCTTTTCCCCAGGCCCCCTGAATCCTCTGGGCGGCCTTATGGGATAATGTGAGTAATAACTAACTTTAATGGAACTACTTGTACGCTTAAAGTTAAGTATGCCCATTAGTACTTTGCTGTATTGTGTCTAGCTGCTTAAGCCAGGTATGTTAGTAAGATAGTGAGCAACTAATAATTATGGATGGACAAGCCAGTTGGAGTAAACAAGAACTGGCCAGAACCTTTGCCCTTCTTTTGAGGCAAACCCAAAGTGAAGGTCAAAAGAGTTTGTTAAGGATGTGCTTTTTCTGAGTAAATTGGCAAGACTTTTGAGGTACATCCACCACTAGTAAAGGTGTTGGCATTGTGTCCCCCTGGAATTCCCATGATCAGAGATGAACTCGTTTTCCTATTGGACAGGCATGTGCATGGGGCTGGAATGAATGATAATGTGCTATGGCCAAAGCTGGTATTTTGTGACCATGGAGCTTTTAATATGAGGGCAGAGGAATCAGGATTAAGGACTGCAGCTGCTAAGATGCTAAAGACCACATATAGCTCCCATGACTTGGTTGTTATCAAGCGTAAAATCTTTTGAATACATCCTTAAATGGTGGCACTGTCCTAAACTACTCTCCTTCAAAAAGCCTTTCATAACTTTAAGCTGGAAAAGGTTGTTGTGATGCTGACGGACCAACTGCCAACTCATGCCAAGGTCCCCATGTCTTAACCGAAATACACAACTGGAATCAGTCTGGAGCACCTCTATGTTAGTATTGTTAAAAGAGGTCTTAGAATCATAAGGATATGTTTAGTGTTTAGACTTTATTTAACTCTTTCAAGTTGCTGATGCTTCTGTGTCCTCTATTATAAGGTAATATTTGAGAGGTTGTGTTGTGAGCTTCTGTGACTGTGTAAATCACAGGAAAGGGACATTAATTAGCATGAAGGGCTGATCTTCAACAGGTGTTAGACCCTTCCCAAAAAGAAAGGTCCATCCACACTAGATGGACTATTGTGGGGCTTTGCAACTGGAATTTCCTATGTACCATCAACAAGAGGACCAAAGACTTTTGTTGTTATTCTGCCTCCTCCCTGTGAAGATGAGTCATGCAAAGGAATCCTTCCATCAGCTGAACTTTGCAACCAAAAGCATGTGGAAAGAAAGGAATAAAATTCATAATAAGAAGGAACAGATTATCTCTATGCTGCTTGGACCCAGGGGAGAAAGATGTTTCTAGGCATAAGCAAGAGATTCCCAGCTGTTTAGCCTGGGTTAGGCCTAACTATCAAATAGAGCTTGCTGATGATAGAAGCTTTTATTACCTTTTGAAATGTAAGATTGTAATGCATTTGTGTATCTGTGTTTACCTACTTTAACATTGTAAATAAATTATCTTATTTCCTTGTCCTATTTAATAAATCCTTATATAGCTTATCATAGGTTGGCTACAAGCATCTGGTGTAAGATAATAAAGTGTAATTGACTAGGGTAAGGGACTGGTCCCTAGGACTAGGAATAACCTGAATATTTCTGTGATTCTTGGTGTAAGGGACCAGCTATCACACAGGTAAGCTCACCTGGGTGGGGGGATAAATTGGAGCACACAATTAGGATGTTAAGGATGTTATAATACCTGAGGAGTTCACACTTGATAATTGATTGGTGAAATCTAAATATAAAACTCAAAATTAATTTGGTGTTTGTGCCCTGGTTCCAAACACTCTGTCCTGACGTCAATCCTCTAGATTCATTGTAGGCAGTGTTACAGTTGGATTTGGCAGTATTATTTTCAATAACATGCCAAAGGCCTTTGAAATCAATTCCCATTAATTTCAAAGGACTTTGCATAGTAAAAATAATACCTAGAAAAAGCACTGTAATGAAACTGCTGCCTTAATTGCTCTGACCATCTAAGAAGAACAGTGAGTATTTTATTCTGTAGAACAACACTGCACAAATTAAGCTAAAGGAATGAAACTCAGATCAGTTTGGAGGTTTGATAGGCAGCATGGTCTGGGGGAATGGGCATGATTTTCAGCATTTGATATAATAACTTCTATCTATCTATCCTTCAGGATCTAATCAAATCTCTCTTACACAGTCTCTCAGTGGTATTTATACCAATCACTGTAATATCTGGATTCTGAGTGCTAATCCCAGCTCTGCCACTGTTTTAATGAGTGGCCTTTGGCAAACCTCTAGCTGTAAAATGGAATAGTGAGAAGATGATTCAGTTAATATTTGTATGCCACTTTGAAAATGTAAAGTGCTACATACTATAATTATTTGGAGCTTTGGCACAGAGAAGCCCCCACAGAGCTTTCGATGCTTAAACAAAGTGTATCCAAACTCTTTCCCTCCATGTCATGTCATGTAGCCAAACATTATTGCAGTATCCAGTGCAGCGGTCTGCTACACAGAAGGATCCAGGTGCAGGATCCCCATTTAAATGATGCAAAACTTGATTGTTTCACTTATTATTATTCATTTCTTATTTATTCTTAGTAGTGTGCACTATGTGCCAGATACTTTCCAGACTCTCAGGTAGGATGGTCCCTTCTACCAGGAACTAATTCTCAAAGGATATTTTTTGTGGGTTCCCATTCAAGTTTATATGAACCCAATATCTGAACGTGGGAGTTCAGCCTAAACCATTGAATATTACATGGCTTCCACCCAAACCCATTAGTTGCCCCAGAAATACTTAAAATTCAGCTCAGGTTCTCCAAAGGGTTTATTCCATTCTGGAAAGTTGTATATAGTGTATCTTCGGTCAATATTTTTATTGCAAAAGTTTGGCACTGCTCACTGTGATGGGTTGGAGCCCTTTGGGGTGTCACCAAATGTGCTAGACTGCCACTGAGTCAGTCTGTTCTGTCAGCCTGGGTCCCTTTTACCTGGCCTTGCTGAGTTAGGCTCACAAACCTCTTCCAGCCAAGCACACAGGCAGGACCACATCCAGCTGTACAGAGAGACGGAGACCCTCTCTGGAAAGATACAGCCTTAGGGGCTTGCCCCAAAACTCTGGTGCCCACTCCCTTTTAGGAGTATAAACCCAAAGGTTTTATGAAATTCACCCCCTCCCTCAATGAAGAGGGAGATATGCACAACTTCTTGCCCCCCCACCATTACATAAACTGGGTTATATTTTAAACAAGAAATAAATTTATCATTATAACTACAAAAGGTAAATTTTAAGTGAATATAAGAGATAACAGACAGAACAAAGCAGATTACTAAGCAAATAAACCAAAGTATGCAAGCTAAGCTCAGTATAAGCAGTGGTTCTCAAACTAGGGCCGCCACTTTGTGTAGGGAAAGCCCTTGGCGGGCCAGGCCGGTTTGTTTACCTGCCCTGTCCACAGGTTTGGCCAATCACGGCTTCCACTGCCTGCGGTTGCTGCTTCAGGCCAATGGGAGCTGCTCTAGGGTAAAGAAATAACATTTGTAGCTTGGCTCAAATGCGTGAGGATTGTCCACACTAGCCTTTACCAAACATGCTAAATACTTCTAATTAATTAGCAATCAATGATGGATAGAATGATCCCCTTCACTCAAGAGATGCATTTCTGGCAGATACAAGCATTAAGAGCTTCTGCATCCAGCTCTTCCTGGGTAAAGGAATATGCCAGCTTAACATCATCACTACAGTTATCTGTTAAGCACTAGTAGTGTGATTGGTCCTGTAAGTAACAGAAGAATATATGGCCCATGACCCCAAATCTTTACATTATAAATCAGACAGACTCAGGACAGCATAGGCACATTTTATTCACCAGTAAAGCTCAAATCTTTGGCTCAACAGTGCAAGTATCTCCTTTTATATTCATTTCTAAACCATCATTCAAATTCCTTGAATAAATGTATGGGATTAAATGAAGTGTTATATTATTCCATGTACAAAGAGTAACAGTATATTTTCATTGTAAATGGCTTTATATTATTGTAGATCAAAGGAAAAGAACAAAACAGGAGATAACAAGGGTAAAGTCTCCGGGGCGGGGAGAGGGCACAGTGGGTGAATTTTCTGCTGGGACAGGCAGCATAGCACAAAGACTCCTGGAAATTTAAAAATTATGCAAAATCGTTATAATCCTATAGATGTAACCATCATGAAGAAGGAGAAGTTTTGGCACACAAACAAAAGGTGTGACGGGAAAGGATGGAGTGCTACCTGGTATGCTTGAGAGTCCAAGAGTCAGTGAAGGAAACAAAAGATGTTGTGTTTGTTGTCGTTGTGGGATATACAGATGGAAGATAAAGGGGGGAAATTAAAGGATCTTCCAAAAAGAGATTCCCCCCCACATTGAAAATGCAAAACAGGCACCATGAAGGATTAACTGCTTGCTTGTAAAATCTCATGTTTCAACATTAAGCCATTTTTAGCTGTAACTTGGCAAAGAGATCTCTGTTTTTTTGACACTCTATAACTCAGCCATGACTTCTAGCCTGCTCTGAAGAGAACGCCACACCTGGACTGGCATCTTGTATGCCAAGCTTCAACCTTCTGGGATTTGCATTGAATTTATGAGATTATCACATCCTGAAATGCAGACTTTATAAAATGAGAGTAAAAATAGTCAGCACTATAGCTAAATAGTAACACTTGGTGTAGCTGATAAACAACATTCTGAATAGTAGGTGGCACTTTTTTCCCAAGATCTATTTTTAAACATATCCAGTATTTCTTCGATGGTATGAAAAGCATCAGCCCATGGAAAGGTCCCACAGTCTGTAAAATGCTCGTGCTTATGCAAAAATTTAGTTAGAGAACAGTAATTAAAGTTCCAAAATTGAGAAAAATAATCTCATAAAACTCCTGTCTTTGTGACACTGTAACACTTAAAACTGTTTTAATCATTAGATAGATAGATAGATAGATAGATAGCTCTCAACCAAAGCCCACTGAAGTCAATGAAAGTCCTTCCATTGACTTTAATGAAGCTACAACTTGGTCTACAAATAATGTGTTAATTTACACATTGGGTTTCAGCCAGATATAATTTAAAACAGCTTAATTATAGATCATCATTCATCCTCCTTGGTGCACTGCAGAATAAAAGCTTTTTTGCTACATTGCTCTGACCCATCAGGTTTAAGGCCTATGATAGAACCTCACTACCCTTGACCTGTGACTGTTGGGTGACCTTCCTATTAATATCTTTTTCCCTTTATGTTGCCACTCTAAATTCTTTAGAGTTTTTTCTCCCTGATTTCTGGCTCAGGGTTTCTGAAAATAAGGTTCTAATACAACTGCTGATAGCCAGATCCTTTGCACTCACAGGACTATGAAGCATCACTAGATATTGTAGTATGAAAAAGTCTAACGCTGAACTGGGATTTCAAAGCAAGTGATATCAGTGTGACCATCCAGATTCTACCCTCATCTGTGAACACCCAATTTGACCCATAGCTTGTAAATGATTTTTTTTTCAGACTCACACTGCTCCCAACAGGTTTACACAAGGAAAAAAGTAACCAGATTGTTTAATAAATGTTGCTGAGCTAAGCTGATTTTATATTCCTGTGATGAGCAGGCCCCAGAGAGTTTGGTGATTTGGATAAGGAGGCAACATTTTAGGAAGCCAAACTGGACAAGTACTTTTGTAAGAACAGCCTTTCTAGGGAGATTTCTGGGAATTCCTACTTCTCATTCGACTAGAAATATTATGAAATTCATTACTGTGCTGAGGAATGTAAGTGATACATAGGCTTTTTCCTGGCTTAGTGCTTGGAGGCAAACCTCACACCCTATGAGTCCTTCCAGCTGTATTTCTGCACTTCCAATACCAGGCCTGACAGCTCTTAAGAGTGCAGAGATGCACGTATATAAAATATAGTGGGGAAAAGAAATTAGCCAATTTTTCAGATTTCCAAAGAAGAATCACTAGGGATTCAGTTTGAGTTTGGGATAAAGGTTTGGGCTGTTATTTTGTTATGTACCCCCTGTCCCCACCCCGCCCCGCTATAGCCTATCCATCAGGAAGTGAAACTGTTCTGCCTTCTAAATTGCTAAGTTACCAAGAATGAACTTTGTATACTGGCCTACTGTCCCCTCAACAAGCCTGCAGGATTATTAAGAACATAAGAATGGCATACTGTATCAGACCAAAGGTCCAACCAACCCAGTATCCTGTCTACCGACAGTGGCCAATGCCAGGTGCCCCAGAGGGAGTGAACCTAACAGATAATCATCAAGTGGTCTCTCTCCTGCCATCCATCTCCACCCTCTGACAAACAGAGGCTAGGGACACCATTCCTTATCCATCCTGGCTAATAGCATTTATGGACTTAACCTCCATGAATTATCTTAGTTCTTTGTTTTGCCTCTTTTGAAAAACAGAAAGCAAAGATTTTTTGACGGCCACCTGGGCCTTGACCAACTGTCCTCTAACTTACTTTAGATTTATTTTTGCAGTTGCTTATTGGAACTGACATGCGTAAGTTTTCTTAGATTGTTGGTATTCTAACTTGTTTTTTTCCTCATAGGTCAGTGTTTCCCAAACTTGGGACACCGCTTTTGTAGGGAAAGCCCCTGGCGGGCCGGGCTGGTTTGTTTACCTGCCCATCCGCAGGTTCACTGCTCCAGGCCAACGGGAGCTGTGTGAAGCGGCGGCCAGTACTACGTCCCTTGGCCCGCGCCACTTCCAGCAGCTCCCATTGCCCTGGAGCAGCGAACCATGGCCAGTGGGAGCCATGATCAGCCAAACCTGGGGACACGGCAGGTAAACAAACCAGCCCAGCCCTAAGCAAGCAGCATCCCAAGTTTGGGAAACACTGTATTATGGGAACAAATAAATAACTTTTCCTTATTCACTTTCTCCATACCACTCATGATTTTATATACCTCTGTCATATCCTACCTTAGTTTCCTCTTTTCCAAGTTGAAAATTTTGTATGAAGGAACTTAAGAACCATGGAAAGGAAAATGATATGGAATTTAGAAGAAGGAGAAGAAGAACTGGAAATGGTCCTGATTTTCAAAGTGTCTGACTTTACTCACTTTGAGGAACACATCACTCCACAAAGAGTCCAATAAATATCAGAGCTCTACTTCAGAAGTAAGGTGCTACACAACATAAAGATGGCAAAATCTGGCACATATTTTGGATTCAAATGCAAATATTAACGTCTTCAAAGTCTGGATCAGACTTGGGGTTAAGTCTCAAAACTAACCAACAAGCCCCCTCCCAGGTAGTATTAATTTTAGCTATAAAATATGTCAATTAAATTAATTATGACTAATTTTATATTTTCAAAGGAACACCAAGGCACTCTATAGAGCAGAAAGGCACCTGTTAATGAGAGGCCAGAATGGTAAGATAGATAAGTTGGATCACTGAAACAACAGACATAGAAAATCCCTCCTTTATATCTATGTATTTCAGAAGGTTCATTACATGCTGTGTCGACAACATAATATTTTTGAAATGACTCCTCTTCATTAAAGAGTCATTTTAAAGGCAGTTGATGGGTTCCAGGTTCATACTTTCCATCTAATATAAGAATCTACATATTAATTTCCTTTCCTGATGAACTTGTAATCCTTAAACAAAAAAGTCCCATTGGTTCTGATTCTGATCTCACTTAAATAGATTGACTAATACACACTGATGTAAGTCAATGGAGTTCCTGTCCATTGCTGTATAACCCATGTGTGGGAAATCAGGTCTAATGGGACTACTTGTGAGTACAAGGATTACAGGATTGGAATCTACTTTTATTTATTATTTTGGAAGGTTATATGCCTTTTCATGATTGGACATAATTTTCCTTAGCATAGCTTTCGATAGAGATGCATTTGCCTCCATGGCAGTATGCTTGATATATTGCATTGTTAATTTAAAGGCTTATTAATGAAAATTGAGTGTATTAAACTAAGCACGAAGCCTTCATTGTTTCGTAAGTGTATTTTGTCACGTTTAAAATACATATTAGGTTTGAAAAATAAAATCGAGTATTGTACATTCAAAAGAAAAAAAATAAGGTGATTAGCAAAACGGCTGGAGAATAATGAGACCAGAGTCAGGTTTAGAACATTTTAATTTTTATTGTCATTGTTAACACACATATTTGTGTGATGCACTATATTCATTTGATTGTGATGTGTGTGTTAGCACATTTATAATATGCATTATTTGATTGGGGGGGTGTGTGTGAGAGAGAGAGAAGGGATCATAACCTTTATTAAAGCGGTCAATATGGCACACACAGGACAGGTTTCTAAGCCTGGCATATATTTATACTTACACTCATTTGGAAACTAAAGAAGAAAAATCAATTGGAATTTGCCATTTGATTGTCTTTCACCTTGATTCTTTGATTTAAAATAAGCAGTTAAAGAATTAACATTGCCCCCAAAATGACAAAACAAACAAAAATCCTCAACCTGCCAAACAAACAAACAAACAACCCCTCCAACATTATTAGGCCTTCCAAAAGTAAATAAAAAGTGGTAGTGCTGAGAGTGAATTGCTGCAGTGATTCCAGGGAGAATCCTGATTTTAGCACTGCTGTACCAAATTTGTCATTTAGGAAAGCTCTGGTTCCCTTTATTGAGTTCCACTGTAGCGAACAATTTCTGCCTGCGTCCCTCGTGTGTCCTTTTGGTTTATTATCTTTCACTGTGAATTGAGCATCCACAATCAGTTTCACAGGAAGTCTAATTTCACTCACTGCTTATACATATGAGGAAACCTTTCCTTTCCCCCGCCTGCCCATCTCCCAATGTTCTTATCAAATGAAGAATTGTGGATAAGGGTTAGGTGCAGATAAACATGAGTGTAGCACTTCCAGAAAGGTCATGATCCCCCCCATAAGGTGCTTCTTGTTATGCCTGACCTTCAGATTTTCATCATCAGCCCGCCTGACAACTTAATAATGCAGAGGTGCAGGATTCATTTCTCCCCTCTGAGAGAGCCAGTACGGGACGCCCTTTTCCCTGATTATTTCCCTGCACTCCCGGCTGCCCTTTATAAGCCAACCAGAACTCCATCAATCATGCGCTTCTTTCCTTTCCTCCTCAGCCCCTAGTCCTGAAAGCTCTAAAGCTGCAGTGTCCCCTTTGTCTGGTCTCGGTACACGTCTCCAACAACAAAAAAGCCTCACCGACTGAAAACACCCTTAACAAATAGCAATTCACCTTCCTATTGAAAAAGCAAAGGCACTTGAAGTCTCCCCCTGCGTTTGAATATATTGTTATCATGCACCATCCGTCTTAATGGACTCTGCTAAGTGAAGGGGATGAGAGCAATTTCAATGGAAGTTAGAAATTTTCCCTGCTTTGGTTTTTATTTATTTAGTTTTGCTGTTGCCATCCTGGTTTCTTTCTGCTTTTAGAAAGTATTTAATGAAGGAGAAAACAATCTCAAATTCTTTCCCCTCTCCTCTCCCAGCCCTGTTTGGAGGGAGGCTGTCCTGCCTGGGGACTGATCACTCCCTATTTTCAGAGTAAGGATTTTCGGAATGAACAGTCGGGAAGAAAGAAGGCAAGGAGCTTTTGGAATGGGAGGATATGGATTTGGATCAGAGTTTAAAAGCTGTCATAAACTCAGTGTGTAAAAGATGTGTTGACTTCACCCCTAGCCTCACTAGTGCTTTTCCAGCAAGTGTTTCCTGGAGCAATAGCAGGATGGCATGCTGGTGGGAGAGTGGTTCAGTTTATTCTGTGACAGAGAGATCTTACAAGGCCAGTGTATTATTGCCTAAGGCAGCTGCCATTTCTATCCTTGAGAGTGTAAGCATCCTCCAGTAAGCTACAGCTCAGCTGGGTGTGAGAAATACACCATATCCAGCAAACATGCTTGGATCACATACTGACCAGTGGCAGCAGGATGCAAATCTGTGCCCAGCTGGATACAGAAGTTAATATGTTAGCCCAGCTCACCCATTAGCCGCTGTACTGGATCCGTAAGAATAATAAATAAATAATTGAGCTGTATGAAGCACAGCAGAATCAGTCATTTGCCAAATATCACCGTCAAGGCTGAAATTAATTTTCGTAACCCCCTCTGTGGCTGGCTGAATTGGGAGCTGTGCCATAAGAACTCCTAAACTCACGGATTTGTGTTTTTATCTGTACCTCCATCACTCCAAGGATATAAAAACTTGCTTAGAAGTGGAAAACACAACTCCCATGCTATTTATTCCTACAAACAGTTACAGTGGGACTAATTGGGAACCCCCTGAATCATGCTTTACCATCTGAATCATTTCATGTATCACAGATTTGGGAAATCCCAACACAGCATCAGGGCTTGCAGTGAAATATGGATCTGGATTCACAGCCGGTGAACATTAAAGATGCTTTCAGTGCTTAAAACATGCCTTTTTAAAAAAGATTTGCACTCAGCTGAGAGTGTAGTGAAGGGCACGAACGGCCACCAGAAGTGGGCCTCAAAGGCGAGCAAATGTGCAGGTGTCTAAAAGAGCAATAAGCCCGATCTAAAGCCCACTGAGCTAGTGGGAATCTTTCTATCAGCTGCAATGGGTTTTGGAACAGGCTTAGTAATAGAAAAGTGACTACAGCTGAGTGGATAATTTATCTGACATATGTCACCTGCTCTTCTGCTCGTGAGATGTCCACCAGGGGCTGAGGGTTTCCTTGAGTTTATCCATTATTCAAAATCATTGACCGAATAACGTTCTACAAGCTATTCTTCACCTGCTGATCATGCATGGGCAGTTCTTTGTGATGCAGAATTTGAGAAGTGTGTCCAATCCAAACTAATCACATAGGCCATGTTATTATTTCTGTTCCCCAATTGGAAGGGCATAATTCTTGGATTCTCATGTAAATCATTATTATTTGTGAGTTTGACATTTGTTTACCAGTAATATCCCGTAGTGTTGGCCTACATTTCCAAACATTCCTGCTAGGATTGAGCCCAGGATCATGGAGCTACCTTGGGCTCTTCCAGTTCCTTCCCTCTCCGACCTGTGCCCAATGGACAATGGGTATAGCTGAGAATCTATCCCCATAAGTAGAATTCATTTATTTTACTAAACTGTTCTGAGTGAACTGTATCTCTTTCATGGAAAGGAAACTTCAGAAGTCAGAAGAAAATTGACAAATCAGCTTGCATTATGATGCAAATATATTATTTGAATAAACCACAATAGAAAGAAGTTTATTGATCTGCTGGAATATACTGCCTAGCTACTTCTACCCCACCTTAAATCTGTTCATTCTCATTAGTTTGAAACTCAGGTTACTTAGAATGACATGCTTTGTGCACTGAAGGTGAGAATTTTAAAAGCAGACCCGAACAAAACATTTTATCCAAGTGCCTCTGATATGTAGGAAACCATGAATTCAGATCCCCTTCAAACTTGGTTCCCTCTCTACTTTAAATTTAGCAGTAAGATACATTTTACTAACCTTAGTTAAATAAATACAATACAGTGTATTTACTAATACAGTCACAATGTGAAAGTATCATTTCATAGCCAATTGCAATCACTGTCCTCATACTGATGTAATTCTGGAGTGAGTTTATGGAAGTCAGTGGAGTCTCATGGGGGTAAAAACTGGTGTGAGCAAGAGCAGTATCAGGCCTCCAATATAAACAGCAGTAAACTACAGAAAGTAAGATGCCCCACAGGGAGCATAGTAGAAGCATAGAGAAATCTAATGGGGTCAATTTCAAGCCCAGGAAAGCTAGGAGGTTCAGGCCTTGATTCTCCTCGGAAAGAACAATACAAATTATATGTCGGGGAAAAATATTGCGATAGAATTTGAGTTTTGAAAAAAAAAGCTGCAGAAAAGAAAGAGGGAAGGAAAATAGAAAAACCAAGAATGAGGAAAATAATACAACAGATGGGCAATGGGGAGACAAGAGACAATGGGAACAGGGAAGGGATCAGATTGAGATCATGGGAAAGGAGAGAACTGGGATTACGGGAGGGGAGAAATCTGGGCAAAGCGGCAGGATGACAGGATCCTGGTCAAAGGGTAGACTGTACTAGTGGCAGGAGCTCAGCAGAAAGGAATGTGTGATGGCTTATAACCCCTTTCGGGGTGCCACCGGATGTGCTGAGGTCCCATTGAATCCGCCCTTTCCACCAGCCTGGCTTTCCTCACCCTGTTCTTGCTGTGCGAGGCTCTCAAGTCTTCTCTAGCACACACAGAGGTAAGGCCACACCCAGCTGCAGACACAGACTGAAATCAGCTCCGTGTGGAAGGACTTAGCTGGGGAATGGCTAGAACTCACGTGCACACCTCCTTTGGGGTATAAACCCCAAATAATATTGTCTTGCACTGTATAGACAGATCTGCACAGCACAAGCTCATAAAAATCACCTTCACACTCAACGTTGAGAGAGAGATGCTCAGCTTTCTTCCCCCTGCCACCCCCACCCCCCACCGCCCCGGCATATATGAATTGCACAAACTGGGTTTCAAAATAACAAGAAATACATTTATTAACTACAAAAGGTAAATTTTAAATCAATATAAGGGATAGCAAACAGAACAAAGCAGACTACTGAGCAAATAAAACAAAACATGCAAACTAAGCTTAATACACTCAAGAAACAGTTTACAAAATGTATTTTCTCGTCCTAAATGTTGTTTTAGGCAGGTTGCAGAGTTTCTGTAGCCTAGAGTTCCAGTTATTTCTCTTTACAGCCTGTACTCAGCCCCTGCCTTTCCCTTCAAGTGTTTTTAGCAATCTTCCTTCTTGGATGGGGAAGCAACGGACAAAAGCCCTGATTGCGTTACTTCCCAGCCTTAAATAGAATTTGCATAAGGCATGAATCTTAAATAGACTTTACATAAGGCACGCCCTCTTAATGGAAAAACACTGAAAGCCCAAGATGGGGGTCACCTGACCCTGTAGTGTCAAAGCAGCAACCCTGGGAGCTTCTCAGGAAGACAGGAGATTAGGATCTTCTAAGTCTTATTGTTCTTTCTAATGGCCCATTGAGGCTGATTGCCTACTGTCTGGTGGGCATTCCCCCAAATACACACAGTTATATTTGTTACATAGTCAATATTCCTAACCTCAGATACAGAAATGATACATGCATACAAATGGGATAAACACATTGAGTAGATCATAACCTTTTCAATGATACTTCACATGACCTTGCCTAAAACATATCTTAGTTATGCCATATTCATATCATAACAATATTTCTAGAAGACTTTGGGGTGTAATGTCACAGAATGACCACCAGGGTTCAGAGTCAACGTCAGGGTTAGCAGTAAGGCTGAGGGTCAAACTGAAAGGCAGAGCCAGAGACAGGCTGGGGATCAGATGAAGGGTCAGTACTGAGTATCAGGGGCCAGGTGGGTGTTCTGGGATTCGAGCAGGCATCAAGGTCCAAATAAGAGAAAAGGTCAATATCTGGAGTTCAGGAACAGTAACTGTGAGGTGATCATATGAGCCACACTTCCTAGAATGTCCCTTGGGTTTATATAGGGTTAGGAACCAGGCAGGTGCCGTGAGGCAGCTGTCTGTCAAACCCCTTGAGGCAGCACTTCCTGCGGTCTATGTCTCCAGTGGGTTACGGCTAGGGGAATGCAAGATTTGTTATAGTTGTCACAGGGTAGCAGTGTGGACATGTTTGCGGCCTGCCAGATCTGGGTTTCAGACTTGCTGGGCTTTAAGCAGGACTGGTTAGCAGAGAAAAGAATAAACAGGTGAAATAAGAATGAAGCTCCAGAGGTGAGGAAGAGACAGGAAATTTGTACTACCCAGCAGAAAGGGCCAGTCCGGGGCATTTGACCTGATAAAGAAAGAGTGGGAGCAGGAGTTCGTTTTTAAGTTTGATACTAAAATGCTTCCAACTGACATCTGTAATCTGGGGCTACGTCTACACTACCCGCTGTATCGGTGGGTTACAATCGATTGCTCAGGGATTGATATATCGCGTCTCATCTAGATGTGATATATCGATCCCCGAGCGCGGTTATATCGATTCCGGAACTCCACCAACCCCAACGGAGTTCCGGAATCAACAGGGCGAGCCGTGGACATCGATCCCGCGCGGTGAGGACGGGTGAGTAATCCGATCTTAGATATTCGACTTCAGCTACATTATTCACATAGCTGAAGTTGCGTATCTAAGATCGATTTTTCCCCGTAGTGTAGACCAGCCCTGGATAAGGTTTCCCTGAGTTATTCTCTCCCCTCCCAAACCCAGCTATATTTGAAGTTCAAATCCTTCAAATCTTATGCTTGACATTTCTTCTTCATTTCAATCTTAATCAGCTGCATTGGTGGTGCCATTGTCTGTCTATCACTCTTTGCCAAGGCTTTGCTACCAGGACCGAAGCAGACTTCAATGCCCCCTTCACACTAACAACTAAATGGACATTGGTTGGAGTTTTACACCTAGGCCTTGGAAGATAAGTGGCCATTGGTGAGTGAGGTACCAAAGGTAAATGCATACAGACAGGATCAGACAGTTCCCTGGGTTCAAGTTTCCCTGGTGAAACATCAATTATGAAGGGGGGAAAATGGTTGCCCTCCATTGATATTTGCCAAGAGAATATGAGGAATATTCTGGATCTGAACCAAAGGGCCATGGGAAAAGCCAAGCCCTTTCAAATTGACTTGGCAAGGGAGGATTCTCTCGAGGAGCAGAAAAACTAGAGAGATATCAGTCAGAACAGTAAACACCATATGTTTGTCTCACAGCATCTGATGGTAGTGAAGTGGACAAAGGCAGAGAGGTTGGCAGAGCTGATAAATAGGCCAATGTAAATCAAGACACATTCACCTTTTCTCCCTTCTCAGAGGAGTTCTACAAGACATGAGCAGTGTTATTGCCCCTAAATTCAGGAGCCCCTGAAAGATGCTTAGTGTTTTCCATTCTGATTATTCATGCTAAGCCTTGATTGAATGAACTGCCAGTTGCAGAGAAGCGTCTTTTTTTGAAATGTCATGTATTAAGGTATGAGACCCTCTTCATCTAGGGAGAAAGGTATGAATAAGAGAAAGGAAGAGACTACAGAACCATTCAATATGGAACATTTGGTAAAAAAATTCAAACATTTTTTTTCCTTCCAAATTGTCCATTTTCCAACTCCAACATTTTTTTTGAAAAAATTTCTATTTATTGAAAAAGTTCCTTTTTTTAAATATGACCCCTTTCTCCCCCCACCCCCATGTCCATTTCTCCTGCTGGCCCCCCGTCCCTCCATATTTCAGTGGAAAAATAGAAAATCATGTCACAGAGTCACAATTCCTTCCCTGATCTTTTCCCGGGCCAGCATAGCTGAACACTGCCCCATACCGAGAGCAGATTGCAAGGTGACAGCTATACTCTAGTGGGTTCAATACTTGTAGCTTGAGCATAACAGTATTATCTGTGTAATTTTCAGTAAGACAGACTGTCTTCAAATTATTTTCAGGAGTTTAAAACAACCAATTAAAAAGCAAAGCAGACAAAAATCCACAGACAAAAATTCAAGTATTTTATAAGGATTTTTGTTGAATGCAGAAACAGATAGCTTAGCTACTAGGTTGATAACCAGCTCTTCAAATTCAAGCTGAACTCAAAGCTTCTAAAATATTTCATATTTTATTATCATGGACATATGTTGGCAACTTTGGAACTAGAAAGGAAATAACTGAATTAGAAATTTTACAAGTGTGGTCTCTGGCACTTTTTTACTCCAAATATTTATTATTTTGTTCAGAAAGCTAGCACTTTTTTAGACTCTTGTTGCACCAAATCATTCTCTACCATTTTCTGCTGAGATCCAACTCACTCTATGGGTTGATCTGAAACTAAAATAGCATACCACATCTCCCTGGGTTTGAGAGTGGCTTAGAACATAGATGAACCTGAAAGGACCGTCATGCAATCTTTGAATAAACAGAACTTTCGTGGAAATTAATGGGAGACATAACCACAAGAAGTTTGAAGAATCAGTCCTCATACTCTTAAAATATCCCAACAGTATCTTTTAGTTCAGACAAGCTTTCCACGACTCTTACTGGCTCAACCAATGACATCCTCTCCTTTGGCTCATTTGCTGACTGTGAGAGAACCTTTTTGAGCTAACGCTTCTGCATCACAGACAATACCTATGGAAAACCACTATTAAATCAGCCAATGCAGGAATGTTCCTGAGAGTATATTCTACAGTGGTGGATCCATTCTCATTTAAAATGTACACAATGAACACACAGTGAGTCTAGCTACCAAGTGGGTGACTTCACTTATAGCTAGAGTGCTTGGCCACCAACTGCCAGACAAAGCAACAAACAGGTCTAGGAAGTATGCGTCTTATACAGAAGACAATTAAGAATCTCAAAATTTGTGGTGCCAAGCGAAGAATCCATAATCAGGTTACTTAATGCACTCCTGAAATGCACTATGGTGACGAGTGTGGTATAAGAACCTGAATAGAATAGCTGTCACTGAATGAAAAAAAAAGTGGCCCCATTGTACTAGATGATTTGTGGTTTGCAGTCAGCAAGAATGAGCATGAGGATGGCTTCTTCATGAAAATGACTGTAGAAGAGACAAGTTTTCATCACAATCACTTATGATCTTTCTTTCAGTGTTAATAATGTAATCCGTAACATGAAGAAGGGTATTTTGTAATGTACTATCCTGTCTATGTTCCTTTAAATCGCCTTATTCATCAGATGGGCCCTCTTATCAATTTAAATTTTCTTTATGTGATTTACTATTTTTATGTTACAAGTCCTCTTGGCTGAAGACATATGAAAAATCTATATTTTGTCATTGCTTTTTGGTTATATTTTTAATGATATAATATAAAGAAACCTATTGTAATAAAGGATACCTGTAGCATAAATACTCTACACTGAGACACTTTTATCTCAGTTGCAAAATCTGTACTCCTAATACACTCTGATATGATGGATATGAGCTCAAAGAATAGTTCCAGAGCAGCAACCTTTGTGCTAAATTAGCAAAAATAAATATTAACTTCTGAAATATGTGATAGAAAATCTTTAATGCAAAACTCCCAAATTATTCATTTTAAAAGATATATTGGTTCATAACCCAACTAAAATAAAAATGTGCTACTAAATGTTTTCACAGGATTAATTCTGGAAATTTTACCATATTTTGTAAAAGAAAGAAAGGAGACCCTTTGTTGGAAAGTAGGAATTGAGATTTGTGGGTGGAAAGCATGATCTATTTAGGACTGAATTCTCAACAGGACTCTTGAATTCACAGTACTTTAGTAGGTCCTCTGGCCCTAGATCCTGCCCAGAGAGCCACTCCCACCTTCCTTCTTTCCAAAAAAATAAAGAGTAGAGCGGGCTGGTAAAAAAATGCCATTTTTGAAAAATTCAGAAAAACTTCATTCCCCCCCTCTTCCCATTTTGATGACATTTCCATGAAAACTTCTGGTTTTTTTTAGGAGAACCAAACCCATTTAGTAAAAATAATCACAGAAAATTTAATACTTTTCAGGTGTCAGGTTTTCTGTCAAAAACTTCCCAACTGTTATTGAAAAGTAATGGGGTTTTTTTCTGTAAAAATGTTTGATTTTGATGAAATACCATTTTTTCATTTTTTTTTTAATTTGATCTTACCCTGCAAGAATGTCAGCAAAGCCTACTTAACATTTTCCACCATGATAGCTACCTGCTAGCAGGGTTGGGTTTTTTTTCCACAGACAAACTATATTATCATCAGCAATGGTCTCATCTAGACCTCAGTGACCAGCTTTACAACTACCTTTACTGTGAACATGGCAACGTTCCAAGTTCCCATTGTTTTTTTTTTTTAAAAATATAATGTAGTTTTTCATAGAATCGAGTAGGTCTGATATGTTCTGACAAAGGTTACCAGGGACCTAGATGTCAATAGGAGTTTGAGCTTCCACTGTCATCAGTTGCGAAGATTTCATTCTTTTGACTCAAAAAGTGACAGTGACACCAACCCAGACTTGTCCCTAATGCTACAGACAACTGATAACATTTGTGTCCATGCTATCAGGAATTCACACTTGTCTGCTTGTGTGGTACTCAGATAAAGTTAGAAATGAGTAGCTGTATCAATCAGTTTGCTGCTAAAATAACCACCCACTGTTTATTTTTCAGCTAAGTCAATTATGCAAGATGGTGCATCAACATTCACTAGGTGCTGATTGCAGATAAATTGGCAGGCGTTTAAGTAAATATATGAAAAAAAGGAGTATGCACCTGTTTTAAAGAAGGCAAGACTGTAAGGAAATAAATACTGGAGATATGTTGCAGGAAGCAGAAATGCAGCAGTTTGGTGACTATTTTTCATGTTATTTGTGGTTGGTTTGGTTTTTGAAAATGGCTTCATTTAAAAAACAAAAACAAACCCTTTCATTTTAAATGTAAAACTCCACCGTGACTTCAGTTACTAATGTACCCATTGCCTTTTGGATGGAATTGCTAAAAGAGATTGGATCCTCTGCTTGAGGCGTGGCTTCAAATGTAACGATGTGTGAAGGGGTAAAAAAGTAAAAAATAATTTTGGGCAGTGTAATGAAAAAGGAGTTCTGATTAACCAGTACATTATTCCAGTTTGTGTCAATGTAGCTCCACTGAATTATTATTATTTGTTCCTACATGCTTAAGATCAGGTGTCCCATTATATTCCACACTATGCAACCACATTGGGAAAGACAAGCTCTGCCCCAAAGAGTTTACACTCTAAGGCTCTGTCTACAACAGGGATTGGCACCCTTTGCCACGCGGCCCATCGGGTAGAGCTCCCTGGCGGGCCGGGCTGGTTTGTTTACCTGCCGCATCTGCAGGTTTGGCCTATCGCGGCTCTCACTGGCCGTGGTTCACTGCTCCAGGCCAATGGGGGCTGCGGGAAGTGGCAGCCAGTACATCCCTCAGCCCGCACAGCTTCCTGCTGTCCCCATTGGCTTGGAGCAGTGAACCGTGGCCAATGGGAGTCACGATTGGCGAAACCTGCAGATGCGGCAGGTAAACAAACAGGCCAGGCCCGCGAGGGGGTTGTACCCTGGCAGGCCGCTTGCCAAAGGGTGCTGATCCCTGCTATACTCTATGAGCAGGCTGCTAGGATGTGATTCCCCTGCTCATGTACACATACTCAGCGTAGCGTGATGAGCGCTAGCATGAGTATAAATAGCAGTGTAGCTTGCAGGAGCACCAGCAGCGGAGAGATGGCTGAGCTGTGCTGGGTATGTGCCCACTGTTTTCAGGTAGGTTTGCACATGACTCAGCAGTGTCTCCACTGCTGTCACCCTGCTACCATGGCTACACTGCTACCCTTGTGCTAGCTTTCACTGAGCTACTGCAAGTATGTGTACACAAAAGTGGAATCACGCCCATAGTTTGTAGTGTTGATACAGCCTAAGTAGAGACGACAATCAAAAGATGGGAGGAGGAAAAAGAGGGGTGAAGGACATGCACAAGATCACACAGTAGGGGAGTGGCAGGACCAAGTTCCAGGTCTCTCAAATCCCAGGCCAGTGCCCTACCCACTAGCCCACACTGCCTCTGTGAAATTAATAAAAATACTCCCCCATAAAATGGAAGTAACAAAGCAGTGACTTGGGCCTATGGGTTGATATGTGGTAAGTTGCGTGTGTGTGTGTGGGGGGGGTTAATATAAAAGTTAATCCATATAAATCAAGGCTGCATTCAGTGGGTTTATCCCTGCCATGCTACAAAGGGTTAACAAACTAAGCCACTAGGACAATGGCATTCATAGGCAGTTCTTCTCATTCCCCAGTCTCTGCTTTATTGAACACTTGATCAGTTGGCTTAAAAATTAACCATATGGTGCTGTTACGGATTGAGGGCTCAGGTAGGGCGTGATCTCTTGAGTCGGTCTGGACAAATGCTTTCAGTGATAATATCCCAGTGCTGTCTTTACTGAAATTACAGCAGAAGATGGCAAACTAATAGGGTTGTAACCTATCCAGTTGCAAATAAAAAACAGAGTGTTGTCCTAGTAAGTATAAGGAGATGTCGCACCATAGTAAATGAATCTGGGGACTGCAGTAAATAAAACCTGTGAAAATAGTTTTGAATGGCAATGACCCATTTCCTTGCACTCTCTGAGTCCTTTAGCCATCACCTGCTAACTCCACAAGCAGCAGAACTGGGTCAGTCCTGCAAAACAGCATTTTTGAACATTTATTTGAATTCAGAACAGCAGTTCACTCCATCCATGTTGATGCCACCTTATTATTTGCTTTATACAAACTCATGTGCAAACAGTTTTTGGTTGGATGAATGTTTGGGGATGAGCTGGTCTTTGCAGGAATGCCTGTATTTGCCTTCAACCAAAGGTGTCTTGCATGCATTCAGTAGTCACTCTTCTCTCACATGGAAAAGGTTTAGTGATCCAATCAAGAAGCAGAAATAACACTATATGATGTAGGTCTCCGATCATGCACCAGTCACAAATCATCAATAAAAGGCTCATAACCAATCTGTAGGCTGAAATATGTTCACATAAACCTAATTACTAATAGAGAATACATTCAGATAATTACTAGTAGAGAACATATTCAACAACAAGTTAATTCTGCATGAAGATGGGGGGAGGGGAAATGGATACATTAATCAAATAAAGTCTTTGCTAAATGAATAATTCAACCAGCTTATATAGGTATATATTGTTTGGTATTGATTGAAGTGTCTTCTAGAGCAGTGTTTCTCAATGACTGTGCCATGGACCGGCACTGGTCCCTGAGATCTCCCTGACTCCATTTAGGAAGGCAGCAAGCCAGTCTCTGATATCAAAAAGGTTGAGAAACACTGATCTAGAGCACAGAAGTGGTAGTCAGAACTCTTTTAGCTTATTCCAGTTCTACTTCTGGCTCATTGTATGACCTACAGAAAGTCTTCATGATGATACCTCTATGTGCCTTGTAGTTTGTCCATCTGTAAAATGGGTATTACAATAATACTTTTCCTCCTCATGAGGCTGTTATGGGTCTAATTAGTGTTTGGAAAGTCCTCTGAGATCTTTGAATGAAAGGTGCTATATAAGTACAATGGATGGTGATCTTTCAGAGATTTCTAGCTCAAAGAAAGGCAAGAACAAGGTCTATAAGGCTGATTTTATCTAGTGAATGCTGAATACTTCCCGTGAATGGTCACTCTAAGATTTTCATGTGTCTGATTTATGTTTATCTTCATTAAGTGGAATAATGTAAGTCAACATAGCTACAGGTAAACTGCTAGATGGGGAATAGTTGTTAGTTTATGGGAAATGGATTGTAAAAACTTCACTCCTTTGACATTAGAAGAGGGTTTTAAACTGATTCATTTCCGGTTCAAATCATTGAGGAATCTCACCTGATATTTCATCATCATCCTCACATGTCTTTCTAGCTCCACAGGGAACAGATTATCCTGAAAGTTTATGCAAAAGATGCTGCTATCAAAGTTCACCAGAGAGTCTTGATTCACATGGGAAGCAATGAGAACATTTCCTGTACTTACTGGAAAGCCAGTTCCAATAAGCAATTGTCCTGGGTTCTTTGAACTTTAGAAGAGGTGGAGGTGCAGTCATATAGAAGATGAACTACTTCCCTTGAAGGAGTTGAGCACATATCTGTGCAGATTGATAGAGTCATAAGTCACTAGAAACTAACCTGGGTACAGCCTGAGGTAAAGCTGAAAGCTAAAGTCATTCCAGGTGGGCTGGCAGAGAAAAAAACCCTAGACATTCACATATGAAGTCATAACTTCTGTGCCATTGCAGTCCACATATAAATATTTTAAATTTATATTTTTAGAAGTTTTAAGCATCTCTATGAAATGCATTTAACTTTAGATTTTATTTTAAAATGTCTCCTGACGTAGTGAGGTGCCTCGCTCACTCAGGGACTTCAATAAAGCTCTCTTAACCAATCAAAATTCATGAGTCATACCGTGTGACATTGAAATGCCTTCATTTGCCATAAGTGCCTAGGATGGCACGTAAACATCTGGAAATAATGAAATGTTCTCCTCTCGAGCTGCAGAGGAGGGAAATTCTGCATTAGACTAAAAATTGTGTAAATTGCAAGGGGGAAGGGTAGCTTTCTAAAATTACTGTGGTCAAGTCAAGTCAAACTATTTAATGGGAGGCTCAGATCCAAGATCAAAATTATTTTACAAATCTCCTAGCAATTTCATCTAGGAACAAGCATGGCGTTTTGTTTTGTTTTATAGTGAAGCTAACCAATAGACAGCACATTCTCATAGCTAAAAAATATATCCCCTTTCACGAGGGACACAAAGTAGGAGTGCGCAGTAAGAATAAAACTGTTGCCTGTATTTGCTGAAGTAAGGTAGGAAAGTCCTTCCCAATGTGAAATGGTTGTAAATCAAAAGAAGATCAAGAAACAGAAGAATTCTAAGCTGAAACAATGCTTTCAACGGCTCCTCATTGAAGTTCTTCCTTACATAAACTTTATAAATAGAGCTTCTATTCTGGGGACTTCCTTAATTTCATTTTGGGAGGGTATTTTTAACAACTTTTGAGTTCTATGAAGATGTTCAAAAATCAAGATGGGGGGTTGTGTTTGATACTGCAATGAGAAGAGTTTTTCTGGGTTACCTCCCAAAATTCTTGTCTGAGTAGGATCTACTTTAAGTTTTATTATATATAAACAAGGATTTATATGTTGGCTTAAGCTGTGTAACCTTGTTATTGAACCCCTGGTTTAGCATTTTAGTGCCTTTGTTCTCTAGTGCGCTTTAACATAATACTGATTCAAACAACACTACTTTAAAGCACACGAGGGAACCTTGAGTGCACATTAGCAAGGTGCATACTGACCAATTAATGTGCATTTCTGTTCCATTTAGACAAGCCTCTAGATCCAAGTAAGGACAATGCATATATAAACAAACTGCACTGGGGAACGGGTGAAGTCAACCCAAACTGAGTAACCATTTCTGGATAAACTATTTTTTTTCTGGGATGTTTGTTGGTTAAAACCTAAAATCAGAAGCACAATCATCAAGTACAATCCATATTCTACAGGAAGTGTTATTTGGCCAGATGCCCAGGAATCAGAAGAACAACATTAAATAAAGGAAACCCAGAAATAAAACAAATATGGAACTGACAAGACACATGATCTACTTTTTTGATCAGTCATTCTGCCTTCCATTGTATCCCTTCTCCCATATCTTGTTCGTAAATTACACATGCACAGACCATTGTTGATCATGTTTTCTGTAAAACATCTCTCAGATAAGGTGCTATGCACAAAACAACTAACAGCCAAAGGGGTGTGAGTGGAGGGTAACTCATCTGAACATCTGAACCTATTTCAGCCAAAATTATTAATTGTGACCTCATCAGCTAAATAATGAATGGGGTGGAGGAACATGATGAAATCAACCTGCTATCCTGGTCTGTACATCTGTCTGTCTATTTACACTTATGAATTGGTCTGTTAAACTAAGCCCTGTTTCCAGTCCCATGGAAGTCAAGGAAAGTCTTTCCATTGGCTTAAAAAGAAAAGAATTCTATTTAGGGGACTTCTGAAGTGACATGATCCTAAAACTGAGACATGCGATTCAGGAGGAGTAACTATGGTAAATATTAGTAACAGGGTTTGAATAAATTCACATTCTTACCTAAAATCTATTTGAAACTCTTGGGTAGGCTGAGCATCTTATAAGAATAGGGTTTCCTCACCAAATTTCTGCTACCTTCTGTTTTTAGTGAGGTCAGATATAGCTAGAGAACAGTCTGTTTTCATTATATTTTGGCACTTGCAGTTTTGGTGCTGGCTAGAATATACAGGCCAGCTCCTGAGCTGGTGTAAAAGAGACTTACTGAATTGACATCAGTGTAGCTACGCCGGTTTGCACTAACTGGCAATCAGGCCCTGAAAATGGAAAGACATACAAAAGTTTATATTGTTTACACACACACATATTTTAAAAACATTTATGTACATATATATATATACATACATACAGTTTTTAAATTGATTTAATCAAAAAGTGCTAATATTGTTTTAAAATGATTGGATAGATAACGTTTGTTTGGGGTTTAAATTTAAATGATGAAAGAAAGTTCAGAGCAGTTCTTATTTTATCTGATTTGGTTTACTGACACCTACCAAATTCAGCTATAATATTAAAAACATACACAGTATAGATGTCTAGTTGAGGTCTGTTTAATAATCCAAGCATAAAATTGGGAATTTTTAAATTCTGATTCCAGTTCTGATAGTGATTCTTTCTGGTTTCTGGCTAAATACTTAGGCTTCTTTTCTCAGTTTATCTTTCTTCAGAATGGACATAATAATACTTACCTCCCAGAAAAGCTTTGAGGATTTATTCATGTTCAGAAAACATTTTGAAGATGGCAAGTTCCAGGTGTTGTTAGTATCATGTTCCCTTTTTTCCATCCCTCCAGCAGAGTAACATGAAACAACAGTCTTGACATGTTTTTCAGTTTCCTTGGCAAAATCTATTGCAAAGTCCAGCATCTGTACTTTTTAACATATTCACACTGGGTTAAAATTATGCGCATAAACATTGCTAATGTATTTGCTATTAGGCTGTGAGACACCTTATTACTTTAAAAGTTTTCATTTCTTGCCATGGTCTAGGAAAAGTCTCTCCTATCTGAGAGGGCTAGTTAAGATGTATCTTGCGGTTTCCCCATATCTTTAGTATGCAGGGAGCGCAGAGATGGAGATAAAAGGAGAAATGTCTATCTTTGAGTCCTCTGCAATACAGAATAAGTTATCAACCTACTAACATGCATGTCTGAATAGACTCCTTTGGCAGGAGGGAGATTTTATCTGTCCTGACATGTGAATTCCTCCCTCATGTCAATCCATGAAAGTACTAAAGAATAAACTCTCTAGTAAAATGAATGTGGCATACCACTGGGACTTAGACAGCATCATATTTTCCCCTGGCTACTTTTTCTTTTTTTAATTCTCCAACTGAATCCTTGATATCCATATAAATTAGTCACACTGAAGAACTACTTGAAAATCCATTGCTTTAATCTCACTGGCTAGGGAAGGTGGCTTACTCCACTAGGGTCTGGGAGTTTGTTGTATTTCCTCCCCCTTCCCCCTTTCTTCAACACTGCAATGTGCCTTCACATCAACCCCCACACAGAAGCCTCTGAGTTGTGTTTGTGCTAGAAGCTTTGCAGCTGTGCAAGTCAAATGAGCAGGCACTAGTTTTGCTCTCAGATCTGGTAGGCCCCAAGGTACAGATATGAGCAGCCAAAATGTCCCATTTAGCATTGTGAAATGATCAGCCATGCATGAAGGAAAAGGATGGGATAGTTTGAACGGAGCAAGCCAGCATTGCACTTAGGCTGATTGTTGTGTTTGGGTGGGAAGGGAGAGAGAGAGAATGAAGTCACTTTGATCTGTTTACCTATAACTTATCAGTTTCTTTTTCATGTAGAAGTTGCTGCATATTCATATCTCATTTAGGAACTATTGTCTCACTACTTGTTCGTACAACATCCCAGCCAATAGGGCCCTGATCTTTGATTGGGCCCTTTGGCTGTATTTAATAATAACAAAGAAAATATTAATAATAAAACGATAATTAATATTATGATAATTCTTTTTAGGCTGAAAAAATTCAATCAATGGAAAAGAAAAAGAAAGAAAACCAAAGAATTTGATCTGTGTCCTTTTGGTCTCCAGTCTTTATCCTTAGATCTACATGGCCTACTGTGCATAACAAAAATACATTTGTTTACATTATAAGGTGTTGGAGGCATGGACTGTCCTATTATTTATGTCTTATACAAACCTGTTGGGGCTTAACTAATTGATCACTAAAATAATAAATTATAACAATTATGACTTTTTTTCCTAATAGTTCTTTACATTATCTCTGTGTATAACTGTTTCCGAACTTGTTGCTGGATTCATATACAATATTTCTAAATGCTGTAAGACCTCACTCCCATTCACTTTCACTTATTTTTACTCTTTGTTTACCTATTATTGTCACCAGTTCTCTGCGTTGTACAGGGCTGGCTCTACAGTTTTCGCCGCCCCAAGCAGTGCACCGAATTGCCGCTGGCGATGGGGGCAGACTGTGTGCCCTTAGGGCGGCAGGCACTTTTCCACCGCGGCGGCAATTTGGCAGCAGCTTCTAAGTTTAGCTGAAGCCGCTGTGAACAGCTGAACATAGAAGCTGCTGCCGAATTGACGCCACCGCGGAAACGCGCCTGCCACCCTAAAGGCACACGGACTGCCTCCGTCCTCCACGGCGGCAATTCAGTGAGCTGCTTGGGGGCAAAACAACAGGGACTGCCGCCCCTTGCAGATTGCCGCCCCGAGCACCAGCTTGGAATGCTGGTGCCTGGAGCTGGCCCTGTATCTCGGATACAGTTATGGTTTGCAACCACTTTCAGTGCAGCTCATCCTTGGTTCCCCTTCATGTCCATTCATATCTCCAAAGGTTCACTTGAACCTCAGTAACTCAAATGAAAATGTTGAGTTTCTCCTGGTTTGGATGCAAAACCATAAATAAGCCCCGAATTTGTGTCAGCTACTTCTCATTCATGGCTATGCCCTGTAATCACAATTGAACTCTGGCCATTTCTGAGGGGTCAAATCCTGAACCACTGACTTCAATGGGAGTTTTATCATTGACTTCTAAAGGAGCAAGGTTGAGGGCCAGCAATCCCATATCCAATGTAGGTTAGACAATAAACACATATATGGGAGATACGTGGTGGTACTGGGGCCCAGCCTAGAAGGTTATTAGCTTAAAAGATTCATAGAAAGGACCATTATGATCAACTCCATAAGGGGTCACTATGGTTGCCTCTCTGACTTCCTGTACCAGACAGGCCAAAGATCTTCACACAATCATTTCTACAACAAACCCATAACTTCTGTGTGAGCTTTTTTTTTTTTTTGGAAAGATATCTAGTCATCATTGAAATGTTTTATGAAATGGAGAATCTACAATACCCCTTTATAATTAAAGGAGGGAATGGCAGAGCCTAGAGCACCATCACAAAATTGTGGTGACTGAGTCAGCTGCTGGGAAAAGGTTTGCTAAGGAGAAAAGAGCTCTTAGTTTCTCTGCCACCATCAGAGTGTGGTTATGTGCTGTGATGGCAACTCGCTCATTTCATTTAGACACATCAATTCCACCAAATGTGACATTTTCAAACGTGTGTCTTCAGGTCTGTTTAACTAAACTAAGACCAAATTTGTTGCAAAAGCTAGCAGATGAACAAAACTCTTTCATTTTATGGATCAAAGCATTTCCCACTAGATTAAAGTTTTACATTTCTAATATTGCAAATTCTCCATTTCTAACTCAGAAAAAAGTCTCAAGTGTCAGATTTGGAATATAGGGAGTTGGGATTTTCCTGAGATCTGAAAGCTGCCAAGTGAAAGAATCATCAGCTTTTCCAAAACACAGATGTTTACCCTCTAACCCTCTCCTTTACCCTTGAGTGCCAAATGTGAAGGCAGGAAATATAGTAGAGGGAAGTACCATTGAATTAAATTAGTTAAAAGTAGTGGTAAAAATGCAAGACTGGACTATGAAAAAAGTAGGGCCACCCAACAATTTAAATATAGGGAATGAAAGAAAAGAACACTGGTCAATTGCCTCATATGAAAATATACATATACAAATTGCACAGTAAATAGGCTTGATCCTGCCTTGTTATATGTGAGTGTGTCTGGCAGAGTAGCTGATAAAATCATCTACACGTTTATGTGTGCAAAGGAGCCAATTTGAAAATATAGGAGCGGAGGAATTGCCATATTGAATCAGACCATTGGTCCATCAAGTTCAGTATCCTGCCTCCAGCAATGGTTTAATCCTTGTACTTCAGAGGAAAGCAAGTCCCAACATGCACAAAGGACTTAGCCAGTCCTGTACATCAGATGGGGTAGAGGGAGGACATGTTCTTCCTGACCCTGCAGGCAACCAATTTATGTCCCAAAGAATGAGCTTGGCTTGTCCTTATCTTATGTATGTGTAACTACTAACGTAATTATTGGTTCAGAATAGAGCTACAAAACAGTATTCACAAATATTTATTCAAATAAAAGTCACTAATTCACTTTGACATAATTTGTGACCCTTTCATTTTCCATGAACATTCAGATGAGCAATGGGTTTTGTTTACAGAAAGCAAAAGTCTGGCATACTCTTGCAAATAAGTGTTTGTGTGAAAGCTTGTTCCAGAAGTGGCTTAGCCGGCTCCTCTGTCCTGTTTATAAACAGTTCAGCTATCCAGTCAGGGGACAGAAGCAAAACCACGTGACACAGGTAACCAATCACTGTGAATATTGAATTACATATATTGAATATGGACTCAAAGTAGTGGTCTCAGCAAATAATTCATGAGCATTGATAGACTGAAATATATTGTCGTAAATTGTTCATTGAATAATTTTGAATACAAACAAAGGCATCACAGATCAAAGCCTGTGCACAGGCAATTCTCGAAGAGAAGTTCTCTTATGAACTATTCTCTGTGGATAGTTGTCCCAGATGAGATTGTCCAGCATTTTTGAAAAACTCATCCACAGTATTTAACATGACCTCTGGAAATACAATTTGGGTTTGAGGCTGGATGCCATGTGGAGTGATGAGTCTCAGTTTCCTGCCTGTGGCACAAGTTAAAAATACAGGGGGAAGCTTTAACATACACCAGTGGAGATTTGGGTATAGTGGCTGTTCATTCCACTGGGACTCCTGGCCTCCACATTCTTTTCCTCTCCTGCCTCCAACATACCCCCCTCCTCTCACCCCTAACCCTGAGGGGGTTTTTTATGGTGCAAACCAGTTTTATGCTGGTGGAGATTTCCCCTTCCCAAGAGGAATTCTCTTGTGGAAATCTCTGGTCACCTTAGAGTCACTTTGTAAACCCCAGGAGCCTCACTCCTGTGTTTTTGAATGAGGAGGTAGGACTGACCTCATAAGAGTTGCAAAATAAATTGGTACTATATCTAGTTCAATGGCAGACAAAATTTACAGAGGATTCCTCATTCTTGTTATTAGACTGAAGTAGGTGAGAAAAAGTTGAAGAACTTGCAGATTTAACTACAAATTTAAATTTGAACCCATCCCATCACTCTTACCCAAAACCAGGAGATGAGTTCAACGACTAAGAGAATCTTCCAGATTAGAAATATAATGTGCTATTTGTATCACAACAGGCCACAAAGCTATATATAAAATGTAACTAGAGTTTGTCAGTTTCAATTTGCAGAGGTTTGTGCAAACCATTTATTTGCTTTCAATTCGTGCCCTTCGAGTTTAACATTGAGTTTCAGATTCGAACAAACCCCAACATCTAGGGGTTGACCAGAGAGCAAGTGTGAAAAATCGGGATGGGATGGGGGGTAATAGGAGCCTATATAAGAAAAAGACCCTAAAATCTGGACTGTCCCTAGAAAATTGGGACACCTGGTCACCCTACCAACATCCAATATGTAATGCAGCCACATGTTAAATGTTTTCCACCCAACCTGAATTGGCCCAGGTTTACCTGAAATGCAGCCCACGCTACCTCAGAACACAGCCTGGCCACTCAGTCCAGACTTCCTGGCAGTGCTGGGAATCTCAGCGAATTATTGGGTCAACCTGGCTTGAATTTCAAGTTCCTAATGCAACTGGCCAAGTGGCATTAGAACTCATTGAAGTTTCTCCACAGCGATAACCCCCATGTTTGCCGAAATGAATGCACCGTGATGGGGCTGCGCTCAACAGATTTGAACAGAACGATTTTGAACAGGTTCACACTTTTGCCCCAGTTCCCTCCATTCCCACTCCCGCCTCCTCTCGCCCAGCTCTTTAAAGCAGCCTTATCAGCATGAAGATCACAATGCACAGAACAGAACTCAATGTGATGCGCTCCTGTTAGATCAATTCCCATTACAGTTACAATTTGTTTTGTATCTTCTTTATTTTGCTGCTTCTTTTTTAAAAAAATAAAACCTGTCACATTCCTCTCCCCACCCCCTCCCCTAGGGCCTCAGCTTGTGCCTGTGCGTAAGTCCTGGGGTCTTGGGTGTCAAATGTCAGGCCTTGTACTGAGCTGTCAAAGAGGAGAATAGGCTGAGATGATTGATGACTGGAAAGCCTGAAATCCAAACCTCTGCTGCAAATGCTTCTTTTACAAAAAGGCTGGGGCAACCCACAGTGGCTATATTCAAGGTCAGCTCGCATACCATTACACCCACTGCTTTGGGCTTCTAACAAGCCAAAGCATTCATAGAGGATTTCTCTCTGTCCCTGTCGCTCTCTCCCTCTCTCTCTCTTCTCCTCCCTCCCCTTACTATCCTGGCAACCTCCTGCCAAAATTTTCAAGCACTTAATCCCAATAAAAAAAAAAGGCATGGCCCTTTTTTTTTCCCCTCTCCCCTTTTCCTTCAGGCTGCATTTGCTATGAGGAGCCACGGGCTGAAGCTTTATGCTGCACAAGTCAGATGACAAGATTATTAATGGGAGCACAGCAATGTCATATCTGATTTCATGCATATTCATGAACAGAGTCATACAGCTGGGACCATGCACCATGGAGAGAGAGAAAGTTTTCCACCCCCTCCCTGCCGTGAAGAATCTGATCACGGAGATTAAGAGTCCTTCGTTGCAAAATTCAGTTGTACTCTTTATGCGTTAAAAAAAAGGGGAATCACTTGCATGTTAATAATGATGTGATACCAACGTGGTGCAAATATCGTTTTTTTTACCCTGTCACTAAATTCACTGAGTTCCTGGCCTGGATTATAGAAGTGCTATAAAAGAAGGTGGAATGACACCAAAATTAACCCTAACAACCTAAAGGTATTTCCAGAGGGCAGGGAGGGAATTGTAAATACTATAACATATGTCTTAAGAAATTGCATATTAAACGTAAATATCAGAAAAGCTTTATGAATAACAGTATCAATTTTCTGCTTTGTGCATAGATACATGGTATTCCAAAGATGAGAGAAACATCATGTAAAATAATAATAGTAATTGACACTTACATGGCTAATTTCATCTGAGCATCTTCAATACACTCTGCAAAAGTACAGACCATCATTCCCATTTTTCACATGGACAAACTGGAGCACAGACTTTTTATGTCCATTTACTTGAAAGATTTCCATTGAACTAAAGGGGCACTGGATTAGGCCCATAGTAATTTGCCCTAAATCACAGAGAGTAGCAATGTCATTATAATGGGCAGCTAATTTCAATCTTAAGGACTGTATGGAGAAATGACCTCTCTCTCTGTAATACACAGACAAGAATTACAAAGAGACAAACACTGGTGTATTTTGTAAAAGATCTCCTGTGTCACGCTTCCATTTTCAAGATCTCTCCCAATTATCAATATTACTGTTGAGGCCACGTAAGAATTCAACTCTATTATAGATATTGCAATAATCCTAATAAGAAAAAAATATTATTCAGGCACTTAAAATGTTCCATTCAACTAGGGCAGTGTTTCCCAAACTTGGAATCCCGCTTGTGTATGGAAAGCTCCTGGCAGGCCAGGCCAGTTTGCTTACCTGCCCCATTCGCAGGTCTGGTCGATCGCGGCTCCCACTGGCCGTGGTTCGCTGCTCCAGGACAATGGGAGCTGCTGGAAGCAGCGGCTAGTATGTCCCTCGGCCCGCGCCACTTCCAGCAGTTCCCATTGGCCTGGAGCAATGAACCGCAACCAGTGGGAGCCGCAATCGGCTGGACCTGTGGACGCAGCAGGTAAACAAAGTGGCCCGACCTGCCAGGGGCTTTCCCCCTACATAAGCGGCATCCCAAGGTTGGGAAACACTGTTCTAATGGAAGCAATGACTCCTGGAGTCATTGAAAACTAATTCTGAATAAAGCACTGCATTACTATAGGAAACAATCTTATGTTGGACCCAGTGAATAGGTAGGATGACGTTAGATATCTTTCCATCTCTAATTGCTACCATTTGATGCCAAGAACACAGTCTGTCATGAGGATGCCAAATAAGTCATATGTAATGCATGCTGTTCAGTTATGAGATGATTTTAGCTACCTGTACGACTATTGCTACACACTTTTTGGCATGAAGTCACAGCACGGGAAAATCTGGACCGGCTCATTCTCTCTGGAAGGTGAGGTTTTTTTAGTGGGTTGACCTCAGAAGAGTGAGGATGGATGTGCAGAGGTCACTGCAGTATTCACAGTATTTTATGTGCTCCTCATGTCTACATGCAAACTACCCCCACTAACAGCAACTGCAATGTGCCTGAAATATGGCCCCAAAGGCTACAGTGTAAGAACCAAAATAGACAGCAGGTGAGTTCTTGTAATTCCAGCTGTCAGTGTCAATGAGGTTCTGGGTGGCCACAGAGGAGTGTGGACTAGTGGCTAGAACACAGGACAAACTCAGGTGACCTGACTGCCACTCCCATGGCTGGGTTTACTTGGCAAGGCATTTCATCACTTTGTGCCTCAGTTTGTCCATTTACAAAATGGGAACAATGATAGTGACCTCCTTTGTAAAGTGCTTTAAAGTCTACTGATAATAATAATATATGTAGTGTTTTTAATCATTGGTAGGAAGGTGGCTATGAATTTGTCATAATAGGCTATTAGATGATGATGACAGTTTCTTGAGCACTCCACTCAAGCACTGGCACATCATACTGCTAAATATTAGACCTTATTTTAATTTCTGCATTTTAGGATATTACATCCTATCTGTAATCATTTCTCAAGTAGTGGGTAATTTAAAGCACTAAAAACGGCCATTTTTCTCATTCAGACAAGCAAAGCAAAGAAAAGAAAATCAACCAGTAGATATTAGAACAATGGGAAGAACATGACAGTGATATCAGAACAGAAGAAATAACATGTTAATGACATTCAATATTCTCCCTGTGTCGAATCATCAGCATTTTTATTGCCACTTTTCCTCAGAAAACAGTATAAGAATTTATTGAGTCAATCTGTCTCCATCACCTATGATATAATCTTTTATTCAATAAGATATGGAATAATATTTATCCTTCAGCTCCAATGACTAGTTTTAAGAAGAACAACAGCTTTTTACACAATAGTTACAAATGTAGGAGTTTGTCTGTTTTAATGTCTGATCCAGAGGCCATAAAGACCTTCCATGAGGAAAGGGGCCCTAATATTCCCTGAACATTTACTTTACTGTTTTTTCTGGTTGCTTGTCCTATCTGTATTCTGGTTTGTGAAATCCCATCCCCACCCAATGAAAAAAATAAAAGAAAGCACTATGCCTTATTTTAAAAAGAAACTGAGGCTGGGGAGGTGAGCAATCATGCCAAAATTTGAACCTCTCCCACTGTATTTGTAGCAAAAGACTCATCCATTGGGAGGTGGAGTTTATCAAAATAACCAATTAATTCCAAGGTGGTTGTTGCAACTGAGAGGACCTGAAGCCTAGTTTCAGAAGCTAAGGAAGGGGAAGAAATAAGCCAAATGGGTCAAAGTATGACAGTCTGAGAGAGAAACAGTTTTGTTTTGGGTGGAAGACATGAAGATGGGCCATACCATGTCAACCGTGTTAGGGCTGAATCAGTGACTAATGAACTTCTTTTAAAATTCTACATTTGACCAGAATAATAAGATATAGAGAAGCACATGCATATGTGTGGGTTTCTACACCATAATGGATGAAGTAATATGTGTACAGCCCATTGTAATGTAACTATTGCATGGTTGCTTTCTGAGTTTAAATTTCTAGGCATATGCTGCATGCAGAAGCATGTGCCATTTTGTGAGGTAGAACTGCTGCAGCCTATTGCCGAAAGGCACATTCTGTGCTTTCACGTGACACTTAACAGTTTAGTCTCCTGTGGGCTGTAATATTTTGGTCTGATTTCAGTAGTTGGGTTTAGTTTGTGGGTGCTGGGCAATGTTGGTGGCCTCTAGTCTGATCCCCTGATACAGGGGATCAGACTAGAGGATCTGGTGGTCCCTTCTGGCCATAAACTCTATGACCTTGAGGGACCAGTTCTCCATTTCTGCACTACTTTGTCAGCAGAAAGTGGCTGAAATCTAGCTATGCCTTGCCAGGGAAGAGTTCCCCTGATGAAGGGGAAATCCCCACTGGTATAAAGCCTTAGTCTGCCAGTACCACTCCCTGCAGCACAGGTGGCTTTTCAGCTCCACTTTGCTGAACTTGGGCTGGCATAAGCTCTCTTTAGAGTCATGCTGGCATTTACAGAAGCTCCTAAGCAGCTGCAATATAGGTTGAGGAAAAACTCAGATCAGACCACAGAATCAGGGAGCTGGAACCAGTGTGCTCTGACAGGCCCCTCCATCTATCCTACACACAAAGTGGAGCTTCTACTCTGGTGAGAATTTGGCCCTTTAGTATTATTTTAAATCTAAAATCAAAGTCATTTGGACTGAAAGTAAAGAGTGGCTGTTTGTGTAGGGGAATAAAATGATAGCTACAAATTATGCATCAGAATCTCTATCTTATTCTTCTTCCCCTCTCTCTGCAAGGAAGGGCTGGATACACAATCATTTTCTATCTAAAGCATACAAAGAAAGCCATGTTTCCTACCATTTATCAAGTTAGTTCCTGGACTTCTATGGTAGGTGCTCCTCTGGGCCCTCATTGGGCCATGCAGTTGAGTTACCTTCAAGCAAGTTTTTAGCTTGACCTACATGCACCCCTGTTACTGTCTCCCAACCCTGGGCTCAAACTGCACATAGGCCTCCTGTATCTTTACAGGCAGATCAACTACCTACAGGATACTCCATACAATGCCTTCAGAGCTCTGCAGTCCCCTTTTTAAGGGTGCCTGACTCAGCTGATTGGCCCAGACCTGAGCAGGTGACCTGTGGCAAATCACCTGTCTGCATTTGGGATAGAATTGAGACCCTCCTCTGGAGTGGCATTCTCATCATCCAATGAGAAATGTGCTAGCAACAGAAAGTCAGAATTGGGATTTCTGCCAGCTGTCTGAACCCCTCTGCCAACCCCTAGCCAATCAGGGCCCAGGGCACAGAGCTGGCCCCTTCACAACCCTATTAATACCACTTGAATGGAGGACTGCATGCCTGTATGACTCCTCCAGGCTTATGATGAGAGACTCAATAATTAGACAGGCTAAAGCACTAGTAGTAAATAGAGACTAGGGAACAACCCTGTACTGTCAGGGAGAATAAAGCTGTCCTAACAGCTCTTTTATGTTCTGAGTAGAGCTGGGTGAATTAATGGGTTATTTTCAGTTCAGCCAGCAAACTCAAATATCAGGGAAAATATTTCGGTTGTGTCTGAAAATGTTATCAAAATCCACCTCACACCAGTAAATGGAGGTGCACCCCCTTTGTAATGTTTAACTTAGTGATTAAGGCATTTGGATGAGATGTGGAAAATCCTAGTTTGAATCCCCACTATAGAGCGATATTTGAACTAAGTGTCTCTGCTCTCAGGTGAGCAGCCTAACCACCAGACTTTAGGCTAGACTGGGAGAAAGCCTTTAGTCTCTCCTTTGTATAAATAAAGCCTTCAGTCTCTCATCTGTCTAAATACAGACTCAATGGGTCAGATAGAGAGAGAATGACTCTATAGTTTGATGATAATGGTAGGAAAAGTGCATTCAAATCTTCTCTGTACCTTAGCAAGAAGAGGGATTTGAATCCACATCTCCTATCTCCAAGAGGATTGCCTTAATTATCAGGCTGTGTAGAGTCACTCTCATTCTCTTTGTATGTATAAATATTCATTGGCTCAAAGTGCAACGTAGCATCACAGAATATTAGAGTTGGTAGATACCTCAGGAGGTCATCTAGTCCAACCCCCTGATCAAAGCAGGACCAACACCAACTAAATCAGTGTTTCTCAAACTGGGGTTGCTGCTTGCATAGCGAAAGCCCCTGGCAGGCCGGGCCGGTTTGTTTACCTGCCCTGTCCGCAGGTTTGGCCGATCATGGCTCCCACGGGCTGCGATTCGCTGCTCCAGGCCAATGGGAGCTGCGGGAAGCGGTGTGGGCCAAGGGACGTACTGGCTGCTGCTTCCAGCAGCCCTCATTGGCCTGCAGCAGCGAACTGCAGCCAGTGGGAGCCGCAATTGGATGGACCTGCAGATGGGGCAGGTAAACAAACCAGTGTGGCCCGCCAGGGGCTTTCCCTACACTAGCGGCAACCCCAGTTTGGGAAACATTGAACTATATCATCCCAGCCAAGGTTTTGTCCAGCTGGGCCTTAAAAACCTCTAAGGATGGAGATTCTACCACCTCCCTAAGTAACCCATTCCAGTGCCTCACCACCCTCCTAGACAAATAGTGTTTCTTAATATCCAACCTAGACCCCCCCCCCCCC
>NC_133777.1:75758523-75872429 GCF_003597395.2 Chelonoidis abingdonii
TGCCCAAACTAACTGTGGGGCCCAGATCCTAAGGAGCCTGCCTTAATCCTTTTGGTTCTACTCCCTACTAGAACTGAAATGGACCAAAAGCATATTCCCTTAAATTCACAGATTTTAAGGCAAGAAGGCCATATAGTTTGGCCTTCTGAATAGCACAGGCCAGAGAATTTCACCAATAACTCCTCCAACTCCTGTGGCTGAATTAGGAAAGTGAAATTAGGAAATACTGAAACACCCTGTTCTACACCAAAGCCACCTGGGACTCTTTTCTCATACAGGCTGTACTTTCTCCCTTTTAGCAATATGTGAAGGACAGATGTGGATCTGGGCCTTAATCTCTCTGTGCTTCAGTTCCCCATCTGTAAAACAAGGATACTAGCACTTCCTTACCACATGGGAGCATTGCAAGGATAGAATACATTAAAGATTCTGAGGTGTCCTGACAGTATCTTGACAGAGAGGGGGAGGCATACAAGTCCCTAAGAGAAAACACAGATTTCCTCTAGGCCAGCTTACCCTGACCTGTAGAACCATCCCCGAGAGTGAAGAGGGAAGTTGAGTCTCTAGGTCATGCTCAATCCTTATCCCTTTTACGGACTCACTGGGTTCTAATTATCATTATGAGTGTTTTTATGATGTAGACATTTGTCCAGTGGGAGCCACCAATTTTTTTTTAAAGAAAAGATTAAATATTCAGATTGTACAGGCATCAAGCAGTGAAATGCACACAAAAATAGCTTTAATTGCAAACTAAATGGTAGAATTAATATAGCAGAAGTCTCTTCGGAAAGCCTGTTCTCATGACATTTTCAACAATGTCTCCTCTAAAAAAGGTCAAGATAAATTTATTAGTTCTGCCCTAAAGGAGAATCTCAAAAGGAAGATGAGGCCTTATTAGAGGTTCACTGGAAGGACCAGGGACTACGGGAATGTTACAAGGACACAGCTATAGCTAAGGACAGAAGCAGCAATCAGAGAGTTATGGGATGCTATAGGAGCTAAACTATTCAACCAGCACCCTAGGTTACAGCTCAGATTACACCAAATCTTCCCTCTATTCCTCATCCCACATAAAATTTCCTTTGTAGAGAACCTAGCCTCTCCACTTCCTCAACAAGAGGATCCTCTTCCAAGAGAGTCCAGCCCAACATTCTCTAGTCCATCATCCCATGAACAGACTTTCTTTATCTTTCCAATGCCCTTTGTGTATCATCATTTACAGAAAGTCCTTTCAGTAGTCCAGTGTTGCCCAAATTCAGAAAGAAAGATCTAAATACATTAGATGTATTTAAGGTAACACAGTAACATGATGGAATCTGTTTACTGTGATTATGCAAGTTCATTAGTGAGAGATAGTACAGACTCACATTAAATGGATCAGCCCACTTGCAGCAAGTAGCCCTGACTTTTCTTTCACACCCCTGCAAATAAACCCTCCCCATGCCCAAATTAAAAACAAAACAAAAAAGTAGTCTAAACAAGATATAAAACTCTAACCCTACTAAAGGTTTGTCACAGTCTATCAGCTTAGTAAACCACTCTTTCCCTAACACACTACCAAAAACACCCTCTACAACTCCCTGCTTGGGGTTTGGGCTTTTATAGGAGCCAACCCTTTGTTTGCCCCACCCCTAAGGAAGGAACCACACTGAGCATAGGGTACTTTTTTGTGTTTCTATATCCAGTCAGCCCAAATAAGTTCTTTTCAGCTGATCAGGGCACTTTTCTTCAAGACCGTGCAAAATGATGCAAATACTCTGAAAGCCCAACCAACAAAACACATACAGAGATAAAATATAGAATCTCTTCCTTCTTAGCAACCCTGCTTTTTCCACATGGAGACTTCCAAGTCCTTCAGGATCCCAGCATTCCTTTGTGATTATCTAGCCCAGTTCTGTGGTAGGCAGCCTAGAGGAGTGTTGCATGAGTGGAGTACTAAGCCACACCCACTGGCTGTGCCAGAAATTCAGAGTGCTGCTGAAGTGTGTGTTGTTCCTGAAGATCATGTTTTCAAAACAGGAAAACAAACCACTTTGTAACAGAAACTGCTTCAAATCAAGGATGTTTAAACAGTGATGGGCTTTTATCTGAGTTTCTTTTTTCTGCTCAAATCTAGGATCCCACCCAAAGCCAAACAGCTCCAAGATTGCTAACCCTAGTGATTCAAAAATCATGACGTAGGCTTTCCAAAACCATGAGGTTGTTTTGTTTTCTTAATTAAATAATTTTTACTTTGCCTTCAGGTTTGGGGTGGGGGGGGGCAAGTTAGGGTTTATATTTTTAAGCTTTTATCTTCAGCTATAATAGCTAGAAACTTATTTTAAAAGGAAATGAAAGCTGAGATTCTGAACCTTGTAACTTCAGGAGTTGGAGCTTAAAGAAAAACACCAAATACAATGAGACTTGTGGTGAAATTGTGGGAGATTACAACATGGTACTTCTACTTTCCTTTCTAGTCTACATTGCAAGAGGATAGCTGATGCCTGGTTGAGTTTTAGTCCCTCGATCTAGCTCTTTTTGTTACAAAGGACAAAGAAATCCTTAAAAGAAATCTATAATTTGGATGAGTGCTTGGTTCTATAGCTCCTATTCCCTGAAATGAAAGTATAGAATATGACACCTGTAATATGCTTGGGGCAGGTGGAGATCTTACTTTGGGAATTTACACTGATCACTTTTTCAAATGTTAGGAAAGCCTGAGAGCACATTATTTTTAAATGAGATATATATTTAGTACTATGCCCACCATTCTATCAATTCTAATTTTAGAGGGCAAGGAGCCATTCTGGCACAATTATAGCCTTGTCTAATTTTAATATAGTTGAGCAGCTGATGATTAGCAGAGAGAGATTGTCTTTTTTGCTCCCTAGAGAGTTTTTCACTTAAAAAAAAATCACCATTTATTGTTCTGAACAGAGTATCATGCAGGATGTCCTAGTACATGATGAAAAGGAAAACATGCTGGTGAGGTTAATCTTTTAGAACCTGCCTCTTGGTCAAGGTAAGGACTTCAGGTACAGCGATTGGGCATAAATGCATCAACTCAAGAGGACTCAGGTTGCATCCTTCTTCCCTATTTTCAATGGAGAGGGGAAGGGAGTTGGTCTGGAGCAGCGAACCACAGCCAGTGGGAGCCACGATCGGCCAAACCAGTGGAAGTGCAGGTAAACAAACCGGCCCGGCCTGCTAGGGGCTTTCCCTACACAAGTGGCATCCCAAGTTTGGGAAACACTGGCCTAGACCATCACTCAACTACTATCCTTTTCCCCATTGCCAATAAGTGGTAGAGTCAAAGCTCTTCCCTTTCCCTACCCACCTGCTCTATATAGGGATTAAGTAGGCAAGTCACCCCATTTACCTCCACATGCCTGAATCCAAGGTCCACGTAGCCCATATAGATTGATAGATTCTAAGGCAAGAAGAGGGACCGTTATGATCACTGAGTCTGTCCTCCTGCATAACACAGACCTGAGAATCTCACTCAGGAATTCCTGCATCAAGCAAAGGGAGTAAGGGAGGTACTCAGATTCCCAAGCAGGCTCACAGTCTAAGTCACAATCTATCCCTTAGTATATTTTTAAAAAGAAAAGCCATCCCTAGCTCCTATTAGAGAGTGTGTCTCTTTGAGGGTGTCAAGTAGTTTTCCCACTGTTCATATTCTACAGATATACGAGGTCTGGTGTGATACAGGGAATTTAAAAAAAATGTTTGTAGGGGACTAGTGTGATGTGGGGGGAAATGTTTGAAAGCGATTAAAGACACCACACACAAACACTTCAGTACTAGACACAGGCTTAATCTGCATAGCTCTACACTGTGTCCGGGAGTCATTCTAGGCAAAGGGTGTTTAATGAATAACTTTGCAGCAAGAGGCCTTGCAATGTCCTATAAATATTAGGCTTTCTGCCTTCCTTCTGAAATATATTAACAGCCTCAAGAGGGATTATTGATGCCGGCAACTAAGTTGAAACAGCCCTCAGAAGTTCCTGACATTTTGTGTACATCGTTAGAATTTGCATATATATATTTTTTTCGCCTTTAAGTGTTTGGAGGTTGGGGTGACTGCAGTGCTGAGGGAAAGGAAGATTGATAAAGCAAAGCAATCGGAGTTATTTCCTATGCATGGAATTGATTAAATGCTTCACTAAATGGCTTATAAATTTGGCTCTCATATTTCTGTCACCCATTGCAAAGATTACAGAAATTCCGTCTATAACCATGTTGTATACAATACCAAATTACAAAAGGTTGTAAAAACTAATGTTTTGTTTAAAGTTCTGAGCAGGACCATATGCCTTTGCTGACCTTGAGTAAGCTATTTTAATTCAAAACATTTCAAAGGGAGAAGAGGGGAACAAATCTATCTGCATAACAAAACCAAACCCGCACGGTTTAGAACGTAGTACCATGCAGCATACCACACTTATTCACTGCCATAGAAAAGCATATTGAATCCTTCTTGTGCTTGGGTATTATGACTTTATAGCTGCCAACTGCATGTGGTGTGAGTCCTAGGAGCTCAAGTTTCCCCAAGCTAACTTGGTTCTATTATTTTTGTGGACTCTATGTCATCAGATCTATCTGTCTAGGGACTTATATGGTTCCTCTCACCATAGGACCTCATAAATGCTAATGGATTTATCCTCACAATCTCACTGGGAGGTGAGAACATATTATTATTCCCAAATACAGAATGTGTGGAGGAGAAGATCTATGAGGGAACTGCAGGAGGGCTACGGAGAGCCCAGTAGAGTAAATGCAGTGAAATCCCAACAACTTCAGTGGACAGGGCATGTGGCCAGGATGGCAGAAGACAGACCAGTAAGAATCTCTTGGAAGGACCACCTTATGGTGGCTTACCAAGGGGGACAAGATGGAGGGATAATATTGGGCAAGACCTAAAAACTCTTAATGTGAATTACCCTCAATGGGAAAAGAGGTGACAGAAAGACATGGGGGCAAATTGTGACAGTGGTAAAGGACCTGTATGGTTATAAAAACAGAGAATAAAGTAAAATAATGCAGATGAGGAACTGAGGCACAGAGAGACTAAGTGACTTGTTCAAGGTCCCATGAGAATTCTGGCACCACCCTAGTAGCAGACAAAGCAGCAAATCAAAAAGTCACAACTCTTGCCCTGCCCCCTCCACTGGCTCTAATTTTGGGAGGAGTCATTTATTTCAATATGTTCTACAGAGCAGCTCACTCTGCACTCAAAACTCTAATCTGGCTTGCAAGTCACTTTTTGCCCTTCTCTGCTCCTCCCTTCCTACTGCCTTGCAAGAGAGAGTCTCACAAAAGTAGGCCTTGCTTTTTCCCTTGTGACCAGAGCCACAATCTTAGCAGAGCTAAGCAGAGGAGTGAGACAGGGAATTAGTCCCCTGTGTGGCTGAGTATGGACTGTGACAATCTAGCCTCAAATTATTTATCAATCTTGTATTGACTTGTTCATCTTGAAAATTTTGACATGGGTAGGTGGACAGACAGGTCTTTCCAGGGATTTCCTAGCAGTAAGTAGAAAGGGGGGAGGGATAGTTCAGTGGTTTGAGTGTTGGTATGCTAAACCCAGGGTTGTAAACTGAATCCTTGAGAGGGCTACTTAGAGATCTGGGGCAAAATCAGTACTTGGTCCTGCTAGTGAAGGCAGAAGGCTCAACTCAATGACCTTTCAGGGTCTCTTCCACTTCTAGGAGAAGGTATATTTCCATTATTTTTATTTTTTTTAAAGTAGAGGTTTTTGTATATTGCAACTCTAATGCTTGTGCATCCAGTAGCATCTTCCTTCTGACAGTCACAAACATGTTCAGCCTCACAGGACCCCTTTTGCATACTGTCATCCCCATTTTACAGATAGGAAAAATGAAATACAGCAAGTGAAAATAATTTGCCCAAGGTTATTTGTTAATATCCAGCTCAGCCAGGAATTAGAGCCTAGCTCATGCTTTTTTCCCTTTAGTTATAGAAATAAGTAAGTGATGTGATTAAATATTAGCACTGAAGCAGAGCTCAGGAAGGGTAGGTAGGTATGAAATGCAAATGTGAGCATGGGAAAATAATCCCCTTTTTTAACTATAAATGCCTGTTTTCTACAGGAAAAATGATATTTTCTTATAACATTTACAAGCCATCATGTCCCCAGCAAGGATTAACATTTGGCATCAAAGTACTGATCTGGCAAAGAGCTCCCAGTAATGTAAGCTTTTTTACAACCCACTACGTGTTTAAAGTCTTGACTGACTTGACCTCTGCCCATTGCTAATCCTTCATTTTCTTGCCAGTAGAAATGCACATCTTTACAGGGATGGCACCAAAATACGCAGCAAATAATATAGCTAGACTTCAGAGGTGAAACCAGAGCTACCCAGGGAAAAAAATACCTGGTGGAAGGACGAATAAGGGTTCCTTAACAACTAGCAATGCATTAAATTCTGGCTCCAATATGGACAGAAAAGACTTTTGCCCGGTTCTACACATGCATTGCATCTGTTTCTTCATGGATGGGAGTGCATTCTTTTGTCCAGGTCGTTATTATTTATTAGCTTCTATTACAGCTGTGCATATGGGCCCCAACTGCGATTGGGCCCCATTGTGCCCAGTTGTACAAACACATACTAAGATACAGTCCCTGCCCCAAAGAACCTAACTAGACAAGGCAGAAAAATGAAGGCTTGTGATCCCCATTTTCCCAGGTGATGAACTGAGGGAAAAAGACACTTTCCCCCAGTTTCACAGAGAGTCTGGGACAGAGCTGGGAGCTGAAATCAGATTTTCCAAGTACTAGTCTGGTGGCTTAACTAAAAGCCCAAAGCAATGGATTTACACTAGATTCAAGAAGAGCAATAGTTACTCCAGTAAAATTCTAGCTCATTATTTTTCTGTGATCTACTCTAGCTGGTCAGAGATTGTTTTGCCAGAAGCTAATAACCCTAACTACTGGCAACCAGATATTTTAATGCCTTGGCACTTGTAGTTTTCATGCTGCCCTTTATTTGTGGGCATCAGTCTAAAATGTCATCCCTCCCTTTATAAATAGTAAATGCCCAGCAGCAATCAGCCAGAACACTGCCCTACTGCTATTGTGAAATGCAGTCCCAAGACCGAAGCTACAGCTTACGAACACTCATTGCAGGTGGAAGAACAGGACAGTGACTCCAAACCACTTTGTACTCCTCCAAGCATAAGCAAATAGTCCCAAGGGGCAGGGAAGGATCAGCCAAGTGTTAAAAATGCCCCCTTTTCTGAGTCACACCCTCTACACAAATGATTGAGAGGAAGGAATAGTATGAGAGCCACTATGGTGGCTTATATCTCCCAGAGATCCTGGGGGTAACTCTCCAGTGGCCAGCTGATATTGGTTTAAGCCTGCTTTTGATCAGCAGAGAACTGCCCCAAAGCATCAGAGAACAGGGCCCAAAGTGTTTCAAGCCATTACTGTTGAACACCATAGTACTACGTGTAATAGCGACTGGTAAAAAGAAAATTAACCAGTCCAAATAACAGCAGTGGCCATATAGCTTGTAAACATTTAGGACCAGATTCCACAGCCAGTCTCACAATGTAGCTGTAGAAATGCACCACTGAACGTGTGAGACCATCTTTGCAAATTTTGGGGGGCAGCCCAGAGGTGAACACTGCCTGGAGTATAATCTTAGACTATATGACTTAAATGGATTTTATAATAATACATTACATATCAAGTGTTTAATTGACACAATATTTTTAAGGGGAGCCACTTACATGCATGTTCTATACACATTATTTACAATTTCAGCAGTAACAGTTAATGCTCTGTGACAAAGTATATTGTTTCCAGCTTGTTATCCATTCATAACAAGGTCAGTCTATTACCATTATTTTTGTGAATGTAGCTGTTACCTTGAGGCAAAAAGTTAATTGTAAATTACAGAGGGAGGCTTATTGAGGGTTTAAAATAAACATGACAAAACAGTACTTACTGTAATGTGAGGTAACGGTGCCATTTTATGAAGCGTTTCCATTTAGAAGCGGTGTCATTCAGCATATGCTAGTCAAATTCACCTTCAGACTTTTGAAGAGCTTTCTTCCCAGGTAGGGGAGAATATTCACATGTACCCACTAAACGCTTTAAAAATATTTTAGCTAAAAGGAAATGGGTTTTCATGATTTTTCTCACTGTATTTGGGCTAGATCCCTCTTCCACCGAAGCCAAAGACAGAACTCTAAAGACCAGATTATAACGTTACCACAAACCCTGAGTGGATAAGACCAGTGTGACTCAGAGCCTCAGCTCATCATATGTAATAAGATACCTAACACCCAACTGATTACGATGGGAGTTAGGTGCCTAAATACCTTTGAGAATCTGGCCCATGTCACACTTTGGTCCCCACTCTTATGACAGTGCTCTATAACAGTGATACGTCTTAACATGCAGCTCCTAATACCTGCTTCCCCCTTGATCAGCGGAGAAGTAAATCATGCCAGCCCTCGAAGCAGCTTACTTCCCCCTTCAGCACCAGCTCAGCTGCATGGGCTGGCACATGGAGGGACAAAGCCCAGGCTCCATCCATGTCTTTCCCTGCCACTCTCCACTCACTAGTGCAGGAGGGGAAGTAGTGGCCCTGGAGAAGCTGCTTTCCCTCCCTCATACAGGAGTCAAGGAGATCCTTACGCCCTGTTAGTCCTCTATGAGGATCATAAGGTGGTTTATCAATGATTTTAAAGGTGCAGGCCCTGAGTTAATTATCAGGGGCTAGTTAGAGATCTTCCTTCATGAGGATGCACAGAAAATAAAGATGGCCACACACACTCTTCCCCGCCACACCCATTCACATGGCCTGTCCAAGGGCCAAGCACAATAGCAGGCCCTGCAAACATAAGTTTCTCTGTCTTTGCTGCTTCTGGGGAACCAAAACACCAGGAAAGAGGTGGGAGCATAGCTCTGTCCCTGCTCACCATCCACAGGAAGGGCCAGTGCAGAGCTATCAGTTTCCTCCTAACAGATAACACATCAAGGGTGCACCAAGCAGCCGCGAGATGGATTGTGCTTCTCCTTGCTCCCCAAAAGGGATTAACCCTCTGGAGCACACCACCACCACCATCACCACCACAGAGCCTTGTGCAACTTGCATAGTGAAGCCCCAGGCGTATTTGTGCTTTAAATAACTATTGGATCTTTCACAGACACTCATTTTTACTCTGATTCAGGCATGAATTGTAACACCAATTTTGCATCTTCACAACTGCTTCCATAGTAACAGAGGACAACCCATAAACATGGGATATTCTAAGTTCACAAAAGTGTCCCGCAGAATGATGACACGGACTGCATTGATAGGAAGGGGAGATGTTTCTATAATAGCAAAGGAACATACACAAAAAATATGTGTCTGTTTTCCTTTCCCTTTTATAGCAAAGTCCTAAGAAACACAATAGAAAATGATAACCTTCCAACAGCGGTTTGTTCGATTGTTTCTTTTTTAGAATTCTAGATCAGATCAAGCTTTCCTTTATCACTTGGTCTCAGACACTTCAAGGCAACATAAGATTTAGCATATCAGGCCCATGAGGGGTTAAGTAACATTACTACCGTGGATTTCCACTGTTGGTCGTATGTTCAAAGTGCACAAAGCTTGAGACATGTGCATTCTTCGTCCAATAACTTGTCCAGTAATGGGTGTATTGATTGCTAATGTCATCATGTTTTAGTATATATAAACCCCCTCACTCTATCACACAGCCGCCAACAATCCAAGAAGTCATTGTTTATTCATTGTAACTCCCAAACTGGCCCGTGTCAGATTGTGCTTGAGGCCTTGCTGATAAAAATCAGCAGATGATTGGGTGCACACATTCTTAACATGGCTGACCCATGACATCTTAGGGGCAGCAGGGAGCCTGTCATTATGTGTACAATATTCTTCTTTCTTTCTCCTTATCTATCCCCAGATGACTTTGAGATTTTATTAACTCATGAATGACTGAAGATGTCATTTAAAAAGTGGGGGCAAGAGGGAGGGAATGGTTTGTTTTTGAAGCGGGAATAAACATGTGATTGGTTCCAAATAGGGAAAATGTGTGTAGCGGGGTGGGGAGGGGGAGATTTAAAATACAACCAAACTGCATCAAGAGGAGAAGATAATTAGTTTATTAGAATTACTAATCTGATTGGCTGGCATTGAGTTTGGGGTGCTGATGAACAACTGCAAAAAATGCTAAGCTGTTCGTGAAGCATTTTTAAAGCAGAGATAGATCTGTATATAAAATGAAACATCAAAGATATAAATCAGAGATTTCCACTGAAAGTCTGGCAGGTTTTACAAGTACAAAAAGGTTTTCTTTTTTGTGCAGGTGCTCAAATAGCCAAGTGTTACTTAACAGTGAATGCAAACTTGTTCTCAGTGAATAATTCTTTTGCAAGTCTTAAAATTTCAAATTATTTTTATGCATAGAAAATTCTCTTCGTTTTAATTTTTTTCTCTTTTTAATAAATATAGACAGTGAATATTGAACAGCATTATACATACAATTATTTTCACTCTGATTTTTGCTTTTTTAACACTCAGATCCTATTTGCCAATGTATGAAAATGAGTCACTAATTTTTTTTAAAATGTTCATTTATTTGATTTCAGGATTTTATGGCAGGTGGGAGTTAGATCTGCACATAATTTTATTAAGATATACTTTTGGGATTGAATTTTTGAATGTGCTTAGCTTTGGCCTAATGTTGTTCCTATTTAAATCAGTAATAAAACTCCACTGATTTCCATGGGCATAGAGTTAGGCCAATACTGTGCATTTAAAAAAAAATCCCACCCTTATTTCCCAAGTCCTGTTTGAGACAAGCACATACTAACAGTTTGCTGGAAGCTAATATTCACAGAACAAAGAAAGTTTTATTCTCCAGCTCCTCAAATTTGAGTATGCTTATTATAAATTTAGAGGATAGATAGATAGATAGATGTACACACACATATTTTTAGAACTGGCACTTCAAATACATTAAAGAACATAATTATTTTATTTTATTTTAATGATTGCCATTTCCAGATCAGAGACGTGCCGGTGAACAGTTTGCAGTTATAACTATATCCCTTTTCGAAACAAGCATTAAAATTAGGAGACATTGCAGAATTTGCAGTAAAATATTTGGGTACCCATAGATGTGAACCTGAAACTGAAAAAAATAGGTACATAGCTTCTAAACTAAGATGGTCTTTTAAAATTGGCTTTATATGTCTTTCTAATTTCCTATATGATAGCCATCAGCAAGGTATCTAAATGCCTCCTACCCAAAATAGTGAAGTATATACACAAAAATACATCCCTCTATTTCTGTCTCCTATTTTCCCTATCAATAGGGGCTGGACGGGTATGTGGGTATGCATAGTATCAGTACGGGTAGGTAGACTGAAGAATTCATTTTGCATTTTGGACTGAAAACACTGAGGTTCATGGTCATCCTTATCTCTTCTGAGAGTTCCAGATCTGCAGGCCAGTCACTCAAAAACCTCTTTTTCCTACAAGCACAAATTTCACTCTTAAGGCTGACAGCCCCATGGTCCCAGTGGAACATAACTGTTGTTGGAGGTCATGATCTTGTACGGTAATGAGGCAGCTTGGGCTGGTTCCAGAGAGATCTTTGAAGATGAAGACTAAAGCCTTGAATCTGACCCAGTATTCCCCATAGAGCCACTGTATAGAGTGGAGCATTGGGGTGATGAGTTCTCTATGACTTGTGTTGCAGATCAGAAAAGCTGCTATTTTCAGAACCACTAAGAAGAATGGTTTCATTTCTAGGTACAAAGATTTACAATAATGATGTCTGGAAGTCACAAATACATAGGTCGCTGGGGCTATGTCCAAAATGGAAAGGAGTCAGATTGGGCAGCCCTAAGTAGAAAGGGGCACTTTTCTCATTTGAAGCTATTTGGGGATCTAGAAATACTGAGTCCATGTGAGTCCTAATGATCTGAGGGTGAACACTCATTGGAAGGTAATGTTCCAGAGGTGGCAAGTTCTTCTAAACAACATCAGTTCAGGCTTTTCTGGATCCATCTTCACCCACCTACTCTTCCAGATAGTTGCTCATCTCAGCCTGGAGAAACAGTGTTGTCTGTGTGTGACATGAAGGTGACATAGAGCCAGGTGTTATCTGCACAGGGCTGGCCTTTTAGTCCATGATGTTCCAAAATCTGTCTTCATATAGATGACGAGCAGAAGGAGAGAGAGAGGCTGAGTTCCTGAGGGACTCCACAAGTGAGAGTTACAGAGGTGAAACAGCAGGTGCCCATCACAACTCTCTGAATGAAACCTGTGAGGAATGATTAAAACCATCTCATCAGGGACTTCCTCTGCCACACCTCTGGAACAGGGCAGAAATTGATCATAGCAAATGCTATGGAGAGATCCAGCAATAGGCTCATAATATGTCTTTATTGATCCTAAAAGCAGTAACAACCCTTTCCAATATTAATCTCCACTCCAGAGATACCCGCCACCACCTTGGTGATGGATCATGATTAGTAAATATAATTATGATCAGTTTTTAAAAAAGAAGAAAGGACCAAACAATAATGGTAGGAAAAAAACATATTAGGATATATTGTGTTCCTTCCCCACCTTTTATAATAATGTTCTCTTCTCTTAGCCCTCCAGTAGATGATCCAGACCAAGCAGCGACCAGCAATTCCCTTGTCCCGCACTGCTTCCCACAGCCTCCATTGGCCTGGAGTGGCTGAACCGCGGCCAGTGGGAGCCGTGATCAGTCAAACCTGCAGACAGGGCAGGTAAACAAACTGGTCTGGCCTGCCAGGGGCTTTTCCTGAACAAGCAGCAGCCCCAGTTTGAGAACCACTGTTGTAGAGAGTTGTTCTGAGTTCAATCCTTGAGAGGGCCACTTAAGGATCTGGGACAAAAATCAGTACTTGGTCCTGCTAGTGAAGGCAGGGAGCTGGAGTATGATGACCTTTTGAGGTCCCTTCCAGTTCTAGGAGATAGGTATATCTCCAATTATTTTTTTATTTTTTTTATTTTAAAGAGTTATGACAAATGAACCCATGTCCCTTGGACTAGCCCAATATAAAATTTCAGGAGAGTTGTTTTCAGATACCATGGGAAACCACAGCTTGTTTGAAAAAATGAAGTTTCATCCCAGAAATAAGTGAAATAATTTGCTTTGTTATTGTAACCCTTGTAAAATAGCAAGAGTATAAAACCCAACAAAGATAGATTTGATGCTAGTAGATATCTCAGAAACCTCATGTGAAAGTTCAGAGACACTTTGGAGAAAAAAATGCATCCTAGCAATGAAAGCATTTGGGATAATAATAATCATACAGTTCTCAACTTAAAAAAAGAGTGAATTTTAATGCCCATGAAAGTGCCAGATTCATATTTCTGGAGAATGATGACCTTTGTGTACCACCGAACATATACAGCCCAGGCAGTACCAGTACAAGCTTCCAATTTACATGGATTTCTTTTTAGGCAGTAACGTATTAACTATAAGTTAACTGGGCCAAAGTGTGAGACAATACTAAAATGTGATCAACAATCAAAAGAGAGAAGGAGGGCAGTGGGAAGAGAGCATAGGTTGCTTTTAATTTTTAAACATTCCTTTTTTCCATAGATTTCACTCATGTATCTTGCCCTAGATTACTGGGTGCTATTGTCATTACATGGACACTGTGTCCAGGGAATACTTGCATACACCAGAAGTTTTATCTGTTTCCCAGATTTAGTGCCTAGTCATACTACAGGGGAGGTCAGAGTTTTATACCGTGCACACAGGTGGAGTGGGCTGAGGAGGAATATTTTTAGTTTATGCTCAGAGCAACCAAACAGATGAATGCATCACACCTATCAGAGTGAGAAGATATTTGTTTCCCTGCTCATTCAATACTGGACTGCTCTGCAGAGGCAACTGACAAGGTTGTCTAACCTGCGCTGATATTTGTGAAAATGAGGACGCTTGTCCATTAGGAAGTGGGCAGAGACCATCTACGTATTTTGCATGGGTTCTTCAACTTTAGAAGCTACAGGTTAATCTTAAACCACCACTGGCTTGTTTATGTTTGTAAGCACTTTCTCTTTAGGAGACGGGAATCAATACCAAATAAAATAATAACGAAAGAAAGGGATTCTAAAGTAATAATGGTGAAAGGTGTGCAAGCTGGTGGAAAGTACTGTAAAAAAAAACCAAAAAAAAACCCATGACAAGTCATGATAAATGGGTCGTTATAAAATTCATGTTTAGGCTGCACCAGTCTGGGGATAATGCCATTCGTCATGGCAACACTAGGGCACTAATGAGCCCTCATTGCATATTCATGGCTGTGGCATCTCTCTCTCTCCCTCCCACCATGAACCAATGCCTGGTAAATATCTCCACCTCAAGCTGAAACTCAGCTTAGGCTGCTTTTTTTTTTATTTGTTATGTTGCAGCAATTACACTGTAAAAGTGCTGCACAAGATTGATTGCTCTGATCTGTAGTTCAATTGTAAATTAGAATACACATCTCCCTAGGGAAACACGGCCCCTATTTGTGATTAAGAAAAAAGCCCCATAATAGACTAATAGCTAAAGTTCTCTCTCTTTTACTTTCAGGCAATTAGCTTGATGAAATGGCCTCTTTTTGTGTACCCTGGAAGTGTAAACCGATATCATAATGAAGTATATGATGTTTATTCTATTATTTTCACCTTGCCATATATGCAGGAATGCATAAATAATGGCAGCTTTGTGTAGTAAATTTACTGGTTCAGAAGTAAACTATTTCTTAAAGAGACAGTCTATGGTTCCTGATGACTTAAGTTAAGGTAAGTATTCATGTGTGTGACTGAGCCCCCTACAAAAACTTATGTTCTGCTTAAAAGAGATTGGAGACCATTTTTGGTCACAAGATTAAATAACGCTTAGTTCTTACATGGTGTTTCCGTTTGCAATGAACTTTATAGCCATTAATTAAATAACCCTCCTTAAATAATATCCCTGCACAGTAGGTAAGGCAGATATTATCTCCATTTTACAGATGGGAAATCAAGGCAGAGCAATTCAGATGTCTACCCAAGGCCACACAGGATATCAAAAGCAGAATGGGGATTAGGACACAGGAAATCCTGGCTCTTAAATCCTATGCTCAGACCATCCAAACGAGCCTTTTCCCTCACTTATAATGTCCCCCCATCCCCTCCCTCCCAATAAAGCATGGATGATGGTTCCATTGACTCTGGTCATAGTGTCACTCATAGATGTAATGCTGCTGTTTTCCTTTCTCTTAACATTCTGTAATGTCATTTTAGCATTGAGTGCCATGTATCATGCATGGCTATAGCTTTACTCATTTGCTTTTTTTCCTTACCTCCAAAAATCTTTCCCCTGAACTGCAGTAGCAGGCTATTAACTTGGGTCCTGGTGTTGCTCCTCTAGTCAGTGTCACGTGGAGTACACAGTCCTTCCAAAAAGTCAGGTCAGGCTGTTAGTCTGAGACACTGAGTCACATTATGGAACCACATCACCAGTGATGGCGGCACTAGCACCTTTGTTCATCAGGTGAATGGCTGTGATGAAAACTGCCATAGAGCTGATAGCTACAGAACAGCATACATTGTTTGTGACAATAAAGGCCGCTCCACTGGCAGTCCAGTACCATATTTGGAACTGACGAGTCACAGGTGCAGTTACTGAAGAAGTTAAATCTCTTCAACCAAGACAATTTGTGGCTCTGTTTCCAGCTTATACAAAAATATATACATTCCCAGGCTACCTGTATTTCCCATAAATCATGAACAAATTGTGAACGCTCAGAAACCAGGCAAAATTCAGTGATGTCATTTTTTTGCCAATTTTCAGAAAAGACACTGATACGATTGAAAAGCATCAGTGGCCCACTCTCAATCCAAGTAAACCATTTGTGATAGACCCAGGCCAGTTGGGTCCAGAAGAGTAGCAGAAGAAAGATATACTGGCCACTGGATTAACAGTTTTCTGTTCCCTGACTGACCAGAACAGGGGATGCTCCAGGCTAATGAGAACACCTGACTCCAATTAACCTGCAAAGAGTCTGGTGAAGCCATTAAGCTAATGTGACCACCTGACTCTAATTAAGGCCTCTCTGATACTGTAAAAGAACTCACTCCAGTCAGGCAGAGAAGAGCTGGGGAGCCAGAGGAGAGGAAGTGGGACTCGTTAATGAAGACACTCTCAAGCCATTGGTAAGGGAGCCCTCAGGTAAGGGTGAAGAAGGAAGACGCAGGAGAGCTGGGAAGTGGCCCAGGGAAATGTAGCAACTCTGGCAGTGAAAGGTTGGCTGCTAACAGCTGCTACCATTAGAGTCCATGCTGGAACCTGGAGTAGAGGTGGGGCCCGGGTTCCCCCACAACCTGCCATTACAGAAACATCTCCTGAGAGGGGAAGTCAGGACAGGAGGCTTAACTGTTCTGAAACAAGCCCCTAGGGACAACAGAGACTGTGGGAGTTCTCTCCCCAACCTCCTTGCTGGCTTATGATGAAAAGGGCTCAGTAGACTGTAACCCTGGCCCTAGAGAGAGAAGGGCTACGTGGAGGGTCGCAGTGAGCCACTGAGGCTAGCATATACTGCCTAGAAGTGTGGGACCCATGGGGACAAGTTCAGAGCTCTGCCGCACACTGTAGCAACTTTAAGATATCTCACCATCGTTGAAAACTAGCAGAAAATTAAAGAATGTCCACCAGGCGGTTCCATAGATGCCTGCTTAATTCTCTAATGCAAGTAATCTATATCAGTGGGTCTCAGCTTTTCCAGACTACTGTACCCCTTCCAGGAGTTGGATTTGTCTTGTCTACCCCCAAATTTTACCGCACTTAAAAACTACTTTCAAACTCAGACATGAAAAACAGAAGTGTCACCGCTCACTGTTACTGAAAAATTGCTTATGTTCTTATTTTGTCTGTATGAATTTGAGTTTGTACTGACTTTGCTAGTGCTTTTTATGTACCCTGTTGTAAAACTAGGCAAATACAGAGATGATGTACTCCCTGTAAGACCTCTGTGTACCCCCAGGGGTACACGTAACCCTTGTTGAGAACCACTGATCTATACAGTCATGAGTGAGGAACGAAACAGAAAATCTGGGAGTGATTTCAAGTAAATACAATAATGTCTTGGATTCAAATACTGACTTTGCATTGCAGGGGACTTAATACCAATAGAGGGAAACTCTCCATCACTTTCTGCGAAATATCAATGGAGACACTATCTAGGAAGGTGATATAGAAAAGAGAAAGGAAGGATGGTTCAGCTAGTGATAACTGAAGACCTGGGTTCAATTCCTAACATTATCACAGACTTCTTGTGTGACCTTGGGCAAGTTACTTAGTCTCTTTCCGATGTCTTGGCTGCCCATCTATAAAATGGGGATAATAGCTCTTCGCAATATCATGGGAGTATTGTGAGGATAAATACATTACAGATTTGACAAACTCAAGTATTATTGTAATTGGGGCCTGTAGCGAGGTGGTCACCCCACTCCGGCACTGAAGAGGTTAAAGCAGCCCTGGAGAGGGCTGCAGCAGGGAAAAGGTAGGCTGATGGGGAAAGCAGCCACAACTTAATCAGGCCCCGCTGGCCCTTATAAGAGGGCAGTGGGCCAGAAGCTAAAACACACACTCTCTCTCTAGCTTCTTGAGAGAAAATGACCTGGCTGCCTGGGAGCTGAGGTGAAGCTGTGCTGGGGAAGGGCAGAGGTAGCTGGGGAACTCCAGCCAGGAAAAACCCCAGGCTTCAGGCCTTACTAAAAGGGCCAAATAGGTACTGGGGCTGCAGAGGGACAACCCAGAGATAGGCAAAGGCAGCGGTTCCTAACTCCCTTGCTGATGATGAATGGTTTATGGACTGCAGTCGGTCCCAGGGAATGGGGGCTAGATGATGACTAGCAGTAGTCACTGAGGCAAGGTGGGCTTAGAGGGTTGGGGGTTCCCCTGGGAGGGAAGACCCAAACCGAGGGGGTGCTGTGGTGAGCAGAACCCCTGGGCAAAGGGCACCAGAGTCTGGGAGGGACACAGGGCCGGCGGCAGGCAAGATACTGGCCTGCAGAGGGTGCTCCGGGCTGGAAAAAGCTAATTGTCGAGACAACCAGCAGGAGGCACCATGCCACTGAGTCTTTACACCGCAACAGGGCCATATAAGATAGACAAGCTGAAAAACCTGTGGCAGATACATGTGGGCATATGTGCAACACTATCGATTCACCTACCATCCAAACTAGGTTATTAAGCTTAAGGTATTATGAGAAGAGGTTCCATTTGAGAAGACTACAACACAATTTTATCACACAATACTACCAAGTGCAAACCTTTAAAAAAATAACACTGACTACATGGACACCACATTTTGTTTAAACTTGTTAATCATTGTCTTCTTGCATGCCAGCCCTGGCATTTAAAATATGTTAGGGGTGATACAATCCTTTCACCTGGTGCAGACATATATCACTGGAAGGATGTTCTCATAAACAAAGTGCTGCAGGCTATGATCCTATCATTCTCCTCTTCCTTCTTCTCAGTTCAGTTCAATGACAAACATTTTTTTTCTGTTCTTTGCTCCAGTTTCTGTTCAGGAGAAGCCTCATATCAGAACAGCAGGTGATGTTGCAAATAAGGATTGATGGACATCGGTGATGGTGTAGTGGGGAAGGAAAGAAAACTTGCAATGAAGTTTGAAATGCTTTATGCAGTGCTTTGACTCAACCCAGTGCAATAGCTACTCTTTGACAGTGATAAGCAAAAATTTATTCTCACATGCACACTTCATTTTAAAAAAACTGTATGTTAAAAATTAAGAGCAACATGTCTACCCTGTGGTGTCCCATGCTGACCTAGCATGGGACTGTAGGCACTCTCTGCCTCAGTTTCCCTTTTCCTCAGGGCCCCTTAAGAACTCCATAAAACAAAATTCCCCTGTGGGACTCTACTTAATTAAATCCTAAAATAAATTTGAAATAAAGTCTCTCCCCTTGGGCATAGGTGTGATACAGCCTTCCTTCTTGGGGTCTGTGGACTCTGGAGTTCCTCTCTTAGGAGAAATTGTCTCTCTCTCTCAGCACCTCCCTATAACTGAGCCTTGATGGCCTTTTATCAGGCCCAGATATTCCTTAGTCAGTTAGCTGTCTAGATAGACTCTCTCCCTTTAAATTAACTTGTCACAGGTAGACTGGCCCTGGACTCCCCTCAGAGGGGTCAGCAACCCCAAAATAAGGACATAAAACCAATAAGAATGTTTGAAGGAAATTATTGCATTACCAGCATCGTTCAGTTGAATAGATAAGTAGTGTCAACTTTTAGATGGTTTGTAGACACAAAGAGGGCGCCTATTCTGGATGAAGCCGGAGGTAATAGGATGGAAGAGAAATTCCACAGTTCAGTAACTTTTATTTATTAGGGAGAAAAATATCCATTAAACCCTTTAATGGCTAGAGTGTGTGTAATTCCCTGTTTGTGCTTTGTAAAAATTTTCTGGGACAATTTGTGAAGCAGGTCCAATTTTCACCAATATCACCAGCAAAAACTGGCACATTTTTCTCCTGTAAAACTACCATCTCAATCCCTCCAGTGATCTTTCTAACTATATGTGACACTTATAAGTAAGAAGTCTTGTCATTAGAAGTATACAACACGTTCAGTTCAAGATGGAAAGCACTCAGAATGTCCCCTTTTTCAGGTTTGTGGTGTTTCCATGAAAATGCCATTTTTCCCCAGTATTTTTATTAGTAAAAATGCCATAATATTTTACATTAATTTCCCCTCTTCTATCATACAGATCAATAATCCAAATGCAGCATTTCACAGTGATGGAGATGGATTAGATGAGATTTGTCACATGGTTGAAATTATATTGTTCCTCGTGATTCCATGATGGATTAAGCCTACTCCTTGTGACTCTTAGTGGGAAATATGCTGTTTGAGCCAGTCAGGCAAAATCTAGTGTCTCCTTTCCAATGTTTAATTTGAAATACTTCTATAAGTACACAACCTTGGAACTGATTTTTTCCAGTATTTGACACTGACTAAATTTCACATTGATTATCATTATATCTTCTTGCTGTGGCCTCCTGAGCTTCCGAACATCTCTTGTGTTGTGTTATGGTCTTTGCCCTGGTCTACATTGTGTGGGGAGGGGATAGATCTAAGTTACACAACTTTAGCTACGTGAATAACGTAGCTGAAGTTAACGTACTTAGATCAACTTACTGTGGTGTCTTCACTGTGGTGAGTAGACTGCTGTCGGTCCCCCGTTGACTCTACCTGCGCATCTCGCAGCGCTGGAGTACAGGAATCGATGCGAGAGCACTCGGGGGTCAATTTATCATGTCTAGACTAAAGTGATAAATCCATCCCCACCAGATCGATCGCTGCACGCTGATCCAGTGGGTAGTGTAGATATACCCTTAGTGTCTTATGTTCCTGGAGGTCTGCACTCGTGTGAGCAGAGTACTTATGAGGCCAGTACTCAAAGAGGGATGATCTAAAGCTCATTGAAGTCAACAACAGCCTTGGCATTGTCTCCAAGTGCCTTTTGCATCAGGCCTTGCATAGCATGAGAACTGTTTCTTTTCCAGAGTGTGAAATTCTTAATAAGCTTCACTTTTATTAGTACTATACCATGTTACAAGGAGAACACATCTCTGATCTTTCCCGGAGGACTTTCTTCTGTTTTGTCATAGCATCAAAGACATTCATCACAAAAGAAAGAAAGAAACCCAGGAGAGGTGGATCTATGTTCAGCAAAGAAAATAATATTATTTCTCTAGAAGAGGCACCAATTATCAAGGTCAATAATCAGACATGGCAGTGAAGAGTCAGGATGCACAGCCAAAGTATAATTTGTTCAATACTGAGCATCTCACAGATAGACAGTTCTACCTTCATACTTCAGAGAACTGCTGCCCATACATGTAAGGGTAATTTATCATTTGAACAAGACACTCATGTAGGTATTTGTCAGAAACAAAGTATAGGACAGAATAACTACAGAGGAAGATGCTGAATTTGGAGAGGAGAATTCCTTTGATCTGTAACTTCATTTGGAAATCATAGAATCAGATAAATGTAGGGCTCAAAAAGTCCTCAAGAGACCAGCAAGTTCAAACCCTGCACTGAGGCAGGACCACGTGAATGTAGACCATCCCTGACAGGTGTTTGTCCAATCTGTTCTTAAAAACCTCCAATTACGGGTAGCCGACAACCTGCGTGGAAGTCTATGCCAGAATTTAACTGACCTAATAGTAGGAACATTTTCCGTAAAAACTCTTCTAAATCTCCCTTGCTTCAGATTAAGCCCATTACTTCTTGTCCTACCTCTAGTGCTGTGGTTCTCAAGCTAGGGCCTCCGCTTGTTCAGGGAAAGCCCCTGTCAAGCTGATCTGGTTTGTTTATTTGCCGCGTCTGCAGGTTTGCCTGATCACAGCTCCCAGTGGCCACAGTTCGCCACTCCAGGCCAACGGGAGCTGCAGAAAGCAGTGCAAGCCGAGGGACATACTGGCATCCACTTCCCGCAGCTCCCATTGGCCTGGAGTGGTGAACTGTGGCCTCTGGGAGCTGTGATCGACTGAACCTGCGCATGCAGCAGGTAAACAAACCGGCCCAGCCAACCAGGGGCTTTCCCTGAACAAGCGGCTGCCCTAGTTTGAGAACCACTGCTCTAGTGGACATGGAGAACAATTGACCACCATCCTCTGTAACAGCCCTAAACATAGTTGAAGACTGTCATCGGGTCCTCCCTCGGTCGTGTTTTCTCTAAAAGAAAACAGGCCCAGTCTTTTTAACCTTTCCTCACAGACCAAGTTTTCTAAGCCTTTTGTCATTTTTGTTGTTCTCCTCTGGGCTTGCTTCACTTTATCCATATTTTCCCTGGATTATGGCACCCAGAACTAGACACAGTATTCCAGCTAACACTTAACCAGTGCTGAGTAGAGCTAGACAGTTACCTCCAGTGTCTTTCATATGACACTCCTGTTAACGTACCTCAGAATGCTATTTGCCTTTTTCACAATTGCATCACATTGTTAACTCATGTTCCATTTCTGATCCACTATTACCCCCCCACACACACACACAGATCCTTTTCACTAGTACTTCCACCTAACCAATTATTCCCAATTGTGCAGTTACACATTTGATTTTTACTTCATAGGTGAAGTTCTTTGCATTTGTCTTTCTTGAATTTCATCTTGTTGACTTGTTGACAATTCTCCAATTTGTCAAGGTTGTTTTGAGTCAGATGAACCGGGGGTCCATGAGTGATGTTAAAGATAAAGGGCAGAAAGGTTCCAATGATGAGTGGGAACATATCATTGGCCAGAAGACTGCAAGTGGAGATGAAACTCACTTTCTCTCATGTGCTACCAAGACAAGAGCCTCCATTACCCACAAGGCAGAGAAACAGCTACTGTAAAGGCACAAAGAGCAAACTGTTTTTGCATCCACTGTTGCTCCTTTTTTGTTTTCTACTGTTCTGTCATCACTGCTGACATTGTGACATCAGTTGGCAGAGGAGAGGGAGGATGTGGTCACTTGCAACCATGTAACTTGTGTGCAAGCTGTGCACAGGTCAGACTGAAAAGTTCTTACATTCACTACAGTGGGATTGTGCCAGGTGATAAATCTTGGGGTTCTAACTACTGCTGCTATGTCTGGTTCTGTGTGTGCAGTGGGGCATATACTTTACACTCTATGCAGCTGAACATAAACATTGCCTTATACAAAGTACCTGCTGTTTTAATCATATTGCTATTGCAGATCTCTTTGCCTTGCCCACCTAGTCTAAAATTCCATTATGCTCACCCTTATTCCCCTTTGCTTTTTAATCCAAACTGATACAAGATCCTGGTACCTGATCTACGGTGTTCTTATTTCTTGACACGGGCAAATGTAATGCACCATGCAAGTGCAAAAAAATAAGTGGCCCATTTCACATACCATGGACACTATGCAGTACATGTGGGTCAACACTAGGGAAGGAAACTTGGACCACATGGAAATACCACCCCAGTAAGAAATATCATAGATCAGTGGGTTTCAATCTATGGTCCGTGGACCACAGGGGGTCTGCAGACTTCATCTAAGATTTCCAAAGGGGTCTGCACCTCCATTTGAAATTTTTCAGGGGTCTCCAAATGAAAAAAGGTTGAAAACCACTATCATAGATAGCTTCATTCTCTTGTTTCTTTCATGCTATCTTTCAGAATGTCAACACTAAGCCTATTTTTTGCATAGAGTCCCTGATCAGAGAAATGAATAAGTCTTCCACATAGCAATATGTTTTACTTTTTGGTTTGCAGGTCAGATAAAAAATGTGATTTGTTTTGTTCTGGTTTTATCAGGAATGTTAAAAATAAACAGCTAAAACCCAACTGTTGCTGCCAACTTTTCTCATGGTTGAAATAAACCTTTCCTGAAAAATAATCCCAAAGATATGAATATCCTGAAGATCAAGAAGCTCTTTAAGATCTACCAGTGGCAGAATCATGCAATTAGAGTCATGCCCCATAAGCGTTAAAGGCTTAAAACGTTAACAGATCACTTTAATGGGAGCAATTTTTTTAAAGTTTTATTTAATTTGCATTTAAATAACACTGACTATGCTATGGACTGCTGACTCCATGAAAGCTATGCAGCTACACAGATATACAGTTAATTAGTGTTTGCAATTCTCTGAGACCTGAGTGAGGATCTAAAATAGACCTTACTTAACATTTCTGACTATATTTTGGTTAGTTTGCTTTCTGATCTGATGTAGATAGAGATTCCTTGTTCATTTCTTAAGTATTTTACCTTAAAGAGTAGTGGAGGAGGAGACAATAGCTTGTGGGGGGGGGAATTAAATGAACCATAAAATAAGCCCATAAATGTAACTCAATAAACAAAAAGAATCCTTTATAATACATGGAGTTGTTATAGGACATATCAGATATTATGGTCCTCATCCAAACTCCCAGTGACCACAGAGGTTCTCTAGATGCTTTAGAAAGAGAGCTCTCCCAAATGTGGAAACAATTATAAAGAAATTAATGACTCATTAGCAAACATTCCATAATTCATTTCTCATTTCTGGGTCAATGTTACTAATAAAACATAGGCTGCATATTTTAGCTCTTTAACTGACTTTATTTCTATTGGTCATTAACCCCCATTGCTGTTCCTATAAAAACGACTTAAAACTAAGTCTCAGCGGCTAGTCCTCTTGAGAAAGGTGGTTCATGAAGTTCTTTATTCAAATACATAGACATAAATGGCTTCTCCAAGTGATTAAGAAACTGGCTAACACAACATAGTAGGTCACAAAAGATGGATGGCATGATCCAAAGCCTACTGGAATCAATGGAAAAACTGCTGTTGACTTCAATGGGCTTTGGATAAGAAACCATTGAAAATGGATTTTAACAAGCATGTAATGCATTAAATGAAAGGTACACTGTTATTCTACTGGGATATTTTTAATTTCATATTCTTTAAAATGCCTGTGTATACATCAGAACTATTGACCTGACCCAACTGTTATTGAAATTGATAGAAAGCCTACCACTGATTTCAGTGGGCATTGGATTGTGCCTTAAATTTTCAGGTTAACTCAAAAGATTAGACATGATGTCTTTACATGGTCAGTAAATCAATATTATGCAGAAGAAACATGTGCCAGAAGTCAAAACAACCATATTATTTGTATTTAAAATAGAAGTTTAATCAAGGATATCTATTAGAGACAGAAAAAATATTCTATATCCAATTAAGATAAAAAGTCTTGCATTTATATGATCCTTTTTCTTGTTTTAATGATCAAGTGGTAGGTCCTCAAATAATGGAAATTAGCATCACAATGGTGCTGTGACAATTTATACCATTTCACTAAATTATTTTTGCTAGTAATTAAAAGATAGTGACCAGTGCGACTCAGAGGCCCATGGGTGGTTCTCTACTGTGTGTCAGCAACACGTGTCAGGCATGTCATACTCATTACACCTAACACATGGTTGTCATGATGTATACCCAAAAGGTGTAATGTAATATATCATTGTAAATCTAATAACTCACTGATCATTAATATTCTCATGTAATATGTATTTTTGGAGTGGCCACGAAGAGTTATGTACTAGAACTATGTTCTTAAAAAGTGTTTGGCAAGCAATGCATAAGCACAATCGGCCTTAGACCAAGGAATGTGTATTTGTTTGTCTGACCAGCCTAATCATCAGAAAGAGACAATGAAGGTTCATCTGAATACATGCTAAACAAACCAACAAGCAGGGGAGAAAACAGCATGGCATCTCTCAGAAAGAGAATCTTGGTCTGGGCTTACTTCTCAAAGAATACATTTCAAAGATTTGCTAGGCTATAAAGACAGGGGGTCTGACCATCAGAAGATAAACAATTGAATCATCTGTTTGTATACAATATTACTGCATCTGAAAAAGTGGGGGATTTACCCACGAAAGCTTATGCCCAAATAAATCTGTTAGTCTTTGAGGTGCCACTGGACTCTTCATTTTTTTTGTGGATACAGACTAACATGGCTACCCTCTGACACTTTACAATATTACTGAATTATAAAAGTGAATAAAGTAAGGTCTTTTATGAAAGCCTGTGACACACTGGTGATTAACGTCATTGTGAAATGTATGTATTAACACTAGGTGAGGACTTATGGATACTAACTGACATTATACTTTAAAGTCTGTGGCCAAACACAGGGAGAAACAGGTTTTGTCCCAGACAAGAGAGAAAGCAGCTGTCTACCTGTCTTCAATGTAAACTGTGCATTATAGAAGCATAACAGTGGAAGCCCCATTTACATACAAATCAGCAGAGGGATGGGAAAGTCACAGGAAGGGAAGAACAGCAGGAAGCCTTCCTGGCTTTTGAAACAGAGACAATGAATTTTGGGGTGATAAAAGGGTGGGGGAAGACATTTGAGTAGTCTGTCACTTGGGGGATTAAAGGGCACAGAGCTTTTGAAATCACAGAACGTTGGAACCTTCAGCCAAGAGTTGAAGTCTCTGGAAACTGAGTCGAGGTGAGAAACCTGCTCAGGCACAGACTGTAACTTGCTACAATTAAGTTTCAGTCTTAGAAGCATATTTTTACTTGTATTGGCATGTAACCCTTTCTATCTTTATTCCTTATACTTGGTCCTTCCTAAATGCACTTGTTTTGCTTTTACTTCAAATCAATTAAGTGCTGTGATTGAAATAAGAGTGTTTGTCAAACCCCAATTAAATTAATGAGCTGCGGTGTATTGTCTCTTTAAAGGAGAAATAAACGTCAGAACTTCAGTGAGTGTTCCAGGAGAGGACTTCAGGGAGATGTCTTGGGGGAATTCGGGAGTTGGGGTTCACTATTTGTTACCTACAAGGTAAGGTGTGGACTGGCAGAGTCCTGGAGAGTTTGCTGACAAGGCAGACAAGCTGATGCATCAGGAAGTTACCACACAGCTTACCAGTAGCAAAGTTCTCACTTGTCAAGGCTGAGAGAAGTCACACAGTAACTTACAGTTTTGGGAACCTCAGCAGATTTTCACACTGGCAGACAATTTGGGGGAAATTTGGGAGGGGGAAGGTGTTGGGGTCACCCTGAAAAAAAGTAGCCAGGTGGTGAAAGCCAAGAAATGACCTGCATGCTTGTATCCTGGCTGTTGGTGTCAGGCCCTTGAGCCCTGCAGTATAGGATGTAAGGTACCCAGAGTGACAGAGCCCCATGCTGATCTGGGTTGAACCCCAAAGCATCACAACCAGGAAAAAGAGAGAGACTGAGATGTGTGTTTCATTTTCTTCAGTGGATGATCAACCTTAAACTTGTATTTCATCATGAAAAACCACTCTTGGTATGGACAAAGGACAGTGACTTAAATGGATATGAAGAACATTTAGATACAAGTGAAAACCGTTTATTTGGGGTACATTTCATTTTCAATGAGATTCAGATACTTCAAACAGATATTAAATAACAATTGCATAGAAAAATCTACTCTTTCTCAATGCTTTAGTAACCTGAGTACTATATAAGTGTGATGATTTTAACGCATGGCTTCAAAGAATGACCAGATCTGAGCAACTACTCATATTGTCTCACTGGGGATAGATGTGGCAGACATAATGCATGTATGTACACCCACAAACACACGCATTAGTTTGTCTGTCAGACTGGAAAATATTAGTATTTTATGGGTTAAAGCAAAAATTAGTAGAACAACCATGAACAATGCATCTTTTGGCAGAAGCTAAAATTCATGTGAGTTCTCTCTATGTTTCTTTTAATTATACAACCCAGAACTGCAAACAGAAGTCTAACCAGAACACAGACTTCAAAAAGTTTGGCTTTCTTAAATATTCAGCTTATTTCCTAACCCAAATATTCTGGGTTCTCTCATCCCTGAAAAAAATCAGGATCACTCTTCCCCTCCCCCCACTTTTCTTTCTGTTGGTTTATGATGTCTGTATTTTAGAGCCTAAAAAAAACAAATGTAATTTCTGTCACTCAGTAAGGTAATGGAATTAGTCTGATGAAACATCAGAATTTTTTACACTGAATTTGTAGTGTAAATTACAGAGGAAGGACGCCTCTTAATTCAATAGCCACTTACACTGATATCCTGTACAAACCACATTGATTGCTACAGAGGTATATAACTCCCATAACATTCCAGCCCTGATGTTTCTTTTGCAATCTTAAACTTTTCTTTCTGTTGAGAGTGGCTTCTTCTATTTCCCAAAATGGGAAATATGTTTCTTCCTACCCTTGTGAAAGTAATTCCTAAGAGTACTGGAAATCTGATCTCTCTATTACGCAATATCTTTATCAGATTCTCCAAGGAGATGCTTGTTTCAAGCAGAACAATCTCAGGGCTAAGAATCCCATGTGATAATGGAAAAATGCTCCAAAGTATGCATTCTGCCAGTGACTTTCCCCAGTGTACAATGCCTGAAGTTCTGACACACTGGACTTTTTTAACCATTCGTCTGGAATGAACTCACCACATATGATGCTAGATCTGAATTACATTCAAACAAAACTGAGTCATCTCAAGCTGAAAACTTTAGGATATATCAGAATATTTATCTTCAAATAAATTTAATTAAAATCACTATTAGTATTAATGGTAAACATACTGGATAGACATTCCTCTTTGGTCTCAAGAAAAGCAACAGAAAGTCTCAATTAAAAAGAGTGGAAAGGAAGCTGCTTTGGGATATTTAAACAATACCAAAAAAATTGATGGCATTTTGGGACCTGATCCTCAGAAGGAGTAAATCAGCATAGTTCCACTGACTTGGCCCAAACATTTTGATGGGAATGTGCACTTCAAATACTCTTTCGGTTTTGATCATTTTATCTAAAACAACATATACAATACAGGAAAGAGCTTTGTGGCTTTTTGGCTGGGGGGTTGATATTCTCTGTGTATAGAAATTAAGAAGCCTAAAATGATTTAGTCCTGAACAAAGAAGAGAGTTAATAGAGCAATGTAACATGGTAATGGTGAACGCTGATTGGATACATCGCTTCAAAATATCCTACAAGTTCAGAACAGCTGGAAACCTGAGAAATTATAAGAGCATATATATAAAAGGAATAGACAAGAATAGTTTAAAAAGCCATATCAGATGTGAACAACCTATGGGATTCACTCAGGTGGGAGACTATTGAAGAGAATAGTAGTTTAGAGGTGTTCAAGGAAAGGTTACGTATTTATATCAGTACTATATCACTGTACAGATTGAAAAATTACATGGATATCAAATCCCATCATTTGGAGCATACATAGTTCCAGCATTGGGTTAGCACTAAATATGTTCCTCGGTGCAGCAGAATTGCATAATTCGTCCTACTACATTACGTAGTGTGAAAGGTATACATGCCTTCTCAGGGAGAAAATACTGGGTATTAAGGGGTATTTAATCTAGTGGAGACAATCATAGTAAGAACCAATGGCTAGAATTATATCCAGACAAATGCATATTAGAAATAAGGCACAAATTTTTACCAGTGAGGGAACAAACTACCAAGGGAAGTGGTGGATTCTCCATCTTATGAAGTCTTCAAATCAAAATGGGATGTTTTGCTGGAAGGATATGCTCCAGTCATGATGCAATTCTCTGGTCTGTGTTATACATGTCACACTAGATGAGCTGATAGTCTCTTCAGACCTTAAACTGATGAAGTGGGTATTCACCCACAAAAGCTTATGCTCCAATACATCTGTTAGTCTATAAGGTACCAGAGGACTCTTTGTTGCTTCTATTAATCTAGGTGTTACCAGTAATGAGGCACAAGTATTGGCAACTTCCAGAGTCAAGTTAACAAATTAGATCAATCAGTGACCTTTTCAGGGTAGCTCTTCCTACTGTAGGTTTTTTAAAATGTAAGGCATTTGAATGCGTAACTCCATTATTATGCTATAATATGAGACATCTTAACCCTTTTTAAAATTGTAGTGTACATGCACCACCAAAATAAATACTGGCAAAACAGTCCATGTTATGGAATAATAAAGTACTGCATATAGGCAGGAAGAATTAAATTCCTTAGCTGTCATTATGGTAGGTGTTCATATGTCATAAAATTCTACCCAAATATAAACTACTTTTTAAAAAAAAAGTAATATATGTATTTTTTGTATTACACTAGCACCTAGAGGTCCCATCTCAGAATGGTCATTGTGCTGGGCATTGTACAAAGTCAAACACATCCTTGTACTAAGGAACTTGCCATCTAAATAGATATAACACACAAAGAGTGGGGTAAAAGTGCTTGGATGAATTAGGAGCACAAGCTGCACTGACTCTTAACTCATTCAGGTACTTTTGAAAATCTCACCCTCAATAGATAAAACATGCAAAGGGTAGGAGGAGAATCAGAGGCACAGAGATATGAAGTGACTTACCCTGGGCATGCAGCAGGGCAGTGGCAGAGATGGGAATAGCATCCACATATCCCAAGTCCCAGTCTTGTGCCCTGGGTACTAATCATGCTGTCTCTCAAATATATCATGATTTGTGAGAATCATAAGCACCATAGAATGACTTGAATATGCTTGAACCATCAATTTCTTCTGCAAGTGTCAGAATTCTGAGGGCTCTGGTCTGAGGCCTGGCATGGCACTGGTGCACATCTGTGTATGAGCACAAATTCCACAATTTCATAGACATGTGGCTGGATGCCCCGTCATCTAGCTTCATGTATAAACACATTGGAGACTTGCACACATATATGCGGTTCTGTGTGGACAACATAGGTGAGCAGATGGACACACACATACACATGCAATGACATCAGGGCTGAAAATCAGGCCCTTTATATGCTTACTTTACTTCCATGTAGAAAGCAAGAAAACTGTGAAACAAATTTGCATTTCATACCTTTAGCTAATGCCAGGCCTGTGAACATTTTATTGAACATTAAAAGGAAAAGTGATACTCTGGCACTTGGACCAGCTACATCTTGTGAGAGGTGCAAATCCACTTCACACCTCAACAATTTATTAGCCACAATTCTGCTTTAATCTGGAAGAAATAAGTACCCAAGGAATAGATTCTCCACTTGATACATTTCCCATTCCTGTAAGTTACATGTGCACATTAAAAGAGGAACTTACCTCCTGGAGTCTCATTTCCTCTGGCAAATATGTTGCTAGGGGAAAAACTGGGCACCTATTCAAATTTAACCTATATTGGCAAATGTTTGAGTCAATTTCATGGAGCTCCCCAGAACACTAGTCTAAGTTCCAGGGGCAGATCCTCAGCTGCTGGAAATTGTTCTTTTGCCCCTGCCCCCAGTCAATAGAGCTATGATGGCTTATATCAACTAAAATTTTTTCCCTCTTCTCTTTGAATCTAAATTTGGCAGACTCTTGTTATTAACTACATTACGTGGAGGGGAATGTGATTTCCTTGTAGCAGACTCAATGTTCTGTGACTTTCCCCCTCAAAGTCAGGGAGGCCTGCACTTACAAATATAAGGCTGCAAATGACATATGTTTGCAAGTCCAGAAATGACAACAGCCTTTCAGGTGCTATTTTCTGTTTTATAGCAAAAGCATTGTGCATCGCTAATTGGGCCATATGGACTTCCATTTTCCCCAACCATTTTTAAAGTACAAGATATTGTGTCCTATGCCTCTAGCAGCTGATCTGTGCTATCCACACCTCCAATGTGTCTCTTGTAATCTGTTTCACATAAAGGCTTGTATTTGTTTCTGTCCTCCTGGGTTCTGACCTCTGATGGGAGCTGTAAATGGTGGTTGGTGGTAAGAAGGCAACATCACTTCCTCTTTATCAGTTTATTTTATTCCTAGCAGTTCTTCACAGCTCTACATTTTACCAAGTTTTTTCTTTATCAGTATCTCTAACAGGTGGCAGCACTGATGCCTCTCAGCCTACAGTTTGATGCCTTGTAGCTTTCTTCCTGGCTGAGAAATGTCGCAGATGGAAATGAGCAGTTTCATCTCTTCCTGCCAGCTGTACAGTGATCATGTGGTGGCAATCACTCCAGCCTGCCTGGGACTATGGAGTAGAAGTTGCATAGGAGTATTTCCAGGTGGAAGCTGGAAATGGTAGGGCTATTCTATCCTTTTTCTAAAAAAGTAAAGTGATGTAGGTTAACCTAACATCTCCGCCAAGAGAACCAGCGAGGGTGACAATTTGGATGATGGGGATAAGTTCTCCCTGGATATGGAAATAGAATTTAACCTTCATCCCTTAAATTGGTTACTCCAGGACAATATAGGGGTGTATTTGTGGTGTGAAACTGGAAGATTATATTACTGATCTTATTCTGTAGGTATTCAGGTTTTATTTATTTTGGTTTTCAATTTAGCAGGTGCCTCCCAAAATTTCAACATGTGCTTTTAAAAAAAGTACAGTGTATTGATATTTTTATTCAACTTTCCAATTACACAAACACCAGTCTAAAGGCTCTCCCGCCAAAGAAAACTGAGAGATCCCCTTTACCAGTCATATTATTTTTTTCTATTATGAGGACACTCAAAGCCCCCAGTCAGGATCGGAGCCCCATTTCATGGACCAGAACCCCATTGTGCTAAGTACTATACCAACAACTTGTAAGAGATGGTCCTTGCCCTGAGGATTCTGAAATACAGACAAATGGTGCAATGAGAGGCAAAAACCAATGATGAGCTGGGCATATGGTGAGCACAGATATTTAGTCGTTGTAACGTTCATCTTGAAGGTTCACTACATATATACATATGTTGTGGAACCTTCAAGATGAATATATATATATAGGTTCCACAACATATGTATATATGTATGTATGTATGTCAAGAGACAGATGCATAGATATATGTTGGGTCTGATTCTTCACTGCCTTTTGCAGTCTACTGCATATACGTATATACAAAGATGGAAATGGAGATGTGTGTTGCAAAAAATATTGTATATACTTGAATGTGGGAGGGTATATGATGCTGAAAGGAATTGGAGGCATGGGAGTAGAAGAGGCCAGGACAATATAGATAAAGGGAAGAGGTAGGGAGGGAACAAAGGGGAGTGATAATGAGAGGATGACAGCAGGAGGCAATCAGATAGGACAGTTCTGAATAGTTTATCATAAGATAGTGGACTTCACTCCCATTGTCCCTAGGATCTTTCATAGCACTAAATTTGCCTAATATTAAAATGTTTTTTCTTCCCTCTTATACCCAAACTAGGCCTTGCAGGTCTGACGGATATTTCCATTCAACTCTCAGATTTCACTTAAGTAGTAATGGTGAATCAGACTGTAGAGCTATCACTGTTGTACGTTACTCTGGTTTATCTCCATTCTTTTCAGCTTTTTATTTGCTAAGGAAAGGGGCAGTGTTTAATAATATAATTTTGAAAGGTCTCCAGATAGATTTAGTATTGGAAAGGAATATATAGACAGATGGAAAAATGGACCCTGTTTTACTCTGGTCAGTGTATTGTAGTCTAATATGTTCTAATGAAGTATAAAATCACTTTTTGCTGTGCCTGCTTCTGAGGTACTAGGTTTTTTTCAGTTTGCAGTCTTCCTGGATTCTGGAGATAATTCCCTCAGCTTTCATTGGGCCAACAACAAAGTGATGGCAACAAATATATTGTGCTTTAATCCAGTGCCAGTCCTTCTCCCCTCTTTGCTAAGTGGTTGTGTACATGCTGAGATAGCTACACAGTGCTGTTAATTTTACAACTTCAGCGCACCCTAGACATTCAAGGCATAACCATGAAAGCAGCATCTGTCCTATAGCGGTAGCTGGCCAAACGTCCTTGATGATTTCTATGGTACGGCAGGTGCCACCCCTTTAGCTTCATTCAAGGGATCTAGGACATGGGTGAGCCAAGGATCTAGTTATCCTGTGACAAGTGGGAGATTCATGAAACTCCATGACATTAATGGAGAACCATGTACTCTAAATCTCTCTGTCAGCAATGGAAGAACCCACCTCAATGTACTACTAAGATACATGACTGGAGAAAACCTTGCCATTTAAATAGACTAATTAGTTATGTTTAATAGCCCATAGTTTAGTATTTCTGAATTGTTCAGAATTTCAGCAGGATTAGAAAGGTGAGGAAATGGGTTAGTATTACATTGCTTAAGATTATATGGCAAATAGGGTTTTCACACCAGATTTGAGACATTTGTATTAAATTTTCAGTGTGAGCTCACATTCTCATTCTATAAAGACTGCTCTCCAGATGGGCTAATTTGTCTACCTGTGTTCCATTTTAGGGCTTGATTTTAACTTTTGGATAATTCCCGCGAATGCCAAAGACAGGGTAGGAAATCCATTAAATATCTACAAGAGTGATTGAAATGGAAAATTCCAAAAGAAACCCTATTAGAGTTTTTTTCCATCAAATCACCATTAGAGACTTCTTATGCTTTTCTTAATTATACATTGATATTAACTGGACTGTTGCATGATTTAAAACTGACTCTTTATCTCAGCTATTCTGTGCTGCTGTAGTTTTTATGACATCCAACTAACAACTGCTCTATGCATTAATCTATCTAGAAAACCACCTTAATATTTTTTGGTCTTTTTTTAGAAGAAAAAAGACTCCAGGAACGAAATGAAAGCTTTTGGGTTCAACCATTAGCAATTTTCTGCTTAGTATTTGAAAAATTGCTTATTTTAATTGCTTCACAGAAGAAAAAGATATCAAAGCTACTGTTCTCTATTTCCAAACTTTGTAATTATTTCACTCAGTTATCTGAAATGCCTTAAAAGTATTTTCATTGAAATGTAGATTTCTTCCATTTCAAATGTACTTTTATTCTGCAGTGTTTCTTTTCCTTTCTTTTTGTTACTTCTTCTCTGGTCTCCACAACAGCAAACCTGGACTCCAGTCTCTGGAAACAAAAGCATAGAGATCCATGTCTGTGTACACACACGCATGTATACCCCCATTGTTTAAATGCATCATCTCCATCAGAAGCCCATTCTCTTCATGCTCTAAGCACTGCAATAATAAAATCGACCTCTTTTATAGCACTTTTCATCAGTCGATCTCAAAACCCTTTACCAAAGAGGTAAGTATCATTTATCCCCACTTTACAGATGTGGAAACTGAGGCATAGAGAGATTTAAAGTGACTGGTCTAAGGTCAGCCAACACACAAGTGGCAAAGCCAGGAATAGACCTCAAATCTGCTGAATCTCACTCCAGTGCTCTGTCCACGAGGCAACACTATCTCCCAAGTCACATTTCATTCCTGTACTTCACATCTACAAGTTTTAGTGAGACCATCATGCCAGATGACGAATAAAAACACAGGGCCAGAATCTCAACTAGTGTGAATTGGCATCTGAAGTTAACAAAGCTGTGCCAATTAGCTCCATTATTATTTACTATTTCTATTGCACTAGTGCGTAAGGACCTTATTCAGGGATTAGTGCCTACTGGCGTAGGCACTGTACCAAAAAATAAGACAGTCCTTGCCCCGGAAAACATGCAACCCAAAATTATCAAAAATAGGAGCCTAAAGTTAGTCTCTCCTAAATCCACATTTAGGTTTCTAAGATTATAATTTCCATAATCACCTGAATGACTTAAGAGCATAAGTAACATTGACTTCAATGGGACAGGTGTGTGTGCACAAATTAGCCACAACAGTGGTCTCAGTAGTCACAGGTGCCCACCAACCTAATCATCCCCAGTGAAGGATCTGCCCCTAAAGTCTTTCCCACTGCAATCTGCACCAGTTAACTGAGCCTACGGATAAACCAAATAGTGGCTACAAAAGAACAACAATAAAAAGAATCCCCGTGAAAGTCCTGGACACAAAGGCGAGACATTTTGCTGAGGCTACCATAAGATTTTCTCTGTCTCAATCTACTGTTGGCTTTCTCCTCAGTTGGATACTTACATCTGCCACATGCAAGGACAGATTTCCCACATTGACATTTAAATCTCTAAGATTAGCCCCCAAACACACTTACTTGAACCTGGAAAAATGTGAAACTTGATGTTCACAGGGATCTATGACTCAAGAGTAAATATCTATCTAAAAGAGATGAGCTAACAACTCCACCAGAAGTTATGTGCTTGATGCAGAAATTACTGGGTGTATTTCTGTGTTCCAAGATATGCAAGAGTTCAGACTATATGATAATAATGGAGTCTTCTGACCTTCAAATTTCTGGAATACATTATCTGTAGTTTCAATGCATGAGGATCACACTCTTCCCCATTTTACTCCGAGTTTCATATTTAGAATGGACTCTATCTCAGACCCTAACTCATTCTAAAATCTGCTGTGTATTTTACCTGATCTTAATGTCAAAAATATAAGATTCTATCATGGGTGATGGTTCGGCTTAGGTTCATTTGAAAGATTTATGAACATCAGTGAATATTTCAGTGAATCTACACTGAGTTGGGGGTTTGTGATGAAATCTGGAGACAGGTGAGTTCAGTGTGGTTTTAGGCAGTACAAACCCTTAGTGTGTGAAGGAATTTACTAACTAAATTCTGCATTTGTTTTTCATTTAACTTGAACATCAGTCACAAAGCCTTGGGGTCTTGTTGGACTCACCACTGATCCTGGATATCAAGGCAGCAACAGTGGCAAGAAATTAATTCCTCCTCCAATAGTTTGACAGGAAACTAAGCTGCTTACTCTTAGTTGAGGATCTGGCCACAATGATCTGTGTGTCCATCATTTCTAGGCTGGGCCTTAGCAGTTCTCAGTATCCAGAGTTGAAAATGAAAGTTACTAAACTCACTTCTCCAGAATGCAGCAGCTTTCCTTCTGAGCAGGAAAAGACAGAGAAACAATATCATATGACATAAATGGGCTGAGGCCCAGCTACATCAGAGAGTGTCCTCTAGCAACAGCTGTGTTTCTCTGGGATGATGCACCTGCAGGCGGCTAGACAAAACTCACAGGAGCCAGAGCTAAGGCATTCTTGGTTTCTGTGTCCTCAACTGTGGAACAAAAGTACTGGAAGGGATAGGACTGAATCCAAACAAACCATTCGCCATACTCAGGTTTTACAAAAGCTTTGTAGCAATAACCAAAGACAAGGAATGAGAATAGCAAAAATGAAAGAAAAAGAGAAAGAGACAGGGGCAAAGCTTCCTAAGGAAGAGGCAGAGTTCCTATAGAAATCTCTTTGAAAAATTACTGTGTTTTGTGCTCCAGTGCTACTAGATACTAGATCCTAGATATAACTAAATAAATTAACTTCTTGCCCACAACAAAAATTAATGCTCCCTTTCTTACCTTAAATGTCTTCAAAGATAGTTCCAGGACTTGTTGCGAATAGAGAGAAAGAAAGGGAAGCAGAATGTATGGAAACTTCTCAACAATGCAAATACCCTCGGGTCATGTTGGCCAGACTTCAGTGAATGCATCAAACCATCCAGAAGTTAGAAAGGCTTTGAGTCTTGATGCATAAATCTAGCTTTGCTGCTATCTCTACCTACATACAACCTTGTCATTAACTGGGAAGCCCTCCATGTATTACCTGCAGACACAAAGTGAAATCTGAGGATCTCCATTGGAAGATTTAGCTGAGTACTGAATGAATGCTAGCTAGGGCAAGAGTAACCCTTCATGATACCCAGGATAGGACAAATCACATAGTAAAGAAAGAATGAATTATATTAGTAGTACCATTGCCATTTCAAAGTCAAAACTACTTAATAAAGTTTCTTCAAAGTAGGAACAGTAGTAACTCTTACTAGAGGCCTAAATTGTGCAACCTTAACTCATATTGAGTAGAACTGTGCTCCCAAGCAGTTCCATTGATTTCTACAGTACACATTAGTTATGCCATTTCTTGCTTCTTGATTTTGATGGGCCAGCAAAGGACTGAAACTGCTGTGAGGGAGGGTCTCACAATCTAGACTGGAATGACAGCTGCCGAAGAAAAGATTGTAATGCATGTAACTCCTGTCCATATTACATGCCAAGAGCTATTTTTGCATCTTTGTATTACTGCCTTGCAACATCCTAAGATATTCAAATAAAATGCAAGGAAATGTTTCAATGCACTGTAAAATATGAATAGCATAAAAAAATTCCTCAACCCATCAGAAGGAAGAGGTAGCATAACTAATGTGTATTATAGGATCCCTTACAAGTGAAATGCTATATCTCAAGGGGCCGAACTGATAAAATAATTTGATGTATAAATGATGCAGCTGCTGCTATGGTAACAATATACGTTTTACTGAATAGAACAAGAAATGGTCAAGTAAAGCTTTGTGGCTGGGCTGGGGATTAAAGATAAACTTTTGCCCTGGGGAAAATCCAACTTGAACATGAATCCACTTGCCCTGAAATTTTACTCTTGCTCTAATTGTGTCTAAATCTGGGGCTTTCTTCTTGAGAACCCAACTTTTTTTTCCCACTTGATCCCAGAGTGAAATAATAATAATACTAAACAGTGAATAAATTATGTACTTGTCTTTGCAGTGAATCAAGCCTCGGCCATTGCAATAATTCCAAGCCGGTGAGAACTCCCATCGGAAATCTTCTTTTGGTATAAAAATGAATCAGTTCCTGTCACGTGAATATGCCTGCTTTACTTCAGTCCTTGCTTACCTTCTAGTCTTTAGATTTCTCCTTTCAATGGATTACTCATACCTGTCCTTTGGCTGAAGGTGGGGATTGGGCAACAAGAACTTGCACCTTAGTGCCTGCAAATGGAAAGCAAGAGTTTTTATGATTCAAAAGCTGTTTCTATCACAGTGTTATAAAAGTATCATGCAAATGCAAACGTCAAAGAGAGTTTCATGTCTCTCAGTCAGAAACAGCAAAGAGAAAAAGTGATGGGGAATCTTTCTGACTGAGTCTGAGAATACAGGTTTGGTCAAGCCAGACCAATTCCAATTCATTTGGATCGATGCTGGCTTGTGAGATTGTAGGAAAGTTATCGGCTGTCTCCTGGTTAGGCCCATCCTTTTCCAATTCTCAGTATGTTCAAGCAACAGAGATGGATTCTCTTCAATATAACAATACAAACCTTGCCTGGGTTTCTCATTGCCTCTCTAATATATCATAAAGCATTTATGTTGCTGTTGTCTTATCCCCCACCTTCTTCCTCGGTAAAGTAAAGGAACTTTGAATGCCATTTATTGTCTACCCAGCATCTTCCATTTCTATGAATATCTTATCTGGATTTTTGTTGTGTTATCCCTTGAGCCCTTGTGACAATGCCTGATTGTGAACATCTAGACAAGGATGATATCAGCATTTCAAGGTGTATTTTTGACTGCAAGTCTTTTGTTGTTAAGTGACTCAGGCATAGGCAAGGATGTATACAACATGGACGCACACATCAAAAACGTACACATTTCCATTGTATCTCTACTTCTCTCCCTTTCATGGAAGATAGGGTGCAAGATTGCTTCTCTTCCCCAACAGCTGGTACTTTCCAGACTGTATTGCATTAAACACATAACATACAAATAAGAGAACTGCACACTGGCAATTTGTGGTGTTTTTCTTTTCCTAAAGGTTTGACAACAAGAACAAAACAGTGTTTTAAAGAAATTCTCAGTCTCCCTATCCCCCAAAAGTGCCTTGTGCTGCTCAGGGAATGGACAGCTGGGGATTCTCTTTGCACAGGGGGAATCCTTGGGCATCATATAGCTGGCAGAGCCCTGTGTTCACAATGTATGTCATAGGCCCCATCTACACGACGCGTGAAATTCGATTTTAGATACGCAATTTCAGCTACGGGAATAGCGTAGCTGAAATCGAATATCTAAAATCGAGTTACTCACCCGTCTTCACCGCGCCGAATCGATGTGCGCGGCTCGCAAAGTCGAATCCGGAACTCCGTTTGTTTTGGTGGAGTTCCGGAATCGATGTAAGCGCGCTCTGGGTTCGATATATCCCCGTCTAGACGAGACGCGATATATCGAACCCAGAGCTTTCGATTTTAACGCGCCGAAATGGCGCGTCGTATAGACGTGGCCATAGAATCATCGAAATATAGGGCTGGAAGTGACCTAGAGATGTTATCCCTTCTTGCTGCAGCAGGACCAAGTATACCTAGATCATCCGTGACAGGTGTTTGTCTAGCATGTTCTTAAATACCTCCAGTGATGGGTATTACATAATCTCCCTTGCTAACCCTTTCCAGTACTCAACTATCTTTATAAACATTTTTCCTAATATCTAACCTAAATCTCCCATGCTGCAGATGAAGCCAATTACTCCTTGTCCTACAGGTGCCATGTATGTTGGTGTCCTGTACATGGTAGGGACTGAGGGAGCACATTGTGCTTCAGTAATCCTGCCTAGCACAGTGACCCCTATTCACAGATTCATAGATTCTAGGGCTGGAATGGACCTCAAGAGGTCATTGAGTCCAGTCCCCTGCCCTAGAAAGATGTTGTTTCTGGTGTACTTTAGAGCAGTGTTTCCAAAACTTGGGACACCGCTTGTGTAGAGAAAGCCCCTGCCAGGCTGGGCTGGTTTCTTTACCTGCCGCGTCTGCAGGCCTGGCTGATTGTGGCTCCCACTGGCCGCAGTTCACCGCTCCAGGCCAATGGGAGCTGCGGGAAGCGGTGGCCAGTACGTCCCTTGGCCCATGCCACTTCCAGCAGCTCCCATTGGCCTGGAGCAGCGAACCGTGGCCAGTAGGAGCTGCAATTGTCCAAACCTGTGGACGCGGCAGGTAAACAAACTGGCTGGCCTGACAGGGGCTTTCCCTACACAAGCGGAGTCCCAAGTTTGGAAAACACTGTTTTAGAGTATCTCTGAGGCTGCTTTAAATAACTGCACAGTCTAAACTGATCTTGAGATGCTCTGAGGGAAGGTAAAAATGACTTAGATCCATCTTTTCCTTGCACCCATCACTCAAATTATGCCCCAAGCACAGTTTCATCAGACATAAGTAGAAGAATAATAGATAAAATTTTGAGAACATCTTACATAGTCTTGCCTCTCCTCCCTATAAAATGTTGACCTTGTTTGGGAACTGGAGCACTGATTGCAATTGTTTTTCAGGCATGAGGCCATGTGTTGTAATGCAACAGCACATTGCTCATCTCATCCTGGAAAATGGGGATGGCACACGGTGCAAGGTCCCTTTGACACTGTTAGACCTCCTAGCTAGTTATAATTCACTAGTTAGCAGCACTCTTAATGTTTGCATGCTTTACAGATCTGCCTCCTCGAGGAGATGTGTGAGAACAGAATGGTGCCGAGAAGGGAACGCCAAAGGTATGTAATGGATGTTGCTGGTGTTTTTGAATTCTCAGAAAATCATGCTGGCTTTTAAGCATTCTAAAGCAGCCACTGCAACATTGCTGCAGCCAGCTTCAGTGTTGCTTTAAGGCAGCTGCTACAAATAAGCATACACAATTGCAGATGTTTCCTTTTTTTTTAACTCCTTGCTTACCACTGGCTGGAAGTGTTTGCTTATTTATCTTAATGAAGTGTCTGTTCAGGGGACTGGATGGCCCAAGGGCTTTGTAACACAATATATTGCCTTTCATCTCTGGAGTTCAAATCCAGCATAGCTGGTAAGGATCCAAAAGCCATTACTATCCAGAGGCTGTTTGGTGACCAGTGTGAAATAAGTTAGGCCATCTCTGTCTGTTTACTGATAGACAAGTGCCAACTTCACCATAAAAAGTACACAGTTGGTACTAATGATCACCCATTTTTGACTTTCTTAGGAGAGAGGTCAAGGACATGAGTGAGCCATGAAGACATGCACAGTGATGAGTCTCATTTGGTCAAGATTTGAGGCACATGGACAAAGAAGCTTGCACACCTGCAAACCATGCTGCTCCTTTTCCCTTAATAGGGAATTTAAAATCAGAAGTTTTCCAACCTGGCTGGATGATATTAGGCTCCTAAATCTATATTTAGACACCTAGATGTAAGTGGCTTGGTTTTCATATGTGCAGAGCACCCATAAATGTCAGTGAAGTCAGTGGGAGCTGAAGAGATGCGGTGTCTGTGAACTTTTATTTGGGTGTTTTAAAAGGCAACTTTAGCTCTTACAGTATCAAGTATTTCCAGCCATGCTGGAAATTAAATATACATACTGATACAGTATATCATTCAGCGCCCATAGAGTTAATATGTTGGGAATTAGCTGAAAGGCATCTCTTCAGGTGCTGATCAGGAAAACACTGCATGGGCTATTAAAATAGCTGCTTTTGGTAGGGTTGCAGGTCAGAGGTAGCTTACTCCCATATCCTCCCTTGTAGCCTGACCTGTGCACCACTCTTTTTGAGGTCAGGCCCTTAACATCAGGAACCTGTTAGAAAGAAAGATGGAAAGTTTTTAAAGCTGTTGCCATTCTTAGGGTTAAGTTTGGAGGGGTGGGATAAGTCCCAATAAACCTTTATCGATTGAAAAATAAACCATACCTAAATTTGAATCACAAACTCATTCAAACCTGTGAATGGCCAAAAAGTCAACAAGCCTGATCTTGCCCACAATGCAAGTCACCATGATTAGTTTCGAACCATGCTTTGCAGCCCTAATGGTAACATTATCATCAGTTAGTTACTGTTTCATCTGTAATATCAAGATAAATGGGGTTAAATTGGTATACCTGTGTTAATTAAACAAAAGATGGCAGAGACAGCTTTCATTTCCGAAATTCTTTTATGTGGATTATTTCCCAGGTCTTCACAGCTGGGGAAAAAATAACAAATACAGACACATTAGGCATAATTTTTCAGCCCAGCTGATAAAGCTATTTTACTCATACAATGATCCAGGATCTTTTTGGTATCATGGAATATTTAATTATTTTGCTGCTACATGGCAGTTTCCTTTACTCTTCTTTTCTCTGCATGTGCATGAGTGTGTGCATGTTTGTAACAATGTTTTCCTGTTAATCAAAAGGAAATGTGCACGTGCATAAGTGCCAGGACTGGGGGGGGAAATGATACAAGTTCATGCATTGTAATTTTCAAACTTTGTCTGCAGATTAGTATGTGTAAACATAATTCTTCACCTCTTCTTCTTGGATAATTGGTCACAAATCCGACTTGACACTTTTCAAAGCAGACACTTTACATACTTCTGAAACATTGCTGAACTTTTTGGCAGGAATTCATTTGCTTTCTAACTCAGCCTCTCATTCATGGCCCAATCCTGCCGTTCTTATTCCACCAATTGCAGTGCAATGTTCTGACAGAGTAAAAGAAGCAAAAGCAGGACCAGATCCTTAACTGGTGCAAACAAACACAGCTCCATTGGAGCTACATCAATTTACACGAGCCGAGGTTCTGGCCCTTGCCAACACTCGTTGAATGAGGTGACATCACATTGTCAGAAAACACAACAAATGTTCATGCATCTATAGCTATCACACAGCAATACCAGCATCCTCTAGGGAGCTAGTCACAGGTAGCCCTGTGTTTCAATTCTCATTCTCCCAGCCTGTCTTTCAAACCGTGCCCATGTACAACTCAGCCTGTGGCAGAGGAGAAGCCCGTTAATCTATATAAAGTGGAATATATAAAGTTTGAATTATTCCACATACTTTTATGCTGTTAATCAGTCCATTGTTTGTGCTGACATTCTGTGACTGCTGTGTGTTTACTTAACATGCACAGTTACTGTAAGAACTGAGCAGACTGCACAGCTCACTTAGAAGTGCTTGCCAGATCCCAGGGAGGGTTTCTGTGTGTAATTCTAGTGTTATTTTTAGGTAGGAACATGTTCCCCTAAGATTGTCACTGAGAACATTTTATTTTATCCAATGACTTATTTCAGTTTTATTCCAGAAGTCTCTGACCACTGTAGTCTTCCATGCACATGCACATCCATTAACATTCAGTGTAAAATATGGGCCACTCACTTTCCATTTACTGGTATTTGTTTATTTTTCAGTTATTGAGCAAGCGCCCATTGCACTTTTCAGTTTTGAAGCTGGGTTCTTTATGGTGCAACACCACTACATTGCTTTCTTCATCCAGAAAATGGATAGGAAAGGAACAGATTGAGTTTAGTTTGAGAAACAGGTGGAGGTTCAGGTGGAGCCTTATTTTATCTGAAATGTCTTGCTCATCTCTAATATTAAACCTATTTGTTAGATGTAGCCTGCACAGCGTGCTAATTTTTGCAGGAACTATTTGGTTCATACAGTACCTTACAAGACCAAACTTATATCCAGTCAATAGACCAACTTCTACCTCAGTCTCACTGGGTTCACACTAAAGGCAGATGAGGGGAGGAGAAAAAGGTAGTTTGAGGCACATTTCTGCCACCCCTAGCCTTTTGTGTCAGCTAGGAGGTGAATCATCACCTGGCACAAGTTATAGCAGTAGCTGGAATGATAGTTCCTTTGGCCTTGTATGGGGACCCTGGCCCCACACCCGCCAGTCCCTGTCACAGTCCCTTCTCATCACCAGCCCAAACCTGAACACTCCCATTCTATGGTAGGGGAACAGGTGGTGTAAAGACTGCTAAATCAGCTTCATAAAGCAGAGGGATTCTCCTATATCAGGGGAACCCCTAACTCCCTATTGGCGCAGCTTGTCTCTGGGCTTGTGCTGGAGCAGTGCAAAGGAGAACTTAGGGAAGGCCAGGGATCTGTCCCTTTGACTTCATGGGCAAAATTCAGCCCATATTAACTTAGAAGCATTCAAATTAGTTTGCCTAGTTTCAGGATAGAAAAGAGCCAGAGGAGCCAGAAGTACTGGTAGGGTGACCAGACAGCAAGTGTGAAAAATCAGGACAAGGGGTGGAAGGTAATAAGAGCTTCTATAAGAAAAAGACCCAAAAATCAGGACTGTCCCTATAAAATCAGGACATCTGGTCACTCTAAGTACTCGCTGTGGTCTTCTAGCACTGTCACTGACAGAAATGTTGGTACTTACTCCCAAGGAGTAATAGTTAAGAAAATAAAAGAAAATTAAGTGTGGTAAAGGACTGCTTCACACAACAGCTACTCTTAATCAACATATTTTCTGTGTCAGTGTGCATGCTTGCTAGATATGAGTGGCTCAGTAATGGCACAAGTGACGAAGGAGAACACACAGCATGTCACTGATTCTAGTGCCAAGTACAAACAGGCCCTGAGTCAAAGCCCAAAGAGGCCTGACATAGCACTACATCACCCTAAAGGGAGATTTCCAAACTCATGGTCATTTGGCGCCAAACTCTCACTGACTTTCTTCCGGATTTGGATGCCTAACTTCTCTTTGTACTTTTAAAAATGTTCCCTGTTAAGCTTTGTTTTAGGGACTTGTAGCAAGAGTACAAATAACTCTTTGATCCTGATACAGTATAAAGATTTTTTTTTCCCCTAAATCCTTGCCTAGGCTAAAGATCTGACTTAAACCCACAAAAGAGCATTCAGAGTTTAGGATGATCCTCCATCTTGAACTCACAACATTGAGCCTAGAATAGGGCAGCCAGCAAGCATACATAAGGTTACCCACTGATGTAAGCCATCTGTTGCAATGCCTCATGAATGCTGTTATTGAAAGTGAGTAAATTGTTGCTTTAATGGGCAAAAATTTGCTTGGTGTACTCATAGTGCTGTGGCAAACTTCCAGTGTTGGTAATTACATTCTGCCTAACTGCAGAATTTGTGTGTGGTGGGGATGGGGGAGGTTCCTTCCTTTCTTACTGTTCTAAATTATAGTCTAATGTTGCTATCCACTGTAAAACAGTTGTTGAGTTTTCCTGTATTTGTGAATCAAATGATCTATGTATATGCAAAACTGTTATTTTTTAATCCATCTGGGTAATCCTATTGTATTATTTGAAAGTAATCTGATTATTACAAGATGTCTTTATTAAAAAGAACAAGTGAAATTTATCTGTAGTGCACTTCCATTGTCATTTGTGGCATTACACCACAGATAACTTGGGCTATCCATTGTAATAACCATCATGAGTTAGTTTTCTAAAATCATTGGCTAACTTGTATCTTGAATGATTGGAATAAAAAACTAGTAGGTCGCTCCTATTTGAAAAAAGTTTTGTGTCACAAGTAGGCCTTTTTGTTTAACTGTTATGCAAGAAATAAGACAATACCTAATTATGACAAATCAAACATCTGAATCTCTGAATATAGCATATATTAATCTACAGTACTAATATAGTAAAGGCTGGATTGAAAAAAAATGAGTTTATTTGGAAATTTACTTATTCCTAAAAGCATGTATCCAGATCATTTTTGTGCTGGATCTCTTGTCCCCCATGGGCTATATTACATAACTGGATGCCAATGAAATGTCTGCAAATGATAAAAACTAAACAAAACACCATTTTCTTTTTGGTCCCTGGAGAGTTGGGAGAGGGGACAGCAAGAGAGAAGGTGCCTGCAGAGGGCAGGGATTCTGTCTGCTAAAATTCATCATGAAATCTCTCCCGCCTCTGGAACTCCATTTGAGTGCCTGGGTCCACTCAAGCTGACCTCATTGCACAATCAGAAGTGTCTTGATCTTAACAGAGAAACCAAAAAGGAAAGTAAATGCCAAGTGTTCAGCTCAGAGGATGTGACATGAACTTCGGAAAGATGAAAGATATGAGGAACTTTTAATATTCAAAATGATAAGTTGTTGCAGTCAGTGGATTAGGGATGAGATGACTAGGGAATCCAGATTGGTGCACCTTTGGGTCAATTCACTTCTCATGTCTTCAACATTTTGTTTAATTTAGGAGGAAACAATTCTGAGCTGAGATAAAATCTACAAAAAAACCTGACACTAAATCACTACGCAGGCTAACATAACAATTTAATCTAGCCTGTGTTTCCCCTAGCTTTATACCTACGGTCTGATTTCTTCTTCTTCTATTTCTGATATCTATTTTTATTTTACTGGGCTAACCTTAACTTGGAAGCTCAAGGAGCTGAGTGGTTTCATTCTGGGTACAGCTGACCAATATACGAGCTCATTTATGACCAACAATAAGAGTCCCAATCTTGAAGTCACTGGGATATCAGTGGGAACATTACAGGACAAATATATGTATTATATGTGCTAAAGGATCGGTAATTAAATCTCTTGTTTTGGGGCATTAGGTGACCATAGCGGATGTCACAAAGTGTTTTCCCCCCCATGTCCAGCACTGGCCTTGTGCATTATGAAGATATTCTCCTTCCTCTGGTGTGTCATGCCCAGGACACTGTTGGAGCCAGAACACTGAAATTAATGGACTTATAGTTCAATCTGATGTATCAGATCAGTATTTAGCTATTTCCAATTCTTCATTTAGGAATTTATTCTTTCCTTACTGCTACTGGGAGTGGCAAGAATTATAAAATTTAGAACAGGCCTTATTAAAATCACGGGCACCGAGTTCTTATCCTGAAAAAACAGTTTTACACAACCAGTCTCAGAGCCCTGAGTCTCCTAATAAAATATTTGGCTAGGTAAGAGAGCAAATTTAATATTCAGAACCTTGGCCTGTCTTGATCCATCCCCCGTGGATGGTGTGGGAACTAGTCTTGGGAAACCATGTATTTCCATGATTAAACAGAGTCAGCAGCAATAGTTTAAAATACTATTGGAGTGTCTGGAAAGGGACACAGGGCCAGATGTTTAAAGGTATTTAGGCACCTAAATATAAGGGTAAGCATCTAGTGGGGTTTTCAAAAACACTTGGGTACCTATCTCCATCTTTAGGTACCTAACTACCTTTAAAATCTAGCCCATAGACGACTGGAGGGTGCAACATGATGTAGGTCACACAATCAAAGTATCACAAGCTGCTGCCCAGGATGCTTCAAAGGAATGCTGTTTTGGGTCTGCTCTGATTTCTAATTAGATAATGACTGATGGAGGACTCTAAAGCCAACCTGGAATTTGTGTTAGCACTTTGCATGTATGAATGGCAAAGGAACACTGATTTCATATGGATTTAAATGATCCAGCAAAAGAATGTTTAAACATCATGTGCTTGATGCCCAGCTATGCCAGAGCACCTGGAAATATCAAATTAATTCCAGATGTTCTGGCACTGACAAACTTCTTTCATTTACAGCCACACAACAAGTACACACACACCATGTGACTTCCAGTTCCACAAATAAGACTGAGCTGTTTCTGCTCCTGAATTGCAAGTGCTGGAAAGAATTTTAATCTACATAGTTTTAAAAGAGAGGGGGCTTTTAAATATGCTGCAAACAATTTGTGATGGTCATCTCTAAAATGCCGTTCCATTATCCTTTTCCATTTGGAATGAATGAGGCTAATTAATTTCAGGCCATACTTGATGAGGTCAGCACCATGCGAAGGGTGCGTGCTAGACATTGCTAATCTCTTTCAGCTGAGAGTGATGAATTAAAGATGAAGCATGCCTTTGCAGGCCTAATTTAGAATGTATATCAAAAACCTACAGCAAATAATACTATACCCTACAACAAAGGAAAACTTGTTCTCTCAGGCTCCCATGTAGTGTTGGTTTTAAAGCCATTTTTATTTCACTTTGGAATTCCAGCTGTGGATGGGTGAAACAGTTCAGAGAAATCAAGCTTTCTCAGCCTGCATGGACAAAGTGATGGTGGGGGGAAGAACTAGTCAGTGTTTGATCCTGTATGTATTCTGATTCTAACTGTATGCACTACATTTAGTAAAGCCGTCAGAATCCTGCATTCCCCAAGTGAATAGTATCTGTGACATATTACCCCTGTGCACCAAAGGAGTTTTCCTAACATATTTGAAAGTCTAAAGGGAAAGCAATACATTTGTTAATGATGGTTCTTATCAATTTTTACTGGGTTTCTATGTTTCCCCTGTTCTATAGGCATGGCGTTTAATGTCTATTGGGACAAAAATAATAATACACAAGCTTCCAGGCCAACAAAGAACTAGCTCTCTCCACTCTTACTCACATTGAGTAGCACCTTCCTCCTTGAATAGTCCCATTTGCTTACATAAGTAAGAGTAGCAGAATTTGGCCAAAAAGGTTGTTATCAAAGTCACTGTTAAACAAACCAGGCCTGATCCTCAGACAGCGTAAATGGGTGCAGATCAATTTAATTCAACGTAGTTGTGCTGATTCATGACTGACTCGGTTCTCATCGACGGCCAAGTCTTTCCATACTTCGGCAAAACTCAGACTGAAATCAACAGGAGTTTTGCCTAGGTAAGAGACTGCAGGATTTGGCCCCATATGCAGCAAGAAATTAGACATAATTGTCATTGCTGTAAAACAGATAATATGAAATGTAAATCTGTTCTCTGGAGGGAGAGGTTGAAAACAATAGACCTCCAGCTACCCCAGCACTGTTTCTTAGTACCTAGCGATTAGCTGAAATTCTTGACAGGTTACTGTAATGAATCAAAGTTCCCAACTGGTGGCCATAACCGGCTGCTGTCTTTGTATCCCAGTAGTCCTCATTAGAACAAAGCTGCTTCGAATTAAATCCAATCTACATGCCGAATCAATCTTTCAACCCTTTGATTGCTTCTGAAAATATTTATATTTCTTAATAATGCACATTTTGTCCCACAGCCTTTGATTAAACCCAGACAAGGTCTAGAAAAGCCTCGAGTGTATATGGAAGGGGTTATTTGGGACAGGAAAAGAAAGATAAAGAACACAGGTTTTTCCCATTGTGGAACCATTAGAGTGTATAAATCTAGCAAATTTAGTTGTATAAGCATCAGAGCGGGTTGGTAATAAATACAGATTGGCGTATTATAGTAACCAAATGGAGTTTATGGATTATGCTCAGTAGTTCATAATTCTCCAATGCTGCACTCTAGCTAGCTTCTCACTGCACTGAACTTTATTAATATTCTCTTTGCATGTTTCCTGCTGAAAAGTTAAAGATTGCAATGATACTCTACATAATACCAACATATTTAAAGGGTCTTCCCCTCCAACTAATTTCAGGGAATCATTTTTAGAGGGTTTAATTAGAAGAAACAGATGCTGTAAATCAGCTACTAACTCCATTAAAAGTCACCAATTTACACCACTTGTGGATCTGGCCTTAAGTTCATGAAAATCAGAATTTGAACATAAACAAGTAAACCACTATTACTACTTATCCAATTAATTTTGTAGGTGGTCAGCGAGGGGCTCTGGGGTGGGAAACACAAAGGCTTTCCAGCTGCAACCCATTGTAAACAGCATGCAATATGTTTAGTAAAAGGTGATGTAAACTACAGGTAAGATAAGGTGGCAGGGGAAAGAGATATATATGCCTTGGCTGAGAAGTTATTGGATAATTATTAGAATTTGCATAGCCAGGTCCTGATTCTGCATAATGGGAATTATGCCTTTGCTTGGAAACATAGATCAAATGAGGGGAAATTCCTTGGCATTCCACCCTAAACATAAGTGACTCTTCTTATCTATAATAATAATGAAAAGGTGCCAGGGGGAGTTGACTTTTTAGAAACATGTTAGAATAAATCAGCTGGGCAAAATTATTACTATCCCTGAGTAAAGGGAAGAAATTTTTCAGAACTGAATCAAAAATGTCCTATTTAATTATAATAACCAAGACAGTAAAGGCAGATCTAGTAGATTTGATCCCTTTGCTGGTAAATTTTCATTATAGTTAAGCAAGTCTTCAGTAAAGGATGGAAGGAAAAATTCTTACTCAAAATGCTTTTCAATCATTCAACACACATTTCATTGTATTACACTGCCATTTCCTAAATACATTATTTATTGTCATTAATTATCTTATTAATTCTTATTATTATTATTTATTATATTCTGAGTCTTGACCACTATTCTGCATTAAAATGTGATTAGGATATACGGTCTTCCAAAGTAGGGGAACTTATGTATTATCACCAGGAAAAAAAATCCTTGTGTCAGAGATACAGGACCTGATCCAAAGCCTACTGAACTTAATAGAAAGACTCCCATTAACGTTTGTAGATTTTGGATCAGGCCCTTAGTAAAGATGTTATATGATGAAGCTGATATTTTATGAATACCTTCTTCTGTTATTTGACAAGCCCAATTTTACACTGTACTTGGAGTTCAGTATTGAAAAGAAGCCTTTTGTGTGGGAACTTTCAAATATATCCTTTAGTGAAGAGACACACAAAACACAGAGAGTATTGTCTTATGGGGTGCTTTTATTAAAGAGTTCCAGCCTAAAGGTGTATGCCTATTTTTAAAAGAAATTTTCTGATTGTAGATAACTGCTCAATTTGATTTAGTGTCGAATGATAGTGATGGGGTTGATAACTGAGCATTCATCGGTAAATCATCTTGTGCTAGTAGAAATTTACAGCAAAGCAGTGCTTTCCTAACACTGACAAGTCCTATTAATCTTCTTCAGACACATTTCAATAGGTGTCTCCATCTGTGCCCAACATCTAAACACTCTGGCATCACTAGGGACTTTGAGACACGTTCATTTCAGGTTACACTAGTGAAAATGTGATACTAGATTGCACTCTATTTTTTAACCTAATTCTCTCTTTTCATTCAATTAGCCTTTCTTGCCTGCATTTTTCAACTTATATGTAATATCCTTTTTCCCAGAAAGAGCTTAAATGGAGATTTTATTTCTTAAAGAAACAAAATATACTATGTTGAGAGCAACCAAAAACTTTAACTTTTAAAACAGCATAATACAGTTCACAGTTACTGTGGAACTAGAGATACTGGCTTGCAAATGTGTCTTCTGTATAGCATGCCCACAAGGCAAAATATATCTGTCATAATGCAACTCTTACAGGCATTATTAGGCCTGGAGAGAGGAAGGAGTGAAATTGAGTTTATTCTTTTCCCAGGTTACCAATTTTTTAAACAGTTCATTGCACAGCACTTTGATTTTGAAATCTATTACAATCCCACAAGCATCCATGTGTGTTCAGCTATGTACAGATCACAACCGTCTAACACACCTCTCTTTACATGTACAGCTAATACATGAACAAACATTGCACAGTCAAATTAGAGCAATAACATTTATGAGTGGATTATGCTTGTTACTAAAAGAAAAGTAATTTGCAAACCACATGGACAAAGTATATGCAAAATGTATGTGAATTTCCCCTCAGAACCGAATGTCGTTAGCTTCACTTTCAAACCTGCAATGAGTTTGTTAGCAGAGGTAGCATAGCTTTTAAGATTATTCATTTCAAAAAACCCAGTCACTTACTCCACATGAACATTTCAGTTATGTTTTAAAAGAAAAGCTGGAGATACTTTCCTAATTTTGATGTATCATATTGATCTCTGAGTAGCTGCTTCAGTTTCCACAAAAATCATGTAGTAAACTTTCTCCTTAAAAGATCCAAACAATAAGGAAAATGAATAAATGTATAGCAGCATTCTAGAACTAGGACAGAGTCTCACACTTTGTTTCTCGCTTCTATGAAGTTCTCTAACACCATCCTGTGAGTCATGTTATAGATCTAAATGACCTTATTGTAGGTGGCAAGTTTAAATGTGCCATATTAATAACTTGTTATCCAAGACAAATTAAGTCCTTATGTGTCAAAAGCACTCTGCTCTGGATTACCTACAAGACAAGTATTTATTGAATAAACGTTGGATCCAATTTCATTTTAATGTGAGTGACTGTATGCTTCAGCCTTTTAGAATGAGATAAAAACACTCAAACCTGTAACTCTGTTGCAACATTACACCTAACTTGTCTATTTCTATTATTGTCTCTTTAAAGTGGGATATGGATAGGGTTTTTTGTTTTGTTTTAAAGGTTTTATTATTATTATCATTCTGAAGAGCAAAGGGAGAGGTAGAAAAAAGGCTGGCATTCAGCCTAAAGAGAAATCATTGAAACAAATTAATCCTATGCCGTTTAAATTGACATGGTAATCCATCATCAGCAAAGGCAAACTCTGAAAGCAATCTAGAATCTGCAGTGTTCTTTCACTGGCCCTGAGGCACAAAGACAGATAGTAAAAGAGGAGGAAAAAAATCATAAAAGTTAGCGATGGCTTGGAAAAGAGAAGGGGGACCGGGAAAGAAACAGCTTTCACTTTTCCTGCTTCTAAATATCCAGTTCAGAAAAGCATCCTGATTAACCTTCAACAGTTGTTTACTAAGCTAAGTGTCAAGTCATCATCAGCTGCAAAGCACTAAGAGTTTTTCATATAGTGCCAAGCCTTTATAAACTCTAACATGCAAAACTATACCAAGCATCAACTTTGGCAACTCTCTCCATTTGTGCCTTATATCAGCCTAAACGTAGTTATTTCAAATGGACAAAACTGTACCCTTTCTTCATAACATCATACTGGCATTGAAATTTAATAGTCTTGATTTGTAAACAGTTGATGGAAAAGGTTTGTTTGACAATCTAGTCCCCACCCCTGTCTGTTCAGGATTGTCTACTAAACTATATTTCCTTGGGCTTTGTCTCATCTAGTTTTAAATATCTCTAGTGATGGGACCTTTTGCATTTTTAACCCTTAGAACACATGCTGCAAGGGAACAATTTAAAGGTCTCAGGCCTTGGAAGCCAATTGAACTGAAGCCGCTATCATCATAATATAAAGTTATCTACCACCAATCCAGAACTGAGCTATCTAAGAACAGCTTCTACTGCTCCTACTTTTCTTTTAAGCTAACAGATCCATTACTTTTATCCTCACTAACTGGGTCTAGCAATCCAAAAAGTAGAAAGTTTGTTATTGAATTAATACTTTGAATTTTAGACAGTAAAATAACATAAAATAAAAGTAGAAATCTAGGGAAGGAATAATACCTTAGAGTTAGAAACAGATGTAGTATGAAGACAAAGTCAGACACCTTTGTGCCAAAGGCAAAGAGGTGAAAGGCTGAATAATCTGAACCATAGCCAACATCTGCCCTATTTTAATTTAGCTGGGATAAAGTTTCTTGTTTATTATTAAGAAAACTTTATGTGGTAGAGAAGCCCATGAGCAATGTTATCAAAACTGTTTTATTGGTGTATGACATGCCATACTATTATGGTGGGTTTTAAAAAAAAAAAAAAAAGAATCCCTTCTCATTCTAAAGCAACCCAGTTCTCAGGTTCTACTATTTAGGATGACAATTTCATCTCTCTATGAAGCACTGCAACTGGATCTGAAACACATAGGGGAGGTTAACTGCTCAGTATCGGTCAAAATAATTAATTTTTAGTTGAAGAACTTCAAAAGGCTTAAACGTGTCAAAATGACATTTGCAAGTAACTATCAGAGGTGTTTGCTGAATATCAGTGTAAAGAATGGCTGAAGTAAATAACTGTATTCTGCATAACAAAAAATTTCTAGTATTGAAAATGATCTCACTCAATTTATGAATTTATTTTCCCTCTCTGTAGCAAGACTTCTTAGATTTAGTAACAAAATATAGGATAATATATAAAACGGGGTAAATATAGGGACTGAAATAACTCCATTGACTTCAGCTACCTGGTCTGTGTCCAAAGAAGGTGGAATACTTAAGTATATCTAAGATTAGGATATGATTGAAACCATAACATTTTTATAAGCAACAATATATTTAAAATCCAAAATAGGGTTATTTCATTATCAGATAATACTTAAATCAAATTAAATATTGTAGCTGGAAATAAAGTTGTATGTAATTGTTCCCTATTAAAACATAAAACTGGTCCTAGTTTTTAAAATTTGTTCTTCCTGGCACTTGATATAAGGCAAGCTCATCACAAAAGGCCATATCTGCCATTTTTCACTGTTTGCTGGTATCCCCTTGCTTTAATATTTTCAGTTTAGTTTAATTCTTTAACATGATAAAATCTTATCCAATTTATCTCAAACACATAGGATTTTTATAAGACTGATTCATTTCTTATAAATAGAAAACTAGCACCATTTTAAATAGAGTCTGCAAAAATAAGGGAAGAAATGTGAAGAAATGTATACCTAGATTGATAGGCAGTTGTTTCTTAAACACTCAGTACAGAGAAGGATTTCACTTTTGTGTAAAGTAGCTCATCTTAATTCAGTTCAGAGCACAGAGTCTAAAATATGCATTTAAAATATTTCCAAGAAAGCTTCAGCCTTTAAGAGGAGGGGGAGTTTTAATTAAGAGGCTATAAATATGCAATTGATCAAAAAAATCTCTTAAATTCATGTTATGTTGTTCAGCTGTGGTTATGTGTGTATATCTGTCTGTCCCTGTCTAGGCTTATTGGATATTTCTGATAGCTGTATTTCTATTTATGTAATGCCTAATGCAGGCCCTAGAATGTAGTAACTGCTTCCCTAAATAATCTGTTTCTTCTTTAAAAAAAAAACCCCAAACCTAAAAAAACTTAGAATTTTTATAAATAAAAATTAATGTAGCTCAGTTTTCATTTTTATATTTGATAAGAATGTTATTTTTAAAACTGAATATTTAAAATATATATGATTTCATACTTTCAACTGCCTAAGATTCTGCTAATTTTTTTTGGACTTATCTCTTAAAAGTCACAAGCCACTAGAAAATCTTCATTATTATGTCTGTTGAGAGGAAGGCAAGTAAAAAATAGAAGGTAATGATTACTATTATTGAGAGAGGTTACATTTTTTTATTTTTGTTTAGCAGAATGATGGATTAAAATATAGTTATATTCTAAAACCAGAGCTTGTTAAATAGACTGGAGCATATTACAGTTATCATTCATATTATTTGCTATTCCAGTTTTCTTGTTAATTTGAAAATAAAATAAATGTACACAGAGATCGTATTTAAACATACTCACCAGAAATGTTGCCACCTGCCTCAGTAGTTAACATATTTCTATTTTCATACTGGGAAAAAGGAAACAAGCAAGCAAACAAACAAACAATTCAAATGTATAGGTGAAGAGTTTAACGTGACAAATATTGTGTGAAATACATAGAAACCTGCAAACAATTGAATTGCTTTAAAGGTAGTTTGACAGCGTTCAAAGGTATAATTCAATATCATGTTAAAAGATTTACGAACAGAGAATGTGAAGCAAAAATGCAAATTTCTACAGTGCTATTGTGTGTGTGCAAATATATATATAGGCATGTAGATACAATTTGAGAGTTATTAACTTTCAACATCAGTGATTCATATTGAATCAATACACTACAACTACCTATTAAAATATCAGCCAGGTGTGCTGGCAGGCAAATATACTTTGAGAATTATTTCTAAATTTCTTCTTTAAAAGTTATAATTTGACTATGGAGAGGAATCTAAAGTGATGGTCTGGGGGCTGGTAAGTATATTTTTTGCAATATCTGACATTTTTAGAATATTTTCATTTACTCCATGTTTTAAAAGTAGTGAAGAAGAACATCTGCAATGAAGTCAATCAAAAATATTGTTTTACAAAAGTGTGCATTTATTTATAAGTGTTATGCATGTGGCTGTATAGCATATGTATATATGATATGTATACATAAGCGGTCAAGACAGTTCTCTTTCCATTTCCATTTTCCTTCGTATTAGAGAAAAAAGGAATAGGAAGAAGCAGAGTTCTTAAACCTTGCAGCCACACTGCATCTAATGCAATCTCCTTTCTTCCCTAGCATCTCTCTCTCTCTCTCTCACACACACACACATCCTTTAGATTAGCCTAGTTAACCTTGGTTCTGTGCTGGAGCGGGAAGGGTTAATGAAACCAAGCTCTTTACGACCTCGAGGGTCAGACTCTTCCTATCTGCAATCTAAGGAATTAGGTAAAGAGGTTATAAGATTATAGTGGGAGGTGTTATAGGCCCTCCTGGCCTCACACCTGAACATATTGGTCTAATCCCCTGGGATTCTTAAAAAATCGCTTCAGCTATGGAAAACTGTTAATTAGGCTGTCTCTATCCTGGGGTTTCCTGTTGCATTAGTGATCCAGCAGGGCTGTATGAACCCCGTAGCTTTACATGAAATTCATCTAATATACCTCTCCCCCTCGCCCTTTCTCCCATCCCACCCTCCAAGACCTGTAACAGCAGCAGCCATTTGTTTAGGGCGAAAATAGCGTTTGGATTAAGGGCATACAAAGGAATAAAAAGCCATTTTCTCAGCCACTTCGTAGATATTAATAACCAGTTGCCTATTGGTAGCTGTTTCCAACTTCAGTGCTTGCAAAATTAGCCCTTGGAGAAGTGAAAAGCCATTTTCCCATCAGTTCTGCTCTTAGATTCCTAGTTTAAGATCCCTTCGTCCTTCTCAGAAAATAGCATCATTCGAGCAGATTCTAAAACTTTCCCTTGGTCGTATGGACTTAGTTTTATTCAGTGACACCCTCTTTGGGTTTCCCACCCAAAGAAAAGATATACGCTGCAGCTAGTCCCCTTAATATTGCGAAAATACCATTTATTCTATGCAAAAAATCACGGGGTTCCTTAAATAGACTACCTTCACGTTGATTGGCAGAGTCATTGTCGATTTCTAGCTTGATATACTTTGCTATTTACTATGACTGTCTGAAGCAGAGTTGTATATAACCTACCACCACGCATAAATTGATATTATTATACCTGAGACAGAATTGAATAGTCCTTTAAAAACTGCTAAAGATCCTGCATTAAAATCCCCCATCCGAATTAAAATACTACGTGTAGAGCGGAGTTTAATCATGTTGTCATTTTCAGAAGTACTGCTTTTGATGCCATTTGTGGTTACCTTAGAAAAGCAGTAATCTGTAGATTATATACTAGAAGAGCTGTTATTACAGCATAACACGATATGGTTAAACACTAAAATCTATTTTATTCACCACGTTTCTTTTAGGGGGTGGGAACAAACTTGATTTAAAATCTCACAACAGAGATGAATTTCCTGTAGCTGCCGTTATTAAAGACATTCCTGCCTGATAGAAATAGATAACTGAAGTCCCTTCAACTTGATCTCAAAATCTGACCATCATTTATTCCTTTTTATTCTCGCTGTATGTCTTTTGTCACCATTTCTCAGTGTTCTAGTCATTGCTTTACATGTGGGTGGGGAAAACTTTTATGTCCTTCTCCTAATTGTATTTTCCTTATAGAATTTCTATTCTCCTCCTATTTGACTATTTCATGAGTGTTCCTGATTGCACTGCCTAAGGTCATTTTAGAAATGTGGGTCTTTATTCTTCTTCCTACCTTCTTCGGGCTGATTAGGTATTATTTTTCATTGGTTCTGCTACAATGGGTTCCTCCCTTTAATCTCCCGATATTTTTTTCTCTCTTTTCCCTATCCCGGTATAACCAAATCCGTGAAATTCACAGCCTCTCTCTTTGACACTACTGGGTCGCCTAATCACTTGATATCGATTTCCCTAACTCTTTTCATCCAGCTGAAGACACATCTTAAAACACTCCAAGCCAGAGTGTGCTCTTTGCTTTATACACACTAATAAAATGATTTACCCTTCTCTCTCTACTCTCCTCACAGGAGAAAATCGTTCAGGTCCCGGCTATTTGTATGTGATCAGTAAATATTTAGCGTGGTGACATCTTCAGCTCCTCTCCTGATCAATACCCAGCCCAACAGGAGGTGGACTTTTGTCCGGGAGGAGACTTGCTGAGAGCTCCTTTAGATGAGTTCTTTGCCTCTCCTTCAGTATGTGAGGATTTGTCCTCGAATGTACCCAGTAAAGAGAGAAATACAGGGTTTTAAATTGTCTGTTCTCAACTCGTTTACTTTGACATTAACCTACCTACGCGTCACCATATCTCCTAGCTCCCTGTGATGTTCTAAACCCTTTCAAAGTGCAACTGTAAAATGAATCTCGAGCAAGCCACCAGATACGCTGCCTTTGCCATTCTGTACCCCCTCTTTTTTCTCTCTCCTCGCTTTACAATGTAATGTCGAGTGAAGGGGGACGTAGGTGAGGGGGTCTGTTTCCTCAGTCCCACTTGTGCAGGAATCAGGATCTCTTGCTGTAAGGGTTTCACCCTCTAGCACAATAATGCTCAGCGTGTTTGTTCGAAAGTGCCTGGGAATACAAGGTGCCTCAAGAACTTCACATCCATCCATCCACTTCTTCTCCTAGTAATCTGAGGCTATGTCCCCCCAACCCCCTTTAATAGGTTAAAATGAGTCAGGGCTGGAATATGGAAACTGCCTTTAAAATAATTAACGACGGACTAGATCTTAAACCTCATTTTCTGTAAGTATTCACGTTAGAGAGCTTTCTCTAAGGTACTAAAATGGCCAGAAAGAGGAGTTCATGAGTGCTTCTTCTGATCTGTTATTTCTTCCCAGGGAAAGCCCGTGCCTGGAATGCGAAATATTTTCTATTGTAAATGATTAAATCAGTATATAATATGTGTGAGTGTTTTTACTGGTGTATAAATAGGTGTATGTGTATACACGTGTGTGTAAAATCTAATACATAACTATGTATTATATTTAGCATGTGTGTTTCTATGATCCATACTTTATACACAGCTATATATTTTATTATATTTGTGTATTTAGTCATCTGTCTCTATATTAGCTGAATATTACCTCATTTATCTATCCAACTGCAGTACATATACTGCACATATGTAATATAGAGCTATATGTTCATGTTATATATAACATGAATATATAGCTGTATATTATGTATGTGTCCTACAATTAAATATTCTACTATACAGACGAGTACATCCACCTGTTAACTTTGTTTATAAACCACTTTACCGAATGGCTTTTAACTAATTTATCCACTGCCTTATTCAGGTAAAAGAGACAACTGGGGATGGGCGGGGGGGGATCCATATCAAAAGGTGTTACACCCTCTCTGCCGGAGGAACTTCACACATCTTGTATAGAGCGATTATCTCCAGAATACATCTTTATACTAATGCATACTTAATTGGTCTGTCTTGACTGTCCATATAAAACAATTTAATTAGGGTGCTTTCTGCTTTGGAAAGAAGGGGAAAAAATCTGCCCAGCATTTATTGTATTTAGCACCAATACAGGCAGAAAATGTTGCACAAGTTTTTGGTTGAAAGAGCACCTATGTGGCCATTGAAGGGCGTTGATCCGAAAAGACAGAGAGGACAAGTAAAATCGATTTGAAGCGACCCTCTCTGTCCCTTTCACACCATTCAAACACTCCATTCCTTCTAAGACAAAGACCTAGCGCCTTGGGAATGCTTGCAAAAAAAAAAAAGAAGGCTCCAGTCCCACAAGCAAATGGAACACTTCGAGAAATTCCTTGATATTGCTGTTATTTAAACAAATAACTAAATGATCGACCCCAAGATATTCTTACCCAGCGTCTAGCATGTCTTCTGCAGGAATGCCCCTGGAATGGGTAGAGGTAATTATGGCTGTTAGTATTGCAAGCCTAGTTTCAACCTTGGTCATTCGCAGGCTTTTAAGGTTAAAATAGTCCTCACCTCTGACCCTTGCAGAGCAGAGTCGCGGCTATCACTACAACTTGGGCCAAAGTTTTCAAACGCTGAGCTCCACACCAGAGGAAAACGTCTCCCTGTAATTATTTTTAATTTTAGATTTAAAACATCTTTAGCCGATTTAATTAAATCCTGTCCATACTGCACCTTGGGGTGGAGGGAGAATCCTTAAAGGCATAGTCCACAATCCTCTCTCTTTTCCTTGTTTCCTTTAGGTTTCATTGGGCAGTTAGTTTTCAAGCATGAAAATTGTTATCATAAAACTGAATTATTAGGTCATCCTTTCCTCCTTGGATTGCAAGGATAAGCCCACGGGAGGGTTAATTCTCCTTTCCTCTGCCTCTCTCCCTTCTAGCCCTTGGGACTGCTAGAAAAGGAACATTTGGGAAAGATGGTGTGTGGGGAGGGGCAGGCGTGGGCTAAGAGAGGAAATTACTTTACTATGTATCATATGCTTGTCAACACACCTTAAGAATTCTCACCCGTAAGGGGTTTATTTTGCAGAGGGGGGAGGACTGCATGCAGGGCGGGAATCTGAATGTCCCCCTGGCAATAATAAAAATTAATTCAACTGGGCTGTGTCTCCATCTCCCATGTACTGATCAGACTTAACAGGAGAGGAAACTTGTGTAGACTATAGTTAGGGTATTAATGAACAGTTAAAAGATTTACCTTTCTGGTCAATATTGCGCGTTTATTCCTTCCCGCCCCGCCCCCCCGCCGCCCCAGGCTGTGATGATGGTTGCCGTCATCGTTTTTTTCATCGTTTGAGGTGCTAAAACCCATTTGTAATTTTCATTAGCTCAGTAAACATGCAATTAACATTCAGAACTGTGGTTAACTTAATTCCTGGTTTAAGGCAAAGACAAGTAAGAGTGGGGGAACGTTTGTTCCATTTGTCAAGTTTGACACACTTCTTACCATAACAGCTTCCTAAAATAAAAGATCCGTGTGTGCCCCTCCCCCTCCACTCCCCCTGGTCATTCTTTTCTTAAAACAAAAAGGAAGAGAGCAGGAATCCATTAAGTTTAAAACTGTACCAGACTGCCAAACGCAGCATAATGTATTCCAAATTGTCCCAAACTCTCCCCGCGCTAGCGTCTCGTTCATTAGGAAAGGAGGAAGGACTGGTTGAGTGGGTCGGGAATGGGCATAATAGCCGATTTGCAACAGGATCCTCGAATTTTAAAAAAATTAACAAATTAAAACCCCAACGCCTTGCGCTTTGCATTTCTAAAGTTGCCACGGTTGTGACGGGCTGGGGGAAATGTCTTTCTAAGGGTTTTAACTGGCAACAGCGATGATCATTCCAGCGGGTTTTATGGATGGATTTATTCTTTTTAAAATGAAAAAAAAATTGTGGAGTAACTCCTTCTAGCTGGGCTCTCAGGGGCAGGGAGAGACAGATTCTCGGTTAGCGCCGATTCTTTTCCAGCTTGCTGGAGCATGTGCTTGCGTTCCCTACCGATCCTAAACAGGACATTATCTCTTCGTCCTCCCCCCTTCCCCAATCCCCTTGCTGTGCATGTGTTGATCGCTCGCCTGCAGTTGTTTGCGGTTTTTCTCTAGGCGGGTTTGAAATTGGGTGCACACATCCGACCACAACACTCACTAAGTTAGGAGATTTCACTCTTATTTATCGATATCGTTTCCGGCTGCACGAGGGTGGCTGTGGGGTGTTTTTTTCCCCCCATTGTTTTGGTTTGGTTTTTAAGTCTCGGGTCTTTTCAGCTCCAAACAAGGTGTAGCAAGACGCCCTTCCTTCTAAGGAATGAGATGAGAGACACGGATCACTCAAAGACATCGCTCCTACCTTGGGTTTGGGTGGGTTTTTTTTTTTTCTTAAAGGCAAGGCGCACATTCCTAAGCAGCTATGTACAAAGCTCTCCCTCAAACCCTGTCTGTGCAAAGTTAGAGTGAGTGTTCAGTTGTTTTTTTTTCCCCCCCAAGGCTGAACGCTAATAACACACGGAAAGCACTTCCCTTTAGGCTGGGGGAGATCTATTCCCTTCACCTCGCTTCTTTCTCTCCCCCCCCCCTCCGAAAGCTGGAGCCTCTTTTTCTTTTATTTATTTATTTACTTTTTTTTATCAGTTTGCACAATCGCTTAGATAAACACCAAGAAGGAGATTCTCTTTAATTACCCAACGCACATCTTTTCAAGGGGGCAAACAGCGGTTTTTTTTTTATTTGTTTGTTTCACCTGCCAAACTAAAGGAGAGGTAGAAAAAGAAGATGCAAGCGATTTGGGACCTTGAACAAGGCAAATATGGTTTTGGTATGTTTACTTATAGTTTCTTCTTCTTTTTCACTCTTTTTTTAAATGTGTTGTGATCTTGTGTTTCTCTTTAAAAAAACAATTGTTAGATAACTTACTTATTAAACTATCGTTTCTAAGGTTACGTGGGTTGCTCGAAGGGGATAGGGGAGGAGAGAGAAGAGACCCAGTGTCTGCAATTACAGCACCATCAGTTATCAAGTCCTTTAGTAAAAATAAACAAAACCCAAATCAGATTCAAAAGCTAATATACAAACGTGCATCAAAGTCATTTCAAACAAGAGTGAAGAACGAATAGCCATTCTGAGAGGGTATTTTGTTATAGTAACTAACTGATTCTACTTTGTTATAGTAACTGATTCTGAAGGATGCAGAAGAACCAGGTCTCTAACTTTAGTGCTAGGGATTCTGCACGGAATTTTGTAATCGTGGGAAATTGGCAGCATATTTATTAATTATTAGTATTACTGTTATTATTATTTTGAGAAAGGTCGGTGTTGAATGTGTAGCGCTGAGAACCCATCTTTCTCCCACCAGGAACAATTTCTGTTTAAGCAAGTACAATGGCAAGAAGCAGGAATATATACTCACCATCGGAAGGTGCGGTTGGCAGCTGGTCTGCAGCTTTAAGGCAAATATTTATCCTTATCCAAAAGGTGCAGATCTGACTTTAAGCAGCAAAACTGCTCTGTTCTGACAAAAGCATGAGAGGCATGGCTTCTCATTTAAAAAAAAATCACAAACCAGTCCCCCCCCCAGCCCCCGCTTAAAAATACCTATTCAACACACGGCTTGGAGAAACTCTGATGCAGAAATCTAACTGTCCGTCTAGGAGTGTCCAAGCCAATTAATTTTAAATCCTTAGGAATTAATCAGATTAAAATGCACAGAAGTTTCATTCTCGTATGCATACGTGAGCCAAAAGTCGTTTCCCTTTAAGAGATCCTTTTCTTTTAAAGTTGAATTTTAGGTAGATAAGAGACTTACACTAGGGGGCAGACAGATACTGTACTTGCTCCAATCTTAAGCAATTTTTTCCCTCTCTCACAGCATATGCTCTGATTTAGCACTGTAAATTTTTCAGAGGACCCAACTCTGACAGCCCCTGGTGATTTTCAAAGTACCACAAGCCAGTGGTTAAAAATTGCATTGACTTGGAAGTTCAGAGGCACACAATAGGAGCCACTTTCCCTATTCATGGAACTTCAGTGTGGTGGAAGAGAAAAACACACACATACTACATTCAGGGAGAAGAGGAATTCATTGCATTCTGTTAGACGTAACTGCTTTCCGCTGAGTTCAGAGTGAAACTCGGTATTTGTTCGATGCTGTATGCCTATTGCGATTTAATCTATAAAGAAGTAGAGGACGATTAGGCAAGTTTCTGCCAGAAAAACAGATCTCTAAAGATTTACGCGGACGCTATCCCAAACTTTATTTTAATAAAATAAAGCTTTCCGCCCCCCGCTCATTAAAATAAATTTACATCTGCAGTAAAATGGTAGAAGGGGGTTATTATTTTGTAAATAATAATAAATATAATAATAATAATTAATAATGCAATCCTACTTTCAAAATATGACTGTTCTGTTGTGTCTCAGCTCCGATAAGGACTTTGTAGAATCTTCATCTATCAGAGATACGCTCATTTTTCAAATAGTATTCAGCAACATTAGCTGCAGTTCATCATTATATTCATCTATTCTACATCAGCCTACATCGTAGGGGTGTTTTCAGATAAATAGGAAACCACCTAATAGACAGTCTCATTGTTGTATCCCTCGAAGAGCAAATAGTTAATCTGGGGCATTCTTCATTATGGTTTGAGTAATCCGAATATACTGGAGCTTTTAAGCATATGTAGGTAGATCATATATTCAAACTATTCATAATGTGGACCTTGTTAAAAAAATAAACGCTCTTTCTGCATTTGTTAAGATGTTCATGTTTTTAGATGATGGATTATCCCTGTATACGTTGTAAGATTTGAGAGAGGAAACCTTTTTCCAAGACATGCCACATAAACTGCAGTCAATAATTATGGTTTATATTCTCAACCAAAATGTGTGACCTCTAATGTCTTGAGTTATTTGGAAATCAGAAGGCAGCTCTCTACATTTTAACCGTAAAAGGTCCCTTCCCCCAACCCCTTTCTTTCTATCTCCCCCTCGATCACTATTTAAGCTAAGGGTTGATATTGCTATATCATGATCAATTGGAATTCTACTGCCTGCCTTTGAAATTGACCAGACGCACATCTTTGTTGGTGGAATCTTATTATATTCCAGGTTTATAAACAGGACAGTGTCAAGTCTAGGTGGTTTTTACAACTTTCCAATCATCTCAGCACCTGCGGCTTTAGAGACATATATTATTTCTGCGGCAGAAGGGGTGTGCATGTGGCAACATGAAAAAGTGTGTGTGGAGGGGGAAAGCTGCAGCAATGAATCCTGTATATAGTTTTGTATGCATCTGGGTCCCCATGTTTCTACTTAGTTTGACTATATGTGTATAAGTCCCTATCTCAGACTTGTGTATATATGTATGTGTATATTTGTATAGAAGTAACTGTCTGCCTGTCCATTTATCTATGTATTTTAAAATGTATTTCTACCTATCCATGCGTTTGTCTGTTCTGGTGCTTGCTGCAGCTATTCAATAGGAAATAAACTATCTCCGTTATGGTACTTAGTACCCAGGTTCAATAAGATATAAACAATTGCCCCTGTGTACTTAGATCAGTTAGCTATCTAGAGTTGCTCCATATATAGTACAGAGATTGTGCTACCGAGTCACAATGCTACCGCATCCCCGTGTATGTTATCCGTAAATTTCTGCTTAGCCTAAAACAAAAAGAATAAAGTTGAATAGCTAGAAATGCATTGCGTTATGACCAAACCGCCTAGGTTTCTGATCAAAGAAAAGAAATTCATATTCTGGGAAGCAGCACTGAATTTTTCCAACATACTCAATGAATGTAAGATATGCTGCACTTGATTAAATCATTGCCATTGCTGTAAACACTATGCAACTCAGAATAAATGTGTGTGGGTATGTGTTCACAAACATAGATATTCAGACATGTGTGGTGTGTATTTGTATGCTAATTATTTCCAATTTACGTTTGGGTGTTTGATGAAAAGAATGGTTCTTGAAATGCCAGCGCAGTCAAGAAACAATGAAGTCTATACTCAACTATTCTGTAATCAAGTACCATATTCACTGATGTCTCTGTCTATATACATTGATAGATGTATATCTAATATATATGTAGCATACACACAGACATTTCACTAATGTGTATGGTATGAATACAGGTATCTCTACCTTTGCAAATAACCATTCACAATAATTAGCCAGGGTTGCATATACTGAAATTATAGTTTACAGCTAACTCCATATTAGAGGGGTTTTTTAAATGATGCTGAATAAGGTTCATGATAATGTCTTTTAACTGCAGCATCTGAGTGACACAGTTATCTTTTTGTCAGCATCCTCTTGGCGGATTGAGCAATTAAAAAGTTAAATCTACATACCTACGAAACTTTAACCCTAAAAAGGAGAAGGTAGTCACTGAGGAATATCAGTTCTGAAAGCACTCCTTCCCCAATTTTTGATTTATAAGAATTACATCCGATCACCTTTTTAGCACAGAAGCTGTTATTTTTACCCTCCTCACCCCAACCCCCTTGGAAAAAAAATACATCAGGAATTTATTTTATGACATTATCGCCACAATGGGGAACAGGCAAATGTAATGTAACTCTCTTGCTTACAGGTGATGATATGATCAGATTTTTTTTTCTCGTGCCTGATCAAAGAGTTAATAAAGTCTGAGACCTACAAAGACTATTTCAGTCTCACTTTGCCCTGGATATTTATCTGGGTCTCCAGCCTTATTTCCCCCCATTCTTTTGAAAGATCCTGCAACTAAGGCAAAGGGAAAGTGCAAAGATATAATAATAACGATCATATTTTAAAAAAAATCATCCCCCACCTCCGTTCTAAGCTGTCCGAGAACCGTACTCCCTTTAGGACCGGGCGGCCTGCCTTGGCAGCCATGCCTGCCAGCACAAGGCTCAGCGGTCCAATGAGAGGCGAGGGGAGGTCCGGGAGCTTTTGACCAGTCAAACGCAGTCTGTTGCCTTATAAGGCGAGCGGTCGCCATGGTAACGTGTGCTAAGTTGCAGCAGTCGTGTCAAAGTTCACTATATAGAGAGCTCAGTGAGCTGATCGCAGAGAAAGCACTCACCACTCTGCCAGCCCCGCTCCTATAAATCGCATTCACTTCCTAACCCCCCTTCTCAGCATATTTGATCACTTTGATTCTCAGTTCTTTTTCTTTCGCCTTTTTTTTTGCTTTTTTTTTTTGTGGTCGTGGGAGGGGGGGTTGATTGTCCCTCCCGCGTCTCTTCTCGTCTTGCTTTTTTTTTTTTTTTTGCTTGAAGAATGATGCTGTGTTCTAGGTTGTGATCTGTCTTTCCCTCCTCCTCTTCCTCCTGCTCTCCTCTTTTATCATTATCACTGGCTGAGCTCTAAGCTGGAGAGTTGACTCTTTCCCTTCCCCTCCCCCTTCCCCCTCCCTCCCCCCCCCACAACCATGTTGTTGTGTGAACCAACTGCGCTAAGAGCCCCACTTGCAAAGAAGGAGACGCGGCACAAGGCAGCGAGCAGCAGCAGCAGCAACAGCGGCGGCAGCAGGAGGAGAAGCAGCAGCAAAATAAAGAAAAGAAAAAAGAGAGAGAAAGAAACAGCGGAAAGAAAGAGAGAGAGAGAAAAAAAAGCGAAGCTGATCTCGGTTGATGTTTCCACACTCTGGACTTCAAAAAACTACAGCGAACCCCTCCGCTTTCTGCGCCGAGAAAAGTCTTTTTAGTTGTGCAATTTTTTTTTCTTTGCAAGCCTTGTGTGTAATCTTTAACCTTTTCTCCATTCTTATTTTGATGGCTTTCCTGAATGGCTGACTGTGAGCTTCCCTGGACCTGGCCCCCCGACACTCGCCTCTCCTCCTTCAACTCCTCTGCAGCAGATCAGCTTTAAGAGAGAGAGAGGGGGAGATCTTTGAAGAGATTTTGTCCTCTCTCTCTCTCTCTCTCTCCCCCCTACCCCACCACCCCCTTACTTCTGTCTTTAAGCCAGACAATCGACTCGCAATCTGCCCCCCCAACACCCCTCGTCCTCCGCCTTCGCTGGCATTTTTTTTCTGTCCCCCATCCCCCCTTTTCTCCTTTTTTAAAAGGAAAAAGAGAGAGAGAGAAACTGCTGCAAAGCTGATCTGAAAGCAAAGCAAACAAACTTTAAAAATAAAGGGGGAACAGGAAGTTTGGAAACGGTGTCCAATAGATATGGCAATGGTAGTTGGTGCGTGGCGAGATCCCCAGGACGATGTACCCGGAGCTCAGGGAACTCAGCCTGCTCAAGCCCCTCCAGTGCAAGGACCACCAGCTGGGGCCCCTCACACACCACAAACCCCGGGACAAGGAGGGCCCCCCAGCACTCCAGCCCAGACCAACCAGCCAAGCCAGCAGAGCCAAGGAGGAGACAAGCAGCAGCAGCAGCAGCACATTGAATGTGTGGTTTGTGGGGACAAGTCTAGTGGCAAACATTATGGCCAATTTACTTGCGAGGGTTGCAAGAGTTTCTTCAAGCGGAGTGTCAGGAGGAACCTGAGCTATACTTGTCGTGCCAACAGGAACTGTCCCATTGACCAGCACCACCGCAATCAGTGTCAGTACTGCCGGCTCAAAAAATGCCTCAAAGTTGGCATGAGACGGGAAGGTATTGGGATTTCATTTGTTTTCCAATTTTCAGTCACTGCATTTTGCTTTTCTGTTTTTCTTTTCTCCCCTTCAAACAAATCAGTTAAAAAAAAAAAACAAGCCTAATCAACAATAAACAGCGAGTGAGAGAAACTTTCCCTTAATTCAGACAGAGGTGTTGAGGGGAGGGGGGCTTGCCTGCTTTCTCATGCCCTCCTTATTGATGTGTGTGATTTGGCTAATGGAGGTTCATTGGAAGTGGATATTTTAGGTTCAGCTGTTTAAGGAGGGAGATGATTATTCTGAGGCGTGGTTACTTTTTTAATGTTTCCTCCTGCATGTTCAGCATTACCCCCCCCTTTTCCCCCAAATCGTGTGTGTGTGAATTTATAGATAGATAGATGAATATCTACCCCCAACACTCACCCTTACACAGGAGGTTCGAATTACTGTAGCAATGGAACTCGCATCACTGCAGGGTTCTTCTGCATTCCACTATGGATTCTCAGTCTGATTTTTAAAAATAAACCCATTTTTTTAGTATTGTAATTATCTCCCCCACTCCTCCAGGAGAGACAGCGAGAATGTGGTAAAAGGGACGGGAGATGGAGGAAAGAAATAAGCAGCTGAGGGGTTTTGATCCGTGCAAATCGAGTCTTTGTGATATAAAATTAGACGAGAAATCTGAGCCTCCAGTTTTGCAATGGCGTGTTCTGTGTCTGGACGCTGCTATGTAGGTTAAGGGTTAGGGGGGCTTTGGACTGCCAGGCTTGTCTTTGTGTGTCTGCAAGAGTAACTAACCTTGTCATATGCTAAATCACAAATCTAAGCCACGCACATTTCAGCCACTCTCCCTTCTTTCTGCATCTCTGGCTATTATTCCCTTTCCCTCTCCTTTTCTCTCGCTGTCACCATGTAAATTTATTAACAAAATGAGAGGCCCACTTTCCATGAGCAGCTGATAAAGGTGCTTTTAAATAATAACCCTCGTCCGTCGCGTGGCTGTATCTACCCGTCGCTGTTGCAGGGGAATTTTACCTTTTTAAAGGATTGTTGAATAGTCAATAAATGCTGTCCGGGACCAGCACTCCCTGTTTTGAAAGGTGCCTGCACCCTCCCTGCCCTGAAGCCCTAAATCAATAAGCAATATCAGCTGTAATGAAGAGAAATCCCCTCCCCCCACACACACACGTTCGGTACATATGAAGGGGCGGGGGGGGGGAATTCTTGTGTGTTTAGGAACTGAGGATCCGTAGTGTCCTCAAAGCAGTTCAGAGCAGCAGCCTTGAGGCATGTACAGAGCCTTGCTTAGCTTTTATTGCTGCTTTTACTTTAACCAGGAACTGCAGAGCCCTAAACCAGACCCAGGCTGAACTCTGTCTGGGAAATGCATGTCCCCCCAAAGCTGCCTCTACCCAGGGTCACACACAAAGCAGAACTTGATTGGAAAAGGGTCGTAGCAATTCAGATATTAATTGCTGTAGTTTCTTCTTTATTTACTGCAGCCGTCCAGAGGGGCAGAATGCCACCCACACAGCCAACTCATGGTCAGTTCGCGTTGACAAATGGGGACCCTCTCAACTGCCATTCCTATCTATCCGGATATATCTCCCTTCTCCTGCGAGCAGAACCTTACCCAACCTCCCGCTTTGGCAGTCAATGCATGCAACCCAACAACATCATGGGCATCGAGAACATTTGTGAACTGGCAGCCAGGATGCTCTTCAGTGCGGTGGAGTGGGCCAGGAATATCCCCTTCTTCCCAGACCTCCAGATCACAGACCAGGTGGCCCTCCTCAGGCTGACCTGGAGCGAGTTATTTGTGCTCAACGCTGCCCAGTGCTCCATGCCCCTCCACGTAGCCCCTCTCCTGGCCGCTGCTGGCCTCCACGCTTCGCCGATGTCTGCTGACCGAGTGGTCGCCTTTATGGACCACATACGAATCTTCCAAGAGCAAGTAGAAAAACTGAAAGCGTTGCATGTCGACTCTGCAGAATATAGCTGTTTAAAGGCCATAGTCCTCTTCACCTCAGGTAGGCAGCATTTATTTGCACTCTTCCCCCCTCCCCAGCCATCCTTTTGAAATCGGTTCACTCTGGCAAAGTGGAAGAAGCTGGAAACCCCACCAGAATCATTGCTACATGTGTCCTTTTAGAAAAATGGGATGCGTTTCTCCAAGGAACCAAGGAAGGCCTGGCCTATAGGCATCCTTAGAGGGAGCCTTCAAATAGTTTTAACAATGATGGGGCGGGGGGGACTTTTGAGCACAAATAAAGCATGTGAGCCTCTGCCTTCCCCGGTGAAAATAATATTTGATTTAACCGTATAGCTCTGGCATTTAAGGACACCAAACAGCAGCAAAAGCTGTCTGATGTTAAATGCAAGTCTTCCCATCCCTGAAACCACTTTAAAAAAAAAAAAGGATCATTTTATGGAAAACCACAAAACAACAACAACAAAAGCAGCCCTGCGAGATTAAAAAGTGAATTAAAAAAAAAAGTTAAGCGTGCCAAGCTGAATTTAAAATCCATTCGTTTCCATCCCATAAAATAAGATAAATCAAATTTCCCAAAGAGCTGTCTCTGAGTTAAATAGAATGTGGCAATGAGCAGTTCTGTATCATTTGATCTAAGGGAGAAAGTTTGCAGTTACACCCAGCAGGAGCTGTATGGTCCAAAGTAAGTAGCGGTTTATAAAAGACAATTCTCCAGTACATACATAGTAATAATATGAAAACTAACAGAAGAGGATTCTTAGCTGGGGCTTAAAAATGTAATTCGATGGTTACACAGCTATGCCTCTCTCTGGAAGGAAATAATCAAAGCAGTAAGGTGTTTCTTAGATAATTAAAAATGGAAAATACGTGCCAACTTTTTCTGCATATAAATAGTATATGAGTTATAAAACAATAATTGAATGCATTGTGAAATCTAATTAACTTGCACCGTAGTTTAACCTGTGTGAGTAATAGACTTGATTTTAACTCTGGAGGCTACATATATATATAATTTAAATACATGCTTTCTAATTTGTGCACTACGTTAGTCGAGGCTGCAAACTTTAAGGCGGCATCCGGTGACACACTGTATTGGACCTCTAGAAGTTTTGGATTAAGGTGGTTTTATTTTCTTAAATGATTTCTTTTGTAACTAATCTGAAAGCTTGGGAAAGTGGCCACGTGATAAACATATGAATGGAAGCAGGGCTTGTAAAATAATTACTCATCGGAGTTTTTTAAAGCCTGATATCAGGAAACAGAAAAAAAAATGTAGTTTATGTGGAGTGGGGGAAGGAGGACTCACAATCCGTTCCTTGTTGTGTTAAAGAGGGTCTGGGGAACTAAGTCATTTTCTGGACTTTGTCCAGATTCTGGGTCGTGACCTAAACTTCCTTCTATATATTATTGCTTTACACGTAAAACTTTTTTTTTTCAAATTACTTGTGCTAAAATCCTAAAGTGATCAATTAGCAGGGAGCATCTAGCCGTAGGAAAAGCAGAATGTACCGTTTGTTTGTGGGATGCTTATTTTATTTCCCTGTCATTTTCAAAGATGCATTTTATCCCTCGCTCAAATTTTCAGCTAGGATTTTTCCCCACCCGCAGTACACTCACTCCCCAACACAACCCTGATGAGTTTATTTCAAATCCTGGATTTCTAAAGAGCACTTTTTTAGCCTTTCAAGAAAACAATTGTCCGACACTGTCGTAACTGTTAAATTTATTACTATTTGCAAAATGTGAGGCCTGGCATGCAAATTGCCTTCCAACTAGATAAAGATTTCTGTTATCTGATTTTGTGGAAACACACACATGCAAATATAAGGTTATGCATGCAGCTTCTCAGACTCCCCAATAATCCTCGATGATGTAAAACACACACACATAGATGCATATGATGTTTGCTTTTTTATTTTTTTCCCCTTTTTCTTATTTATTTAAAATCTGGGTCCTAATGACTCGCAGAATATGCATGTGTTAGCCCTATGCTTAAGAAGCCACAGAGAGGTCAGGTCACAACCTGTGCTCTTTCAGTACAGACGTCTCTGATTTAAAGGGAACTGCTTGTGTTTTAGCGTATCAGAAAAATGTCCAGACCATATCAGGGAGTTTTTCGTCTTGTAGAGGATTTGGGTTTAAAAGAAACAAAAAGAAAAAGTGAGAAAAAGAAAAGAGGGGGACACAGTTCAAATGAACAGAGAGATCACAGTTTGCATGGCTGCCTCTGAATAGGCTAAACTGACAAGATCAGTTTTAAAGGGCCACTTAAATCAGTTTCAAAGACTGAAGAAAAACGCGTTGTCTTCTTTGGGGGAGAATCTATTGCTGGAACCGGGGCTCCATTATTCTTTGCTGAGCCAGTTTTTAGTATTAATTATTATTATTATTATTTATTTATTACTAGTCCTTCTAGCCGTATGATGAGACTCTTCACTGTTATTTTCCAAGTGGGAAAGAAATAGTGGCTTCTCCCCCGCACGCTTTTTTACCTTTGCAAATAATAATAATAATAATAGTTAATAATAAAATGACACTTTCTCAGCATCTCAGTATTAACGCCTAGCTCAGTAGTGCAATTAAACCCTCAGATCTTGAAGCTGTGTTTGATTCTAGAGCAGACCCTTCCGATGGGTGAAATATATATATGTATATTCACCTTTTGCTAAAAACATGCTTAGCTCTGAGAGCGACATGATCAACCACTATCTACGCCTAATTTTGCCAGTTTTTTTTTAAAAAACAATCTTATTTAAACTAATTATTTTATATTTAATTTTTTTTTTTTTTTTTTTTTTAACTTTATTCTAGATGCCTGTGGTCTCTCTGATGTAGCCCATGTTGAAAGCTTACAGGAGAAGTCACAGTGTGCTTTGGAAGAATATGTTAGGAGCCAGTATCCCAACCAACCAACGCGATTCGGGAAGTTATTACTACGTCTTCCCTCACTGCGCACTGTCTCATCTTCTGTCATAGAGCAATTGTTTTTCGTCCGTTTGGTAGGTAAAACCCCAATAGAAACCCTAATCAGGGATATGTTACTGTCTGGCAGCAGTTTTAACTGGCCTTATATGTCCATTCAATAAAATATTGGAGAAAAAAATTAAAATATATATATTGAGAAGGGAGATGAAAGAGAGGGAAAGGAAAGCAAATGACATTTGGGTTCTGGTGGTTGCTTATATTTCCTTCTGCTAAGGATGTAAAAGGATGTTACAAGTTTGCTAGAAGAAGACAGGAAAAAAAATAATGGACTGTGAATTAAAAAAAGACTCTCAAATGAACTTTTACAGAATGCATTAAAAACTCCCATGTCATTAAGCGAAAAAAAAACTTGCTACTTATCATTTCTTTTGTTTAAAAAATAAAGGGAAAAGAAAAGTAAAAGAAAAAAAGAAAGAAGGAAGGAAATACATTAGGGTGGGTTTTTCTTTTTTCTTTTCTTTTTTTTTCTTTTATGGGATAAACTTTTTAAAGAAAAATATCTCACTGAAAGTGCTTTTAAAGGAAATTTGGAGAAAATTAGCAATGGAAAAAAGTAAGTCTTTTTTTTTCCAAATTATTAATTGTCCTATGTGTCTATGTACCTATAGTTGTTCTTTTTTGTATTTTTCTGGTTTCAAACCAGTTTATTCTGTGGTTCTATAATAATTTTTGATATAATCTTGGCTTCTTTAAAAAAATGTGTATCCTTAAAATATATGTTCTGAAAGAATTAAAACTGAGTCCACGAAAGTATCATAGGAAGAAAGGAAAAGAAAAGGAAAAAAAACCCCTCAACAACACAATGATGGAAGCGCACTTAGAGGTGGTGACCCAAAATTTAGCTTGAAGCTGAGAGAGAGAGAGCTATAATTATATAGACCCAAATGAACCACATGTCACTTAACTACCCCAAAAACTAGGTTTTTGATATTTTCAGACAGAAAATGAACTGTGGGGATTTATTGTAGGTAGAATGAATTGTGTCCAAGACACATTATGGTTTTGATTAAAAAAACAAAAACAAAAAACTAAAAACAAAAAAAAAACCACAAAAAAAAAACAAAGTGAACTTTTGTAATTTGGATTGGATTCCACATAGTTCTTCATGAATTGTTATTAAACTCCTCTATCTGTTTGTATATTTGCAAGCCCTTTGTATTATAATAATTGTTGATATTTTCCCTTTTTAAAAAAAATATCATTGAAATCAGCATGACAAAATAACACTGTTGGCACTTATAGATAACGTGATTGATTCAGTATCTTAGAGTTTACAGTTTTGTGTTTAAAAAAACTGAAGGTTTTTTTTTAAGTGCAACATTTCTGTATACTGTAAAAGTTATAATAACTGAACTGTTTGGTCGAGTCTTTGTGTGTTATATTCCAAGGAAAATTGAAAGTATTCAGAAATTAAAATATTATTTGATATCTGAAACTTGTTTGGCTGTCAAATGTCTTTCAGAAACTGCATTACTTCTCCATAGTTTGTAGTTCTATAAATCCATAGGCAATTGATTTGTTTACTTGTCACAATAAGTTTGTAGCAGACTTATAGTAGGGTATTTACCTGTTTAATTCGGGAGTGGGGTTGGGGGACTTAAACTCATGGTTTATCTTTGGTTTAGGAAGCACTATATTGAAATGGTAAACCATTACCCCCCATTCATCTAATCCTCCTGTTAATTAAAAATGGATTTTCTAGAGAAGGGCCTTATTTTTATCACACTTAAGTGCCTGCATAGGAAAAGTATTGTTGTGAAAAAGTATTAGAAATCTGAAGAGCAGTATCTATTTTATGATCGGAATGGGAGGAAAAATCTTTTGTAAATATCTGACCTACACGCACAAGATCACTGGAGCAAGGTAATAGCAGTATTGTAAATACAGGTCAGTTGTTTGCAATGAGTTTTCTTTAAGCATGTGTGATTTTTTAATAATACTCTGTAACTGCCATCTATCTTTGTCATTGAGAGGTCTTCACAAGGAGTGACTTAGCTTGTAGGACTGAGGCGACTGTTTTTAATGTGTATATAATAACAAGTGGATTAAAAAAAATTGGCAGTGAAAGCATGACCAGAGGTAGTCAACATATTTTACATTTGGGGTACCTGAATGTATGTGTACCTCTGCGTACACACATATATGTGAAGGGCCCTATATTGGAATCCTCGCGCCAGCAAAGGTCCCATTCAGATCAGTGGGAGTTTTGTCTGCGGAAGTGCTGCAGGATCGGATACACAATTTGTGTATTTAATACTTACTATCCCTGTCATCGCAAATAAAATTTGAAGGAAGGGAAGACACAAAGCAGGGTGATCTGATTGTGAAAGCGGTTGCTTTCTTTTGTGTGGTGTGTGTGTGTGTGTCCCGTCCCCCACCTATGGTCTATAGCAGAGGCTTTGTATATGAAAGCTTGCAGTTTTGTCCTTGTGTGAGGCTTCCCACCCTCTCTACCACAAGTTACTACACCAAGTTGTGGTTTCAAAAAAAAAAGTGGGGGAGAGAGAGACAATTCTGTAAAGTCGATTAAACCTTGATCTTCCTTCCAGTTAGACCCATCTGTGGAGGGAGGGGGGAGCGGGGGGAAATGATATATATAATTGTGAATTTGAGCAGTTTTACACCTGAACCACGGCTGATTATATATAAATATATAAACTCTGTGTGTGTGCATGTGTTACTGAAGGGGATTGCTGACCTCTAGATTTAGCTTTTTCTATTGCAAGTGCTCTGCATGTGAGTGAGTGTGTGTGAAGTTTTAATTCCAGCTAAGACCACCGGATCTTTACTTGTTTGTTTTGTGTGAGTTTATTGTAAGCAACCGTTTGCTGTACATTGTTATTGGCATTAAATTATAATTTATGATTTTCAAATCAAAAGACATTCCCTGTTTTGTTTTGTTTTTTAATGTTTGAAAGCCTGCAAGCTCTATATAGAGATCTGTGTTTCTGCAGCTAGCTTTGGTGCACAAAGAATAAGAGTAAACAGAAAATGCATCAGGGTTAAACAAAAACAAAAAAACCCCATGTATATATGTTTGGAATGCTCAGAGGAGGATTTGTTTAGGGGCTTGCATTAGGTTTAAGTTTATAGCATTTAAAGAAAGTTTTTCTTTTCATGCTGAGTTAGAACAAAAGACCCATCCAACGACTGAGTTGGACAAAAGAGGAGGGCTGGGAATGAGAGGCTTGTTCTATGTGAAATTGACGAGATCTTTAAAAAAAAAAAAAAAAAAGCTGCTAAACATGGCGACTCTTTCCTCTTAAGTGTCTATTCCTCTCCCCCCTCCCTCCCCCTTGCGAGGTTTTTATCTGATCTGAGTTCGCTATTTCTCCCACCACCACCAGTGCTTGGGATGGAAGAGAAACAGAAACAGCCCAACGCGAACCACAACAATAGTAAAAGCAAAGAGGCGATCGCTGCGTTTAAGACACTTTAAAACACGTCTCGAGAATGATTCCCCCCCGCCCACCTCCAAACCTTTCCCAGTTAGCTTCACTCCCCATGTCCGGACAGGAGGAGGTTTATCTCTGAAGTTAACACAAAGCGGTTTAAAGGACAGACATTGAGGATCGTACCAGACCGAGCGGGGGGCTTGCACTTAACCCTCCCCGTATAGCGCGGGGGTACCGGTTCCTCTAAGGCTGCGGGCCCTGGGTGTGCGCGCTAAGTGGCATTTGGGGCAGTGTCGAGGAGGGGAGATGAAGCGTGTGGAAGTATGCCTTTAAGCTTGCTTTTGACTTGGTGTCCTATTAGCTCAGCCAACATGGCGTCTCCCAGTAGTGCAATGCAAGCGCCTGGGCTGAGCTGCTCAGCGAAGGCAGCGCTTTAGTAATAGGAAACACATTGGGTGCAAAAAATAAAAGAGGCAGCAAGAAAACAAAAGGCAAAGAGAAGGGCCGTTCCAGCTGTAACCAGAAAACCGCCCTGAAAAACTCCCCAGCGAAGCAAGTAAATGCAGGTCCGGACTGATTCTGTAATTAAACAAGCAGGGATCTAATCAGAGAAAACATTAACAACGTCCCTCTCCAGCCATCCCCCCTCCCCAGACAGTGGATTTGAATGCACGCTTTTTTCATTCCCTCCCCTTCTACCAAACAGGTTTGAAAGCCGGTATCAGAAACCGATCTCTCTGTCTGGCTCGTGTATTGAAAATGTGTGTGTGTGTGTGTGTGTGTGTGTTCGGGGAGGTGCAGAATAATTTATAAAATAAAATTTAAAAAAAAACCACCACCAAAGACAGTCCCTTATCAATTCTCATTCATCCAGGAACTGTGTTTGGTATTTTCATGTGCTGTAGGTTGTAGCATATTTGCATACCCTGGCGTTTAGTAAAGAAGTTAAAAGAGATCCTTTAGTATAGGTGGGGTCAGAACATTAGAAGACTTCTAGCCAGACACGTGTAGGTAAATGTATACGGCTGCAGAGAGATCTTCCACCCAGAGATAGTATACAGTCTGAATATAAATTACCTGTGGAAGAATCTCTCCCAAACAAGCTTTTACCTCTTCTTCAGCTCAATGGCCATCGAAATAAATAAGATCTATTCAGGGTATTACATCAGGGCTTGTTCTTCATAGAGAAAGGGGTTCTCGAGAAGGTTCATTTGAAAAAAAAATATGTCAAGACCCTTCATAACCCGTGTCATATGCCACCGCCAGCAAGCAGGATTTAAAAATATACACGGAATTTTTTTAAGACAAACTTTATTGGGTCCTGCGAATCATCCTTTGCTTCACTTCGCTTTTGTACAGGGGAAAGGGATACTCGGAGAAATTCAGGCCCGCTCTGGATTTATTGAAGTTGGGTTTAAAAAACGTGCTTCAGATGATTTTTCCCATTTTCTCAGATTTCAAAGGCTCCCCGCAGTGCGGCTGCCTAATTAATGGTGAAATTCAGCTAAATCTAATTATGCAGTAATTTTAAAGCAGTTAGTCCTGGGCGTTGGTTTGTAATAGGACCCTAGGTTTCTTTTTTTTCGTTTTTTTTTCTAAGTTTGCTTAATGTGTTGGTTTAGAGAGGGTGGGGGAACAGCCTTTTATGTAGCGCAGATATGCAAAACCCCCAAAATACCTCGCGAGGGGGAGAAACGTGCTTTAAATTGTAGGCGACAGGGGGATTGAATAAGAAGCACCAGGAAAAGTGTCAATGACACACTAGTTAATAGGTGACCATAAAGGTATTTTTGGCCTATGGATTTCCAAGTCCCAGCTATTTTGAATGCTACCGTCAATTTGAATGCAGAGCCAACAAAACCTCTTTCTATTTCTCCCATTGAACATCTATTGTCATTAAAGCAAGAGGTTTGTGCTCTCGAAGTTATAAATCTTACCGTCCCTTTGATAACGCGCTTGTAATCAGTTAGCATCACATTCAAACCCAATTGTAAAACTGCCCGATTTAATATGTCATAAATGTCATTAAAATTTTGTGGGGGGGGCTCGCTCCCTCCTGCCCCCCCCCCATAACTAAAACGTCCACAGCTCTGGCTTGGTAGCTCGGAGGACCGCTTGCTCAGGGACCTGGCTTGCTTTTGAGAGAGATTCCCATTTTTTATATTATTTATTGATTGTTATTAAAATTATTGTTGACTCTTCCCATCGAGGTATTCGGAAACGTTTATGAGATTAGGAGGGGTGAGAACAAAAATGGAACCTTCTTTTTCGTCCCCAGTTGCAAGCTCCAAACCGAGTTCTTTTTGAAAGAAACTTATTTTCTGATTAGCTAAGCAAACACATCTGCTTTCCTAGTTTGGACTGAGTTAATTATCAAAACAAAGGGCCCGCTTTTTCTTTTACCTTGCTGGAAAGAATATGTTATTTCAGGAGTTCTCTTCTTCACTGCCCCCACCCCCTTCCCAAGCCCTTCCATTGCGGCAGCAAGTTCAAATGATTGGGATTACTGCTGAGGAAATGAGTTTGCGCAGTCCTCCTAATGTAAAGCTTGATCATTACCCTCCTTGGAACAATATTTTTCCACCGAATATCCTTTCTACTAGGACGAGGTAGGGGAAGGAGGGGGTGAGAATTGCGGGCCAAGTTAGCAGCAATTTGAGTCAAGCTTACCCTGGGTTGATTTTAGTTGACAGAGAGTGTGAAGCTGAACTCCATAATTTGCACTTCTGTACTTTTATCAGGGTGGGACAACGAACTAATGAGCTTTCCCCCAGCACAGTGTCACTTGTATTTATTTTCTTATGGCAACTTTTCGGTAGCGGAAATGTTCTTTAAAGGGGGAGGTATGGGGAGGAGGGACTTTTTTGAGTATTTTCTTAAGATTCAGGGATACCGGCGGTGTGTTTTAGGCTTCAAGTCTTCGGTTAAAGGAAGCCCACAGTGCGTTAAGAGGGATAAACCTCAATCTAGTGTGTGGATTTTAGTCAATATAACCACTTGTTCTATACTGGAGTATTCAATTCTTGGGAATCGAATTTAGAATCCCTACCCATACCTATTATACACATACACAGAGAGAGAGTTAGTATCCGTAGTAATCATTCTAATAAAAAAAGGATCGGGGAATATACGTGGGATCAGAGTGGTGGAAGGGTAGCAATGCCAACGGAATTTGACCAGATCTCAGCTGGGGACAGTTGAAGAGGCGACTTTTAAAACCTACCTGAACGTTAGTAAAACACGGATCTTCTAATAAGAAATGTAAAGGCACAAGGGAAAATGAAGGATTCCCACAAAAAGAAGGGCACAACTCCGTCCCAACCAACGCGTGAAACGGAATAAATGGTCTCAGCTCTGCCATATATGTGAGCCATGGCAATATTTTGATTTTGGATTCCAGTGTGTTTTCTTTGAAGTGGGCCCTTCGGTTTACTAAGGTGGCGAGAGGAACTCAGCAATCCTCTTTGAACCACGCTTGGTTTAACTGTTTTACACAAGTTTGCCCAGGTCCCTGGAGATTCTTCAGTTGAAGAAGATTGAAATGAGAGTTAAAAGCTGGAAGGCAGGTGGGGGCTTATGTGAAAGAGTGTGATGAGTCTGTTGCCAATGGTCATATATCGTCTGATGTTATAGATCGAAATCAAAATAAACATAGGTTTGTCTGATACATACAAATAAATGCCATTATTAGAATCCGGAGACGGGCCAGGAAGATATGGTATTTAGGTCATGTGAGAAAACGCTTATGAGTACTATGGAGTACCCTAGCTTTACTCCAAAACTTTCTCTTTTTCTCTTTTCTTTTCTTTTCCTAGTAAATTGGTGTTAACGTGTGCCTTTATGTTCTGTCTATAACTAGGATGTAATCAGACGCCCCATGTCTCTCTCTAAAAGCATTTAATAAATGTCTATTAAAGCGCTACAAATGTAAGATAAATTTAGTGGCGCTGCTGTCTCCCTGGATCCAAACGATAATGATGGATTTATCAACAGGGATTCGCCTTCAGCGCAGTGAGAGAGATTTACTCAACAAATAAGTCGGAAAAGCACCCACCCAAATACAATTATTTATACGGAAACTGATTTCTTCCAGCGGCACATATTCTGAAGCAAATTCGGGGTTTTCTTTCTTTCTTTCTTCAGAATAAGTGGAGCCACGAGTGTGTATCCTGTTTCTTTGCTTTGGGAGGTGTTTCGCTGTCTATGGTTAGTGGTGTTTCGCAGCCTATAATAAACTATATCTCGATGCATAATTATGTACTTTGCGTTGCTTTACACTTTCTCTTTTTTCCCCCTTTTGCTTTTTCCCTTTGCTTCAGCAAAAATGAGAGTGATGGGTGTGTATTTGGTATCACACGTCGTTGACTTTCCAAGTACAAGACAGGGGCAAAATCAGCCTTCCATTTTCTGTGTATCTCTCCCTAAATATTTGCGACCCACTCTTAGGAAGCAGATCTCCCCAAAATGATTTCTTGTACCGCTGTTCAAATTTCCACTTTCATGTGCTTAACTCTTGTTTCAGCCAACCCCCACCTTTTCTTTGAACGCCTCTATTCCTGCAAATGTGAAAGAGAGAAAGAAAAGAGCCACCTTAATTCAAGAACTGTCAATATTTTCTCCATCGTTTGAAAACTTCAGATTCTTTCCGCTTTCTAGAAACTGTATCATAAATTCAAATGTACCCTTCTGTCCCCATGTCCATATTTCTCCGATTCCCCTGAAAGGTGTTTGTGCTGATTTGGAGTTCGAACAACGGAATTGCTACAGCTGTATTGATTCTCTGAAACATTTAACTTTAATTTCTTTCTTTCCTGACCATAGCGGCTCATATTTAATTATTCCGGACACCCGAATTAAATATACATCATTCGATGAACCGCATCGATTTGTTAGGAGAGTTATTTTTCATTTTATTTTATTTTTTATTGTACATTTTTTTTAAAAAAGCCGAGATCTTGTATTTTCCTTTGCAGAGAGTTTTTATTCTTCTCTAGAAATTTCATTGAGATGTCTCTGTACTTTGCTTGTCAGTTATCTTTGTTCCTTTTAAATAAAGGGCTTTTAAATGGACTTATTGCTCCCAGCGTGGGTTCTTCTTTTTAAATGTTAGAAAATTGTGCCATCTACCCGCTATTCTAAGTACTGTCACACTCGGAGACCTCCAAGGACCTTCAAGCCCCAACTTCAATACAGCTGTGTCAAAGGGTGGGCTAGTGGTGAGAAGGGAAAGGTTTGCGTGGATTTTACAGATTTCCAGCTTGAATCGTTCTCTGAAACGCCAAAGTGATCTACAAAGACGCAGTAGGTTTCCTCTTGCTGCTTCTCCCTCCTATGCTCAAACCAAACCCTTTACAATAATTAATGAATCCTCTGTGTTAGCCACATTTCACTTTCTATCCAGTGCATAGTTTTCCTGCTACTTTTAGACATGAAGAACGTGGGCGTGTAAGGGGGGAAAGGAATCAATCCTCTATCGTGCTTTAAAAAGAAATACTCTGTTATTTATAACCACTGCCTCTAATGATCAAAATATATTATTCTTAATTGGAAAAGTTGGCTTCCTAAGGTTGGTTTTGGCTGGTTAGCGATTATCGCTGCTGGCTGGGGTTAGTAAATCAGAGATCAGAAACATGTATATAAACTTTCAAACGCCATCCAAATACTTTTTAGAGCCTCTTGGATGATTTGTACAGAGGGAATCTATTTCCTTTTCAGCAGGCGAGAATCTGAAGAGAATGCATGTTTTCAAATACATTTCGAAATCTCGCTTGTTCGTGGGAGACTGAAAATAGGTTTTATCTTCACCCCTCAAAAAATCACAACTGCCTACTAAATCAGTTAAAACGGATTAACAGTTTCCAATTTTATGATGTAGTTACATGTCTTTGAAATTATTTTGTACCCCTTAGGAGTATTAAGAAAGATTTCTAAGTGTCGGTTGAGTATTTATGGTTGGGGGGAAAACAGTGATACGCTTTATGGCTTTTATGACTTGTTTCACACTGTTCAAGAAATGGAGTTTTAAGCAACATACAATTAAAACTATATTGCTCTTTGGATAAATTCCAAGAAACTCCAGAATCAATTAGTTTAGATCTTTGGATACTTGTTGCAAAAAATCAAACTGCAAAAACGATCAGCCAAAGCCAGTTTTCCTCCAGATGTATTTTTTTTTTTAAATTCTTGCTATAGAAACTATACAGGATCCAGAGAGTTATTTCTCCAAATGTCTCTAACTTTTCATTTATTCCTGTCTGGATGCCCAGTTTTCATAGATTCATTTTCCCTATTATTTTTGTATACATTTACACTTTACTCTTCCTTCACCGTTTTGTGTTTCAGTTCTAATTAATTTTTCACCTTTCATTCTTCAATTTTTTTTTAAAAAAAATTGTCAAATACTGAGGTTAAACCTTAGTACTTAGGTTCTTTATTAACCACTACCTAGACCATCACACTCAAAGGTAAATTTATCTTCTATTAATCCCAAGGCGAAATAATTATCCTAATGTTTTTAAAACGCAGATTTTACTCAGCAATATCTCTCACACTGAATACAAATTGTTTATTCCTATAAAACATGATCTTCCCCTTTTCAGACAAATAATTCTACATAGTTAACGGGACTCCATGTGCTTTTGGAGCAGGATTAAAGATTTGGCTATATTCAACTAGATGCAAGTGCAACAGTAATGGTTTTTCTCTTAGGGTGGGGTGGAGGTCAGATTAGTCATTTGAAGAGATATAATGCATTTCAACCCAAACCTGCTGTACTCCTGGCATATGAAGTGGTCATATTTCTTGTTATTTATTTCACTGAGCTCATTGTCTGTCTCGATTCTTTAGAAGGTTTATTTTCCATGACAAGAAAGGCATTCTCAATTTTGTAGACGTAATGGATTCCGCACACAGATTTTTCCTTCCTACATAATCTAATCTCAGCCAACAAGTTAGTGCCTTAACTCCAGCAACATTGCTAATGAAGGATTCTTTGGAAATTAACCCTGGCCTAAAAATTCATTCTTTCACTAGAGAGCAAGGCTTAGCCAACCTTTCGCTGTCGCTCTCTCTAAGAATATACAGACTGGCTTTCCAAGAAAGACTTCCCCAACACGAAAGAGGTATTTTAGAACAATCCTAGTTTTACTTCTAATATGGATGAAACTAAAACAGCAGGAGAAAGAAACAACTGCCAGACAGCAAGTTTGATATAGTTTATTCAGACAGAAACTCGATCCTGCTGTCACTCTGATGGTGGCAAATGGCTGCAATAGCATTCAGGTCAGAGCCCATATACTGTACATATCGCTTCTTGGAACATACAGATAACAATGCTACTCTGTTGATCTCTTCTTTATGAAGATCTAGGTCCGGTCAATATTTTCTTTCTCTCTTATTTTCTATTTCCTGCTCCCTTTCCAACATCATAATTCATTTTGCCTGGTCACTGTTACTAATATGGTGGGTTTTCTGATGGCGAGGGGCAGGATAGCAGGTTTGAGCATGGGCCTGCTAAACCCAGGATTGTGAGTTGCAGTCCTTGAGGGGGGCCACTTCGGGATTTGGGGCAAAATCAGTGCTTGGTCCTGTAAGTGAAGGCAAGGGGCTGGATTCAGTGACCCTTCAGGGTCCCCTCCAGTTCCATGAGATAGGTGTGTCTCCATATATATATAAAGAACAAGTACAGCAGTCCCACCCCAATGGCGTCATTGTCCTATGCATATTGCTCTCAAGGCAGCATTTCTCCCCTCTTAAGCCATTCATCTCCCCATGCATTTTATTTCGAAGTTTCACTGAAAACATTCCAATCAGAAAGGTCAATCTCTTTGCTTAACCCAAACGATCTCTGAAAACACTTCCCCAAAAGCTTCTTCAGCGCTCCCTTTCCCCTCGGTCTGTCGCTAAAAAGCTGACGGGCCTGAAAGTTTGCACGCTGAATCAATAACTTATTTTCTGTACTTGGAATACAGAAGCTGCCCCCAAAGTCCAGGTTCCCCATTGTTTTCCATCCAGAAATGGGGGATGCTCCCTTTCTTCCCGCTCGAAACAAAAGAATAAACTCTTCAGTAATGAGAGGAATTTCTGGTGATAAAATCAGAGGATTGCAGGGATGTGTGGTGCTGTCTCCAGTCGGGACAAGAGAGAAGAAAGCGACATGAAGACATTCCTAATTTCAAGGCATATCCTTTTTGCACGAATGCCCCAAAATGCGAATGGCAACCCATGTAAACACCTTTTAGCTGTTTATCTCCGAGCACTTTATTTAAAGGGCTTTTCCCCCTCCATTTTAAATGATATTTCCATATTTCTCCCTGTGGGTCTCAGCACTAGTGTGTTTCAGGGCGATCATCTCATATCTTTCCTGCAGAAGTAAGCTATCCCTTCAGCCCCTGGGTCAGGCATTGATCCCTCTGCAATGTAACAAACGGCCGGGTTAATTTTCCTTCATTAGCATTTCCATAGCTTAGGCTCCACACACAGGATTCTGCCCTATAACTTCAGACCGCTTGTCTGTCTCTCTCTGTGTGTCTCTCTCTCACACACACACACTCGCACAGAAAGACAGACCGACACATGTGTGTGTCATGACAACATTCTACGCCTCACACCGGAGTGGGGGGAGGAGGGTGCAGACTTTACTCAATCTAAACCATTCTATTAGCTTCAGATGCGTTTGATTCCTTTCCTAACATTTGTCCCTTTTCTTTGTTTTTCTTTGCATGGCTCTTTCTAGCCTTATTTGGTTCCTGTTATATTTAAAAACGTTCTTCTGATCTCTATAAATTAGAAGGTTGGGATTTTTTTATTTTTATTCATTTTTTGCTCATCCCGTTTACTTTTCTTCCCCCCCGCCCCTCTTTCCCTAGAGTCTTTTCATTCACTGGTTGCAAAAGAAAAGGGGGTTGGTCAACACCAAAATGGCAAAGTTCAGCTTGGGAAAAAAAAATCCTCCAGCTACCTACAAAGGGGCTCAGGGCTTTGTAATGGCAGAAAGAAACAAAAATGAAAAGAAAATTGCAGTTGAGACTAAAGTGTGAGAGTGTGTTTGTGTGTATGTATATCTGTGTGTATTTTTAAAGGTTTCTTTGAACTGCCTTTGTGCTGACTAGGCAAAGCTTCTTGCCAATGCTAGTCACGGTTTAAGGAACTTTGAGTTAACCTCTTATATCGAATGAATCTTTTCATTTGGAAACCAATAAATCTCAATCTCTAGCCACCTTTTGTAGAACAGGCTGGGGCTTACCAAGGCAAGGCTGAAGCTTATAATAAAGAAGAGATAAAGTTTGCCAAAGTTTCTCCCCTCCCCCTTCTTCTTCTCTTGTAAATAAAAGTTTTGGAGATGGCAGCACTTGAGAAGCAATCCGGAGAAGGACTTGGATCTATTCATTGTTTCACAGTAAGCGTATTTACTTAAATAGAGTCTTCAAGGTTTCATACACGAAAATGATTTATAGTTTTCCAACAAGTCATTCTTTTGGTCCGTTTGTTTGTTTGTTTGTTTTTTTAGGGTCGGGGGAGAAAGGGGGGGTGAGGGGGTCCATATAGTGTAATAATCAATGTGTGTCTATGGGGAAGGAAAAGGGATGGGTGTTGTAGTAGATGTGAAGATAGGTAGAGTTAACACTATAAACATTAAAGACAATTGAGTTGCCCTCCCGGAGCTGGAGCCTGGGAGAAGGGGTCTTTCGTCACATAAAAAAGAGAGAGAGAGAGAGACATTTCTCAGATCAGTTTGGAGTTACTTCTTGATATCTGCCATCCACTGTTCCTACTGGGTGTAATTTCTCTAAAACACTTTGCAGTCCATCATTGCGTTTAATCTTTGGACGGGGGATGTGACTTCTGTAAACAATGCTCTGAATTATTATTTTTTCTGTACTTACTTCCTGTCCGGCTTTTATCTCTCTCTGTGTACGTGTTCATATTTACATCCCCATGTAGCTATGTTTTCTGGCTCTGACACATAACTCACTTCCAAGCCTTTTCTTTACTCCATTTGTATTTAAAGACCGTGTGCTTTTCGTTTTCAAATGGTTCCCATTCAAGAATTATTAATTACTCTTACAAGGCGAGAGATTCTTAACTAATAGCAAAGTTGTAAATTGCCGCCTTCTCTCAAATATTTCTCATTTGTCAGCCTTGATTGATTTGATTAATATTCCACTAGTTGAGATAATTTCAAGCTGTACTTTATTATCAGCCACACAAATGCTGCTAAGTACAAAGCTTCTGCTTTCGGAAGGGAATGGCTACAACCTTTAAACCGAAGTGTATTTTATATTTGCAACAGAGAAGGCAAAAGTGGAACTGCCTCTAAAAGGTCATTAAGACAGATACGCTGCAATTGTGTCCTGAAATAAAATGAACCAAGTGTGTCCTTTTATTGAAAAGAAACTAACAATTCTACAAAAGAAATCCTAAATGACATATAATCCAGTGTGAATTCTAACACAATGTTTCTCACCGCTTTGCTTCCAGAATGCCAGGATTACCGAAGCAAACAGTTAGGACTTCGGTTTATATATAGGGATATGACTACAATATAAAATAAGCACACCCTAAAATCACAGACAATACACTTGGCTTTCTCTGAATGTAACTGAATTTCTTGGGCAAGGGCATCATAATGACTTAATTATGTGTCTGCAAATAATCTATCAGTTTTCTCTATAAATGTAGTAATACGTTGTTGTTTATCAGAGGGCAATTTAAGAACTCCCCCCCCCCACACACACGCACAGTGACGTCCAGTCATTATATTCAGAATGTTATTCTTGCAAAGCCATCAATATATGTTCCCTCCAATACCACTTGAGTTTTAATCTTAATTATATTAACTGAAGTGCCGGGCTGTCATGGAACTGAACATGATGCATGACGTCTGCCTATTAAACGATCGATTGCTAATATTGCTCCTATCGCATCTTTCAATATTCACAATATGTCTTATCTCACGCTGGCAACGTAATGTACAAATGATAGACTACAGCGAAAGAACGTTTAGTCCAGTCACCTGCAATTCAGCGTGCACACAAGAGACGCCAATGTATATGAGACGATTTTAATTATGATTAGGAGACGCACTCTGTGAAAGAGACTAGATTTGGAGGGGTGGGTTTGGAAGGCGCCTTAATGAAATCTTTCCTGGCCATACTAAAAGAAACAAGTGGTTGATACAACGAAAATGATTTGTCAGAAAACCCTAACAGGGGGAGAGAATCATATTTGATGATGATTCCTCCTTCCCCTTTGAAGCAAAATAATATGTCATGATGGCTGCTTGGCAGGCAGAACTGCAGACCACGCCTATGCTCGGCTATTACACCCAATGTCGGTATTACAGTTCCCCCTTTCCCCCCAAATAAAAGTAGAGCTGCATTATGTAGGGGCTCCCTATATAATGTGGAATCAGACCCCTAGGCCTTAAGTAGATTGTATTTGTGCACACAAAACCTTTTGTCTTGGCCTTCGGATCGCCTGCCTTTTCAAACCTAGTCGAGAAACAGTTCAGGGTCACTGGTGATTTCCAGCCCCAGTGGTATAAGGGGTTGAGGGGTGGGGAAGGCAGGCCGAGGCGAGCCTTGACATCGATTCCGCTATCACCAAGCTCCAGTGCTTGGTCTATGTTCGGATATTAGGAGCCCAAGCGGCGGGCCCGTACTGATGGAAGAAAGCAAAGAGTAACGGTGAACTGGATTGGCTGGAGACAAATCTACCTTTCGGGGCAAGCGTGTGCCTCTAGTTTGTGGGACAAGGGGGGTAACGTTTATAAATCACACCGGGTCAAGCTTCCGCCTGCGTTTCACACAGATCACCTGTTTGCCGCAACATTTGCAAGGCGCTTTTAAGGGAACAGCCTCCTGGCCCTTTTCTCCAGAATAAAGATGCTCCCAGGAGATGCTCCTGGTCCTGGCTCCGGCGCGTTGTGGGCTAAGGTGTTCATGGGAATTTACAGATGGATCCGAAATGCTGCCCACTTGGCACTCGGATGTCACTAGGGTTAAATTGAAACTCCGGCGTAAGGAAGAAGAACTTGTCCGGATTAAACAGCCCTGAGAGAAATATTGTTCTGATTGTTCCTAAAAGAAATAGAGGTTTAAATAAAATCTTTTCTTTCCAGCCTCGCTGGAATCCTGATGCTAAATGTAGCCAAGGGTGTTTAAAAAAAAAACAACACACATAACTCGAGGGGCTTTTAATCTTTCATTCAATTGCATTTCTTCTTACTCGTGGTTGTTTACATCGAGCAAGCTCCCACATCCCATCGATAAGGCTCTGCAAAAGCCATCTATTTTTCTCAAGTGCCATAATCTGTGGGAGTGTGAATCTGTTCTCGCTATGTTTGTGCCCTTCAGTATCTCTGAGTGAGCGTGAGGGTTTTTCCCCCCCTCCCGTATAAATTAACCCAGATTAAAGCCAGCAGATTGCTCCAACCAGCCTAACTCCTTATTACTTAATTTTTAAAACTTTACTGCCACACTAGCATTCTGACAACACCTGTTTCCTATGCACCGCGACCCCAGAAGCCCACCAGACCTCATAAATGTAGCGTTTTTAAAGGAATGACGTAAATATGGAGAGAGGGCGGGGAGAAAGCAGATGTAACTAGGTTATATTTAAAACTTTTATTTTCCTTGTCTTCATAATAACTCTGGCTAGGAAAAATCGTTTGCCCTCCCCCCCCCCATCTTGATCGTCCCTGGCTGCTATTTCTTGCGCCAGCCTTCTCGGCACTGCTCAGTTCAAGTTGAGAAGTTTGCTTTTCAGGCTTGGACAGCATGCGCAGCCCTCCAGTCGCGTTCCCATGTCGGTGCGGGGTGTTGCAACACCGCCCTCGGTTTGACTGTTGGTGGGCGCATTTTGGGAGGATGCCAAGCACCGGGCCACTTATACCTCTCAGATGAACGCCAAAGACGGCAAAAGATACCTACGCGTCTTCCACTCCCCTCCCTCTCCCATTAATGCACCAGGGTTCGTGTCCTTTGGTCCGTACCTTGTATCTGTAAAGCCACCAGGCTGACTCAGCCAGTACCTGCAATGCTCCGCTCTCCTCTAAGGTTGATCTTTTGCAAGTACAGTGATACATCTCTCTCTCTCTCTCCCCCGCACACACGCACTCGATGGCTTTGCTGAAAATCATATTTTGTTCATATTCCACCCGCCGATTCAACCATTAAAGTGGCTATCGGTCCCAGGATCAACATCAACGAGACCCGATCCTGAATCGTTGAAACAAGCCTGTGATCCTAAACAAGGACATTAATTAAAATATTGGAGAAGGGATGTTGGGGGGGGAGGGGGAAGAAGCGATAAAAACCGAAGACATTAAAGCTAGGTAGAACCTGAAATTGGATCTATCTCATTCCTATCTAAGGAAGCAAAATATGTAATTGTTAAATGAGTGTTTGAGAGGCAGCTGTCCACGAATAAAGGCCAGGGGAAGTGGAATAGAATAATATGCCTGTTTGAGTCACTCACCTGGCTCCTATCATAGGGCTTGGGTTACACCAGAGAGGACATTTCAGTTTAAAGGGGAGAGGACGTGCAGCGCCGGGAGCTGGTTTGCTGGCACCGAAATCAGGGTGACCCAAACGTTCGAGGTTTCCCTGGGGGCCATTATTCTTAGGTAACGACCTGAAGTGGTGAGGCGCCGCGGAGTAAATTACCGGCGGCCACACCCAACAAATGAACGCCCACCTGGGTTCTGATCAGGGTTCCTTTACGGCAGGAATATGCCAACAGACTCCTGCCTTCCTTATTCGATCTGCCCCGTGTGTATGGCTCCCTTGGAGCAGCCCCGCTGCCGCAGCTGTATGCAATAGCTCTGGCCTGGCTAGTCTCCTCCAGAGCCCGACCCACCCACCTCCCGGGAGGATGCAGGACACAGATTGCTCGGGTTTGGGCTCCTTTCACAAGGGACACAAGTGTCGTCCAAGGTAGAAAATCTACAGCCTCTGGAGCGCGCCCCCAGCCTTGGTGGAGAGGATGCGCCTCTGTGCCCGCTCCGAGCCGCTTGCAAGGCAACAGCCAGACCCCGGGCTAATGGGCAGCTGACCGGTGTGGAGCGAAAGCGGCATCCAGCCCTCAAGGCAGCGGAGGCGCCGACACGCCGGTCGTTGCGATCTCTCGTGGGACAGACTCCCCACTCCGAGCGGCGCCCCGCTGAGGACCACAGCTCTTAATGACCCCCACTCCCAGTTCATTTCAAGGGGGCAGCCAGCCGCCCGCCACAAGCCAGCTCCCTCTCTCCCCTCCCCTTTCATTATTTCTCCGTGTTTCTTCCCTGTGCCCTGCCAAAGAGACCCCATGGCTGGCGGCCTCCGAAGCCCAGCTCACTGAACTCGGATCAACCAGCCCTCCTGCCCCCTTCACGACTGCAGCCCTTAAGTCTCCCATCCTATTTATTTATGTGGGTGCATCTTCCCTCCCAGGCCTGGGAGGACATAATATGAGGAGAGAATCCCAAGGGGAGATCTCAACCCCCCTGCCTTTGGATTTGCTCCCTCTGTTTATGGATATACATATATAAGACAAATAGTATATATATATATGGAACCTCCTACCCCCGCCCCCAAAAGCCCTCTCAATATTCCAGTGGAGCACGAACAGAGGAAGGATTCAGGCCCGCGACTCTTAGCAGAGACAAACTCATCAGTTTCGGACTGGTCACTTCTAATCACGTACTTCTGCCCTCTCTCTCTTTGAATCATCCCTGATCGTCCCCCAAAAACATGTTGTTGGAAAGAAGAGACAATAACAGAAGAAAAGGGACCCACCCCACCCCCTTTTCCTGGTGTCATCTCGCTCCCAGTTCCCACCAGAATTTCTTCTGAGCAGCTCTTCTTCTTTTCTTTTCTTTTCTTTTCTTTTCTTCTTTTATTTTATTTTATTTTATTTGGCTGTGCCAAAGCTGCTTTCCTGTAGTCATCCCCTCGACCGGAAAAGCCGCTGGATCCCAGTACATTTCCCCCCGCAAAGTTTGACGCTGACTCTCTCAAAGAGACTAAGCAAATGAATAGGATGTAAACATAATTAATAGGGAGAATATGCAAAACGTTTGCGGTGCTTAAAAGGCTCGTGACAGATCTTTGCGTGCATGTGGGAGACTGAGACAGATATTCCGATGCCCGATATTAATGGTTAGTTTTTACATTGGTTTTAATGATATGGAACCAGTCTCTCTCTCTCTCTAATCTAGGAATCATTAGCAACCCCCTCTGGCTACATGTTTTGCATCAGCGAAACATTATGACATAGTTGTAATACAAACTCCACTGACTTGCTTTGCATCTTGCGGTAGGAAGTGCAACAGCAATAGAATCATTTTTTTAAGAAAGTCATTTAAAGGCATTAAATTGTCTAACAGAAAAACCGAACTCTTCACCCAAAAGAAAGGTGGGGGGAGGGGAACCCAGACAAGTTCCCAAACTTCTGCGAGCTCCAGGTTATGTCGGAAGTAAAATAGAGTGAAATAAAACAGAGCTTTACAGTATTTTTTTTTTTTTGCAGTTTTGTTGCTTCCTTCAATAAACCTGGCCACAGTGCCTTTGAATCCTCTGCTATTAACATAACTGGACTTTGCATGTTAATCTCTCTATGTTAATTGTAACCTGGAACCACAGCGCAATTATATCTCTTCCACCTGTCGCAGCTGTTTGGTTATGTTGTTTCTAGTCTAAATTCTGGCTGGATTTTTTTTGCCCCTCCTGTTCTGTTGTCTTTGAAATAGTTCCCGAGTATTAACGCCGGGGACAGGGGAAAGAGCTCACCCTGAATAGGAATGGTACCTTGCCTATTGCTCACGAACTAATATTCTATACTTTCTGGTAGTCAAATGGCCGTTAGTAGCTCTCCATATTCTCGGAATAACCCGGGGATGTTCTTAATCAATACTTAATAGCATGGTTCATGCTAAACAACTGACGTGTACAATGTGAGACCACTGGGCTTGTCTGCAAGTGAAGGCGGGCGCTGCTGTGCGTTTGAGAACCAGGCGAAAAGTTGGCCATTCATTTCTAGCCAAGCTAAGTGTTGCGGCAGTCCAAAAAAAAAAAAAAAGAAAAATAAAAAATTGCTTTCTGGCTCCACTCTATGTCTTCCACACGTGTTAACCATTTCCGAAGCTGGGAGCTGCAGAGGAGCGCTCCGCATCTCAGATTAAATACAAATCTTAACGGGACCACACAACCATGCCCATGCAACAACGACCTGAGATAGTTCCAAAATACAGTCCCAGGGAGTTCTAGCCAAATGTGCCTGTGGCCTTGGCTCCATTGATAGCGCTGAGTTTTTAATAGTTTACAAAATCTTCTCTGAAGAGGTGAAAAGGTGACGTTTACTTCTAAAACATTCTTCTTTGACCACAGGGGGAAAAAAGGAATGGTACAAATTAGGTCTGATTGATTTGCTAGAATTTACTTTCGTTCAATTGGATAAACAGATTTTTTGGGGGTGGGAGAAGGAACGGGGAACAAGCAAATGTAATGTTGTGTGCTTTACTTAACAAGCTCAATATTTTTGTGCTGCTATTTAAGTGTCATTTGAATCCGCTAAAACAAAATAGTTAAAGACCACCACTGGATCCTGACCTTAAAGTATTAAAGATACTTCATATGCCATTGCACGACTGGCTGTAATTATTTGATTTTGCACGTCTTAATTGAATATGCAAGTCTCGCATAGCTGTTTGGGTTACCAGATAACTTTGCATACAACTTACCCCTGAGGTTAGTTACCTACACAATAAAAAATGAGTCGCAAATTGTAGGCAAGGTGAGAAAAACTATCTGTTATTTTATATCTCATGTTAAACATTGCAGCTTCTGTTACAACTTCAGTCTTCGTGAAATTGTACACTCTGGTTTTGTCTTTCTCTCTTTCTTTTTCACTCACATTCTGATACTATAGAAGATGCTGAGCAAAGAGATAATGTCTCGTAAACTATTAGTAGAGAATACTTTCAAGTGTCCTGGTCTATTAGGTTTCTGATTATGAAAAGTACGTGTGTTCAAATATCACTATGTATTTTCTGCCGTGCAGTTATAGTTTAAGCAGCAAGGTGGCGCTCTAAGGTACGGAAGTGTGGCTGATTTATACAGAAGCCCATTAGCACGACTTCTGCGGTGGTAATGGAGTTTGTTGAAGAATACAATTAAACTAGGCATTTCAAAAGAAAAGCCATAATAAATCAAACAAATGTTAAAACAGTCTTATACCAATACAGACCAGCAAGTTGAGGCTATCAATATTCAATAGTTAGAACAAATCACAGTAAAGTGTGCTGCTAAGAATTTGCCTCTAGATATATTTCAGCCCTATATAGGTCATAAACACTCTGTTAACATTTGCAATATTTGGTCCATTGCATTCAAGGCATTAACATCGATTACTGATATTGGAATGATACTGTATTATTAATTGGGAACTGGAGTGTTGCTTCGTAAAGCGGTGTTATGTGTGTGCATATACATATAGTGATGGACTGAAACCAAAACCAAAAGCAACATAGGTTCATATTTTTGGCTAGTTAAATGCAAATTTATGTTTCCGCTTATATGAATGAAGTTCGAAATCTATCTTTTATTTTTGTATTGGTGACTATTATTTCAAAGACAGAAAAAAAATCAAACCAAGCAATCTATATATTTTGGTAGAAATTCATTTCTGAGTTATTACTATTTTTCCGAAAGCTGCATTCATGTCATTTCAGATCGGTCGCATTTATATTAATATACATTGATAAAATATAATAGCTTGAAGACAAGATGAGCTTTTAAAAAATAAAATGAAAAGCCATGCGAATATGCATTCCATTGATCTCATGTACACACAAAACCAAGCTATTTTAATGTGGTCAGCTCAGTTTCTGTATTATCTGATTAGTCTTCTTATTCAGAATTTCTCTCTAATGTATCTGTTTGTTTATATTTTTGGCAGATCTAAGCCAGTAAAGATGGGTTATCTTTGTATGTACGTCCTTTGCAGTAGAATATTTACAATGTTGTTGAACACGCTTTCAAAATTATTAGTTTTACAGTTAGTTAAAATGAATGTCCTAATAATGCACGAAGAATATCACCGGAGTAAGCATATATTAAAGCTATGCTTGTTTGTTTCATTGCACATTTTAAACAGAGGAAAAAAGTTAGGCATAGCTAAGCCTTTGTGTGTGCGTGAACCACATGTGTGTATTACACATGCTGCCTTATAACTGTGTGTGTTTTGTCTGTGTACTGCTTTTCCTCTGTTTCCCACACACTTTCTCCCTTTTCTGGAACTTTTGCAGCCCGAAGTGGTGATTGTATTTTACTCCTAACATTAGACGTATAAGTAACTAAAGCAGGTCAGGTCATTAGGAATGTTAACGTCGAGACAAAGAATTATAAACATGATCTAAAAGTCTTTCTCAATTCATTTCTTCACGAGTTTTACTTGGTTTCAGTGATGAAAAGTGACAGTTCTGAAATAGACAGCTTTTAAAAGTAATGAAGTCAGATGACGCTTTAACCTGTCGATTGCTATAAATCAGCTTTGAAAAAGATGAATGAACAATGTTATTTGCCAGCTTAGCTAGTAGTTAATACAGACGAAACCAGTCTCCTGTCCACCGCTTTTAGTACGGATCCTCGGAGGAAAGATGCATTTAAGTGATCCACTGTGTAAAGCTGAGAAATGGAGGAACTTTAATATTTTCTCTTTGATTTTTAGAGGCCTTTGAAAGCAGGTTTATATACGTACTCAGGCCAATCTGATATGACTAATCATTCCACCTCTGTAGGACGTGCACTTCGTAACATTTTCAGAATAAATGTGAGCCATTGCGTCTCTCTGATCTGGTTAACCTGTTACCGGACTATTAATAAACTACGTTTAAAAAGTCTGAGAAAAAGGACGCGTCTTTCGAGGAAACATGTTCTCAGGTGTAGCAAAGAGAGTCTTTCATTGCAGCAACTGACGGAGTGCTCGAAACCGGGATATATTCTGCGATTCTTCACTTCCATTGATGGGCTTGTACGCAACCCTAAAAATAGTGCAAAGAAAGCAATTAATGCTACGTTATAATGGATCGTGTGTTATGATCACATCTGTCGGAAAGGTTTCTTTCGCAGATCCACCCCGTGCTGTTCTGTAATTATATTTCACCCTGTTTTAAGCAAAACAGACCATATTATGAAAAATGCGAACTGTCCATTGTAAGTGTCACATTCCGGGCTTAAAACAAACAAATGCACAAAACTTCCTTTGCTAATTGAAAACACAGATATTCAGATATTTCCAGTATTTTTGTTGTATTTTACGGTTGTTAAATCCAACATGTAAAATGATTTTAGAAATGAGTTATAGGGGGAAATAATTGAACTGATGTTCAGTGTGTAATGCAGTTCTATGATGTATTTTATTTTATTTTTAAAGAGAAGATAAGAAAAGTCAATATATTTACGTCCATTTCTTATCACTGTTATCCTTCCCGCGTTTTTCACTTTTAAACAACATTAATGAATCTCAGACACTTAAATACGTTTGTGTGTAGAGAAATGCGCGTTTTTCTCTGTCTTTAAACTGTACCAGTGTTGTTACTAAGGCAGTGTTTATGAAATGCAGCTGTTAAACATGAATAAATGTCCATAATGTGAAATGGAATTTTGCTTGGGATTCTTCTATCGATTGTATGCATGTATGCATGTCTGGGCGTTCTTGCTGAGAGAAAACTAGGAACAGAGAACTCGGGGAGAAGTCTGTTTAATACTTTAAAGGTGACCCATTTTAATGTATTTCATTTTTCTTTTTACCCGGGAAGAACTTCATTTGACCCAGCTGACTACATTATCTCTCCAAAGCTGAACCTTTCCTCACAAGTTACTTTCTCCTTGAAATATTCCGAGGAAAATGCATCCCCCTCCCACACTTTTAAAACAATTGATCCCTGTACAAAAAAATAGCCTCTTTCTTTTGCTAGGACCTTTGGAGACAGGTAAAATATTTCCATACCTGTTGCAAGAATCTGAGGATATTTTCTCCACATTTCCTCCCCAGGAATCAAACTATAAACATGTGAATGAAATCTCTAGCATAGTTCTATCAGAGTGATAATCCCTTGTTATGGTACCACCCTGTAACCTGCCTTTTCTTTATAATATAGTATTTTCTTTACCCTGCACACGATTGCTGCTTCCCTTCCCCCTTGATCAATAGCAATGGTGTTATAAAAATGGCTGAGGTATTAATTGTTAAATGGGAATTCACATCGGGATCACACGCCCATGGACAGAAACACATATTGTATATGCCCAAGCACCGCACAAGTAATCCGAATTTTGATCTGCAACCTTTCCATGGAAAGTTTGAAAATGAATTATTGGATAATCTTTAAATAAGTGGTCGGTGGATGGTCCTCGCTTTAATTTTGGACTCAGTCTCTGAGCTGTTTGAGAAAGCTGTCAAACCCCATTACAGCACAGCCCTATGAGATGCAAGCCCAAAAGCTTTGAAGGGTTTTAAGATATGTCCCCAATCCTCCATAACAAGTAGGGACAGAAATGAGATCTTCAGTTTGCAAATACTTTAGGGTGATTCGAACCGTTTGGCTTTATTTTGTTCTGTCTTCTCCCGCATGAAGGAGAGAGGAAAGGAGAAGATTTATTTTAAGATCTTAAAGAGAAAAAGCAACCCAACATTGAGAAGTCCCCTTTATTTCTCTGCTCCACCAAATTAAAATCTAATTTTTAGTTGGAGTGCGGACCCGGATTTGGAGGTGGTCCATCTGAGTGGGGTTGTTTGCGGTGTCCGCTCAAGAAGGGGGGAGGAGAACCTCCACTGTATTAACCTGTTACCGTTGAGTTGAAAGTGTAATGCAAATCCTCGGAAAATGTTACATAGCCCTGTACCCTTTGGGGCAAAAGTTTCCAGGAAAGCCTGATGGATTTGTCGGAGTGAGGTGGTACCCCGGGGACACACCCACAGACAGAGAGATCCTTCCTTTGATGGCACGTGGAGCGGGCTGGTAAGGCGAGCCCGAAAATAATATAACACATTTGTGGACATAAACAATTCTCTCTTCCTATAGTGTTACCAAAAGCATTTCAATTAATTAGTCCGAGCCTTAAGGCTGCTAATGAGACTCGTCACTAGAAAGCCAAAAAAGGGACTGCTTGGTAAGTATCAGTGAGAACTGTGTAGGTAAGTAGGTCACACACACACATACGCACGCTGTATTGGGGTGTTTGGTTGATGGAAATACACTGGGGGTAGGGGAAAATGAGGGATGTTTTCTTTGCCTCCAGTATTTTCTCAATTTAAAGCCGGTGGGCAAGAGTTTAAGGGAAGACTTTCACTTCCAGCAAGCCACCGAAGGGGCAGGTTGTATTGGCATGTGGGAAGGGTCACATCAATGCCTTTGACTTATGAAAGACTGGCACAGTCCGCCAAACCGAAGGAGCTCTTGCCTTCCAAAGTGGCCTGCCCGATGCCTGCCCACCCCCTAAAACACGCATCGTTCAGGGGATAATTAGATTATAGAAAGCATTAGCGCTGTTTTCTTGAGTTCCATGGGCATCTAGACACACTGTGGGAATGGGAGCTGAAAGCAAAGGGCTGGGTTAGTCCCCCTCCTCCCTTAATTGCTTGGATCTCGCGAGAAACCTGCGAGAGTTTGACTTCTCTCTCCCACCCCCCCCTACGCCCTCATCCCCCGGCCAAAGTTTTGCTGAAAGAATCAGAAAAGAAAAGAAAAAAAAAACACCCACAAGTTATTTCCCCTACTCCCGGATCATGTTACCGAGTTGCACTGGCGTTTTCACGTGTCACTCCTATATCAAGCTCTTCCTAATTTGCCTCGGGGGACAATGCCAGGGCCAGGGTTAAAGAGCATTCCCCAAAGTTACCAGAAAGGTCCCCCATCCTTATATACTCCAGCTGAGGTTTGAAAAGCGACAAGACGCCCCTAGGAGAGAGATGCTCCTCCTGACGCAGGCTCTGGGATGCTGCAGTACTTGCTAGACTGAAAGCTCACCCCCTCGAGAGAACAGGTAACTGATTTAGAGGCAGTTGGGGAGAAGACGTCACCACGCTCCTTAGAAATCAAGCAACCCGGGGATCAAAAAAAGCAACGTGTTCCTATGTACGGTTTTTTATTAATATCATACAACAGACGTGGTTCATCATTCTGCCATCTGGCAGATCCAAAGTTTTGGCGTCCACACGAGTGGCTTTATGTTATGTCAATCCAGACTCAGGTGAAACACCCTCCCTGAGTCATCAGCCCTGTTCAGCGTTCAGCTGTTCCTTTATTTTGTAGTAGGGCAATTCCTGATGGCTTCTCAGTTTTACTGGGTGGGTGGGTTGGAGGAGGGAAAGGAATGGAAAATCTCCCCTTTTCCCGGCGGTGGTGGTGGGGGAGATCCAGGGGAGAGAGTGGTGAATTAGTGTGAAGTGAATAGGATTATTGCCCTTATTTTGGACAATGATCGCCCAATGAGGAAAAAACAAAACTGCTTCATTATATAGAACAAAATGTAATTTATACCCAGGGATGGCTGTCCGCTGCGATTTCCATCATTTGCTGATAGCGATCACACTTATTACTTTTCTTCAAAGTCTTTCCCCCCTCTTTAAAAAAAAAGAGAAAGAGAAAGAAAGAAAAGAGGGCATTTGTGCTAAATTGCTCAACGCGGGTGTGATAACTGTCAAAAGTTTGACATCAAAGGGAACTAATATTATTCAGTTACCAGAGGAGCTGTCTGTCCAAATAAGAATATCTTAATTACTGAATCACAACGGTAGAAAAGGGAACAGATCTGAAAAGGAGGTGGGGTATGGGGGGGCTTTTCAGTCTGTTCCTTTTTGAAGAACCATCTATATTAGACCACTGTGCAATTCTTAATCATGTTTAGTGGTTTTACCCTTTCTCTCTCCTCATCGGTCCTCTGAACTTTATAACTATATGTAAACACGTCAGTTTGAAAATAATCTTCTCTGGGTTCTTATTAGAAGAAATTTCAATCTTCTTCAGTTCTAGATTAGGCAGTCTAGTTTTCTCTATCAGTGAATGGACTGGGGTTTCTTGGACAATAATGTGCCAATTGTTGATGGTTTGTGACCCATAAAATGTGAGGGTGACTATTCTGGCTTTGGTATGTAATTATGCAAAACACTTTCTATAAAGGCTTGCCATCTGATCTAATGACAGTCCCTGCGGTCTATTTCAAAAAGGGAGGGTCTATGTATATACAGCTCCTGAGAGAAAGAAAAGTAACATTTTGTTTTAATACAAGTTTTATGGGAAAAAATGGATAAATACAGAAACATCTGAACACATAGGCAGGCGTTTGCTAGGCAAATTAAACTAATGATAAGTTATTTTAATAAGTTAATCATAGCAACAGAACGAACCTATGTCCAAATGGAGGGGGGGGGAGTAATGTGAAATCTATAAAAAAATATCTGTCACAAAAAGACACCTTTGCAAATATTGAAAGATTACCATTTAAATAGAGCCCTGTGTCGCATGTGGCTAGAAGTTTGGAGGGCAGAGCTGCGGTGCAGAGGCATGTATAGACTTGACCGGCAAATAATTTGTAAGATCTTAAACATTTCATCACTTTCAGATTTTAAAACTGAAAATAAAATTTGTGGTCTTTAGAGCTCTGACCTAAGCAGGTCAGTTAAAATAAACCAAACATTCTGAATGATAACGATCAGGCTGTTGGGTATATAAGATTTCGACTGATAAATTAAGTGCCAAGGGCCAGTGTTATCACATCCGTCTCTTTTGAAAGATAAACCATCTAGGACCGGTAGTTAAACAGGTGAACGGGAAACCACTAACACCTGGGATTCTAGAAAGTTAGAGAAGTGTGCAAGGAAAATGTAACGGCTTTGAGCTTCTCTGGTTCATACCAAATGACAATTTATTACGTCACAAGACAGAACTTAAACACTGCTATCAATATACCCCAATGGAAATGGCCTGATATAGATTAGTAAGAGGTGAAATATACCAACAACTCGGATTGCAGTGGCAGTAATAGTTAGATATTGTATTGTTTTCAAAGCACGCGCACACACACACACACAGCCAGCTAGTAATAAAGAGCAAATAAGACATAGTTATAACTATACATCGCCACATGATGTGAGTCCAGTGTCTATCTCCACATAGTCATGATGTGTGTTCAGTGTGACACGTTTAATTCCCCTGTGGAATAAAGTAATAAGATTTTTTAAAAGACTGATTAAAACGGAGAATACACAAAATATCAAGATGACACAGAGAGGAAGGTGGAATCGATAATTAGAAGCAAAAAAGGCTCAGGTAATTATGATCTGAAATTAAATATGATGTTTAAGACGGCTCCGTTGTAACGCAGTGAAGATTTCAGATTCATACACATAATAAACACTCAGGTTGTCATCTGGAGGTGCAAATCTGAAAGATATTTCAACAAATGAAGTGCTGGCAGAGAGAGGTATAAAGGGATCTACGCCTGTCAGGGGTCAGACAGCCTGAGATTGCTTCTAGAGATCTTTTGAAAATTCCACACGATTGAAGGCTTAGGGGCTTTACCGCGTTTGCATTTCAAACTCAGATCAGTGAGATCACAGTGAAAAATAGAGGTCTGGAAAATTTTGATGCAAAGATGGCCACAGGCTTTAATGTTTTTTTTTTCTTCCCGAGATAGACATCCTGACATGACTATGATCCCTGGGATGACAGAGTTGTCAGAAAAGAAAGAGAAAATTGCATCTTGTCTTGTAACTTCCTATCAGTCAAAAGGAATTTAGGATCTTCTTTCTTTAAAAGACAGAGAAGAGAGAGAGAGAGAGAGAGACATGACGCTTTCCTACCAAGCTAACAAAAGTGAAGACTTCTGTGTTTTATAATTAATGTTCCACACCTAAACATTTTTCTAAGCTTTCCTGTTCCTTTTCCCCATGCCATCAGAATGAGTGCCTCCTACAGTTTCAATTCCTGATCAATTTATATCCCCTCCAAATAATTTCCATATGATTTTGCCTACATTAAATTCTTAAAAAATATATTTGCCATTGGTGTTCATTTTGAATTGAGCTCAATAGTTAGGAGTTTTGCTACAAATATGTCAGATTATTATTGTTTCGTAAATAGGAAAACATTTTAAAAAGCCAGTGCTGCCTGGAGTGTAGTTAACAGCGTAAGACAGTCAGAATAGCAGGGTGGAAATAATACAGTAGTTATATATTCTAAAAGTGTCCTGCCAAGGACTTGGGAAATGGCAAAAGAAGGCTATATAGGTAAGAAAGGCATAGACTGCCTGTAAAAAATGTTCCAGATACTCCATGTGTAACGCATTTGGAGAAGTCAGGTGCAATAGCAAGTTTATTATAATCTTAATAATTTTAAATGAATTGATATTGATTTTCTGAAGATAATGAAAAGTAGTTAAATGCCGTGATTTATAATTATTGCGCTTGTTTTTTTTTAAAAAAAATTACATGGGTAACTTTGACAAATGAACAAGGTGTTTTTGGAAATAGCAATTTGGAGTATATTTTTTCTTAATTAGCTCAAGGCCAAAGGTTTCGAGAGCTCGAATTAAGTCCACGTTATCTCAGTTGCACATTAGGATCCGTTAGGTGCTACGTGAGCAATAAACAGGCAGACATAGCATAACATACGTCGTGTTCCACCTTCCTGCTATGATTTTTGTTTATTTAATTATTTAGCTGATTCGCTTTTGTAGCCGGATGTTCTTTCTTAGGTGAGGAAAAGACAAGAGAATAGAAGACATTTAGTTTGAACAGTTTAACGGGATGGAAACAATTATTAAAAGCAAAGATGGTTGGTTCAATTAAAAAAATGATGAAAAAAAGATTTGGACCAAACTGTAGAGAAAGCGATGTATTATATATATTTAATTTTCCCCCCAGAAATAAATAAATGCCAGGTCATTCTAAGTGGCAAAACGATCCTATGCAAAATACGTAACATGATAAGGTTTTAATTTCTTAAATTACCATTAGAAAACCTATTAAGATTTTATTTTTCAAAAGCTTTCCAATCTCTCTCTTCTCCCCCGCCCTCCCTCTTCCGCTCCTTGCAATTGACAAAGATACCTTTGGTAGAATGACATCCTACTAATTAACACAATAGAAAATGTGTGTATTTTTTACCATCAAAAGTAACTAGATAATTAACAAATAACCCTTAATTATCTATAGATCTCACCTTTCCTAAATGAGGATTGACATTTTAAGAAGAAAAATAAAATTTAACACCCAACTTGCAAAAAAAATAAAATATAAAAAAAAGTTTTGAAAGACGTGTTTGATGTGCATTGTCCTTTGGTGTGAGTATATATGCCAATTACACAAACATAATCTTACAGGATTTTTATTTAAGATATTAAGCATCTGAAGGACTTTAAAGAAAATAATACAAATCTTCAGTGGTGCGTTCCCTTACCCGAATTTCAGAAACACGTTCTTCAAAAGATTAGACAATAGAAGATTCGTATTTTGGGAGGAGTTATGCCCACATTTTCGTTCAGATGTGCCAGAGTTTTCAAGATATTGTATAAATAATTAGGTTAATTCTTTGGGAACACCTTTCTAAGCTGAGAAAAAGAACAAGATGAAATAGGGAAGGCGAAAGAAACCAGTAATATTTAAAAAGTGTTTTGGCTTCTGCAGGAAAAATGTAAGACACGTTTGTAGGAACGAAATTCTCTTGCTGGAGAAAACATAAAGTGTAATTTTGTCCACAAAAAATAATTCCAGGCTTTATCCCACTTTCTTGTTTCCTGAAGTTTTTTAACTGAACAAAACTATATTTTGGGGGGAAATGACAAAAGTTTCTTTAAGTTTTAGATAGATAGAAACAGTCTATACAAGATTCAAATATGTGTGCGATTGTGCGCCTCTCTGTGTAAAATCGTTGTCTATGAAACAATCAAGTCAAACTGAAATAAAAGGAAATAACAGGTCTGAGGCTCTTGGTTCAACTAGAAAGGTAAGTTAATATGCAATCAGAAATCCCAGACTCAGACAAAAATCAATTAAAACGAACTTTCCAAAACGCAAATAATTTTGCATCCTGACAAATAAATTGCGAGGAAGTTTAATGCTCACGTTTTTACGGTGCACTGGGGAATATCTGGGACTATTTGAAACTGGAATAGTGAAGACAATTTTGTCTCTTTACCAGAATCTTGGTTGATGTATTTAATTTGTTAATTTTTATCCCTCCTACAGATTTTTTAATGGCGATATGGAAAATGGGACTCAAAGAGTTTGGTTTTCTTTATTTTATTTTATTTTTAAATATTCTCCTTTTAACACTTGCAAATGGGCAGCTGAGGCTTTAGACTTTGCGAAACCAGGATTTTATTTGTTTATTTTTTAGATACAAATGTTTCGATCAACAAGGTTTACAAATTATGAGACCATTAAAACAAAAACAAGAGCCAAGAAGTCAAAATCAACTCGCTAAAAGATTTGTAAAGAAACTGATTTCCATGAGCAGCTACCGTCCAGGTCAATGATAACAGCAAGGGGCTCGATCCTGCTTTTCTTGCTCAGAAAAGACTTCTGGATCTAGCCCTCCCTTTTCAGGTATTGTTTTTAATATCCCAGCCCGGGATTTCCTCTTCACTGCTGCTCTCCTACCAGGTGGAGCTGCTGACCATCTTGCTCCCGGCACTTTATATGTAAAAGCAACAATAATGAGAATTAATAACTCATAATAATAAAAAGAAGAAGAAGAAGAAGAAACCCGATCTTTGACGCTGAACGTTTTCGGATGATTTTCAGATTAGAAACACAGAATTAACGCTTAAGAGCCCCTTCTTGACTCTGCTCCCAGCAAGCATCCTGTGGATTCCTACAGGTGTAACCTGTCCCCTCTGCAATGATCCCTGCACAGCCAATGACCGACCAAAGGGTACTTAGTGGGGGGTTGTCACTATTCCCATTTGCAGGTGCTTTTGCTGACCGTGTATTCAAACCTTGAGGCCCTATCGCTTATGCTCCCAAAGCTCCCCCTGAAGTCTTACTTCTGCTGTCGTTTACAGCAGAGTAATTCCTCAGCAACTCCACTGGAGTCAAACAAGTTATTCTACTCCTAAGGAAAGTTTTGTCTTTTTGAAGATGGAAGATTGGGCAATATAGTGTTTCAAAAAAAGCAATGTACTTGCACTTCTATTGACTGACGAGGTTACAAAAAACCCACAGATACATTTGTTGGACTAAAAAAAAAAAAACACCTCCAAGGGGTTATAATGCTTTTTTCATATACCCTCAAGGAAATTAAATCCCCCTTAAATCTTCTCAATTGCAACTAGAGACGGCAGCTAATATTAATATTATCATTAATTGAAATGATAACTGTGTCTGAGTTACTGGGAGCTTTCCTTGAGCTTTTTACATGCATGATTTAGGACTGCACTCAGAAGCAATCATTTCTCTGTGTACAACTTACAGTTCTGATCCAGCTATTCCTCACATTTGCTGTATGCAGTTAATGCTGGGGTATCAATGGATGTTTAATAAAATCATGTGGTCTATAATGTATATATTGTTCAAGGTAGCGTCATATATATATGTATATATTGCAATATGCATATGTATGTATATTTCAATGGATACATGCTATGCATATGTCTGGTGTGTGTGACATATAGACACAGACTATATATATATGAGAGGGTTGGATTTACAGTACTTGCTATTAAATAATAATAATAATAATAATTAATTTATTATACTTTAGGGTGAGAAAAGCTGTAAGAGTTATTCTCAGGCAAAAAATATTGCTTTGTAGATTTCATATGATCTTTCTAATTCCACGTTTTATATTTTTATGACTTCTTGCCAGCATCTCAGTATGTTTCTGTTTAGATATACTAAGCTCCTTGAAATTAATTAACCTGTGGTCAGCTAAAAAAAACACGTAATACTGGTTAAGCTATATTCCTTTACAACGTTTGGTCACAGTTAGTTACAGAATTTTCCAGCTGTGAAGATGATGTACACTATTTCCTGTAATTGAATTGCTGTTATAACACCTTTCAAGAGGAAAAGTGATACATGACAAAAGTTTAACTGACGCTGGGATCTTATCTGGAATAAAAACTTCACTTGAGTCATTACATTCAGAGAGGCTCCCAATATTGTCCATTTATGTTTGTCTTTAATGTTGGGTGTGCAATTTGAGTTCCTTTGTAATGTCACCAGCAGAGAGCAAATGTTAGAACATCCCTAGGTGGAATAACTAAACCACTAGAAGCAATAAATCTCCCCTAGTGATTGCGAATGCACACTGGAAAACGTACCTAAAAGGCGCATAACATGACTGAGAATTATAATGAAAGCAATGGCATTTCATAGAAACATGTTAGTGGCACTGTGGTACATTTTTAAGCCAAGTTGTGTTGCATCCAACGTATTGTGTTGTACAAAGATCTATCTCTGATCTCCGTCCTCTGAGGTTTGCCCAACTGCTTGAATTTTCGATACTCTAACCACAAAATCGCCCTGGAATTTACAGCCAACCGGTGCAACCAGCGGTGTCCACAAACAATGTAGAACCAGGTAAACCTGCCACCATCCATACCACTGCAGGTGGTTTCCATTGCTCCCTGAACTAACTTACCTAGTTCTCAGCCTCATCATCAAAAGCTACCTGAAGTGACCACTTCTCACCAACCCTGATAAATGTAAGATCTCAGTATTCGTAAGAAGTTTAGAGCGGTTTGCAGACTTCAAAAATACAACTCGCATCAAACCGCATTCCATTAAAAACCTGAGCCTGAAATTGATATTTGGGTAAATGCTTTAAAATGCAAATATCCAGTTGCTGCTTCGATTAAACCTTTTAGGTAACTGACAAGTGCTATAGAATGCCTTCCATACTCTAGTACCACCAGTGTGTGTGTGTGAGGGGGGTGGGATTGGAGGGGGGCGGGAAGGAAGAAATTAATGTAAACCAAGAAGCAATACAAAATAAGTCTTCACATGTTTGGGATAGGCAACTGAATTTAGATCCTATATATCTTCCAAACAGTAACAGATTCTTTAGGGCATGGGAGAGATTACTCCGTAAAATAATTTCAAAGCAGACTGTTCATCAGATCCCATTATTATTAAAAGGGAGGACCAGGTGAAAAAAAATATCTGCAGCATTTGAAAAACAAACACACATTTTAAATAATTTCTGTAACTTTCGCTACCTTTGGCGCTTTTGGCAAGAGTACAAATAAAAAACCCGAGGAATCAGAAGTGTTTTTTCCCCCTCGGTGTCACATCACAGCCTTTCCTTCATCAACTTCAAAGAGGCCTGAAAGGACAAATATTCTGATACAGCTAATAACACATGGAGAGACAGAATTTGCATTCCTTAGCAAATGTAAGTGCTCATTAATCAAATCATGTATTTAGCTAAGAACATCTTTCCAGTGCCGCTGAGAGATTGAAAAGTGTTAGAATAGCGACGAGGTGAGGTCTGAGCAATTTTTGATTGACACTTTTTGCCAATAATGTATCTCAGGTCAGTGATGACTATTTTAAACCTGTAAATTCATAATAATTAATAAGAATAATACACAATGGAAAAGCTGGAGAGAGACGGTCCTGCAACTTTTGAGGCTTTGCTTCGGAGATAGCTGCAATGCGTAATTTCCCCAAGACAACACCAATTGCGCTGCTAGGCCCAGGGATTTACAACTCTTAGGGACAAAATTTCCGGTAACTTTAACGTAAGCGCTGCAGGGTCAGCCCTGGGGTCTGTGACGATGTTAAAAACAATCTATTATACACCAAAGAATTGGTTACGTTCTATTACGTTACCGCATCAGATTTGCTGGGAGAGCTAAGGTGGTTTGGGTCTCTTAATAGCCAGTGTTGTTACTTTCCCTTATTATTACTATCGTTTCACGCGGAGGGAAGACAGAACTCCGACTGACATTGTCTGAACTCTCTCTCGAGTGAAATCCTTCCCATGCCACATTGTGGGACAGAGCATCATAGGCACCAGGGAGAGGGGATTTCATTCAGTGAGGAGTAATCGTGTATTTTCTGTGCCCATCAAGCAGTGTCTGTAAGTGGCTTTCATGCAGTGACACACATTGGCACACTCCCCACGAACGTACCTTTCCTTTAAAGCAACCCGTGCAGGGAAAGAAAAAAATCTGCTCTATCTATAAAGTTTGCATCACCCTCGCAGCTGAGCGCTCTTGGCAGGGTATGTCCCTTCTCTCTTCTGATCAAAGGAAATGGGGGCACAATTGTCCTTCTTCCGATCCTATATTTCATTGACTTTGAAACTGCGCTTGACATAAACTGGAGAGCGAGGACATTCACTCATTCCCTCTGTGTTTAGGAATCTACATATTGATATAACTCCAGAGAGGCAGACTAAGCAGCTTCCCATGCTGGGATATATTCCAGGCGTACTGAGGATAGTTTACTTCAAGGTACTCCTCTGAAGAGCAGGGAGAAAAGCAGGCAAAGGTATCAAAGCACGGAAAGTAACCTTATTCTTCTCTTTCCAGGGGCTAATGGACTAAAGAGAGTGAGAAACAGAGAGCGTAGTCTAGTTACACTCGGTGCGCATACTACTATTGTTTTGACTAGAGTTTTTGTGGTTAGTTTTTGAGTGTACTCTGCACTGGACTCTTTATTCCTCGGTGTATTTGAATACAATTTACCAGGTTGCAGTAACTTATTGTTTTACATCGGTATGGGACACTCTGCTAAAGAAGAGCTCTGTGGAGCTCCAAAGTTTATCTCACCAACAGAAGTCAGTCCAATAAAAGATATTACCTCACTCACCTTGTCTCATATAGATACAGTTTTGACATCCCTTACCTCTCACTTCCATATGGATGTGTTAACCAACTTTTCCATTCATAACCAGGGTTTTAGCACATCTTTACACCATCTATTAGAGACTGAAACTGTTGAAGTCCATTTTTTGATAACAGAAAAGTACACTCTGGTGCCTTAGACCTGCTGAGATTTAGATACAATAGATCTAGTGGGAAACAATCAGCAAAAAATTAAAGCTGATTTTTATTAAATCTTTGAGTTCGCTATTTAAAGAAAAATCCAAAATGGGATCAGGTCTGGATACTCGTCAATAATCAACCCCGGGCCTTTTCTTCCCCAACAAATGTCAAACTGTATTCTCGTTTATACTATTGTAAATCTGGAATTATTCCACTGCAATCAGGAATTCTCCTCCAAGAGAGTAGAATTAAGGCCCTAATGTTTCTTTAAGAATGTTTATTAACACCAAGATCAGCAAATTGGAATTCTCTGGTATTCCAAACACAAACGGTTGCGTTAAAATGAAAATAAATAAATAAACATAAAATCTTAAGAACAGTGGAGAACTGCTTTGCCACTTTAAAAATGATGATTTGAGAAGCTATCCTGCATTCCTTAAACAACTACTGTTGTTTTAGCTGCATAATTCATTGGTAGGGAAAATGTAGATAAAATCTGATCGTAGTGGAAATGGGTAGGTGTATCTCTGGTTTAAAGGTGATGGGTGAGTGGGATGTGAGAGCAGAATTCACGGTAGATATAAGAACCCCCAAATGGAGCTCCTGGGTTTCTAGCATTTAGTTTTAAAACTATAACTATAACATCATTAACAATATTTTAAAGGGAAATATGTTCTGAATTGTCACTTCTAACTGACAAATTGATCATAATTTGAGGTCCTTACATCATGTCTGCGTTTCTTTCAAAAAGAAATTTAACCACAAGTTACTGGGACCAACTTATGTGTTAGGTAAAAATCTCTCCACCGCAGGAATTACTGGATAAAATTGGATTGTGTTCCCAGTGCAGGTCCTTCCTGGCCTTCAAATATATGGATCTATTTTAATGAAGATTTTTGGTTTGGAATTTCTTTGGTTTTCATTAAATATATTAAAAAGTGTGTTTTTTCTCATGCTCAGATAACTCCAGCACAGCTGAATATAATTTGATTGTAACTTTAGTGAGACTTGTATTTCATCAGTGATGAGCATGGGTGCTACAAAGACTATGCTGATGAAGTTTAGGATTTCTGGGAAGTTTCACATGTGGTTCTCAGAGAGGGTTACAAGCTTTGTGTTTGGTGAGACAGAAGCATACGTAGGACTTCAAAGAAGTCCTAGGTTTCGGTAGCATAATCTGTAGAATTTGTCAGTCTGAGTCTTTCTGTTGGAACAGATTTATGGTGCTCATAGATTTAATAACTGTCTGACAGATTTAGGATTAAAAAGACAAAAAAAAATGTCTACATAATCCAGAATCCAGGGCCCTCAGGTTGAACACATTCATGTTCTGCACAACACATCTAGAATAGTGGAATCTTTCAATAAGGAAAAATGACACCTCCAACACCAGCAGGAAATGTATGTGATTTTTGACTGAAAAGGAGTTTGGTGCAGTTAAATTTGAAAACATCTTAACTGTGCAGCTGTATACAAAGATACAGCAGACTTGTCTGAAGGGTCAGAAAGCCTGATGACTATGCACACTTCCTTGGAAAAGTTGGAGTCTACCTGCCTGCATGGTGTTTCACGTACCATGTGCTGGGTAATAAAATGAAAGGACTCCATGCTTCTAAAACTAAACTAGTTCTTTATTAAGAAAACTATTTACAGAGAAACTGCACTTGCAGCTAGCATTCTACCCATGTGAACACAGACTGACTTCCTGGTGCCTCCTTCAAACTCTTCCCTCCTGCAACCTGTTCTCCTCGCTACAAGCTCCATGCAGATTGTCACATCTTTCCTTTTAACAATTGTTGTTGTTGTATTTTTTGTGCCAGTTTTTGCTGACTTGTTGCAGCCAGGGGTTACTAGTAGATAGTCCATCCTTTGGACATGGCTTTTACTGCCAGCTCCATTGCAGCCTGTTTTCAATGCTTTGTTCAGTGGTTTTGAATCAAGGCATATCCCAAGGTTACCTGAAGTTTTCTCACTTCAGCTAGGTTGCTGATCCACTGTTCATTTTAACTGATATAAGTATGTCTGTTCTTTGCAGGCTTGCCAGTTCCTTCTTCAGTAGTTTCACCGGGGCTAATGGAACTCTGTTTCAGTAGTCCAAAGGGCTGCAGTATTTCTAACATCAGCTTGCCCTCTACGTGTCTATCTCCTTGAAATATGTCCTTATATTCTGTAGAAAGCTGTGAAAGGACTCAGGGTTTTTTTTTCTTCTTTCTCTCTCACATTGGGGATATTCTGGTATTGGGCTATGATAAAATCCAAGGCTTGCACTGCCCAGCAGTGGGTGGCACTCCTGTGTGGCAACTAGTCTAAACAAGTGATCATGTCCCTTGTTTTGTGGGTTTCTTAATGACAGCCTGCATTTGCCCACTGGCCTCAGAATGGTTTTATTGTCCACCAGCATGTGATCACATTTCTCCAGTCTAACATTGCTGCTTATCAGTGTGCTTTAGGGTTGTACATTCTCACTCTGGAAGCAGTCCAGTATTGTGTTATTGGTAAGGAAGTAAATTTGTCACCACTGTGGATTTTGTGACTTTTTCCCCCCATCCTTCTCTTTGAGCCCTGTAATTCAGCTCTTCTGCCATTTTTGGTACACCCAGAACATTAAAAAGTGCCATTGCTATGGGGAAACGTTCCTGTTCTTCCAGCAGGGTGTGTGTGTGTGTGTGTGTGTCTGTGAGAGAGAGAATATCTTATCACCGCCTGCCTACAGAGTAGATGAATCCTAGCTCCAGCTAGGGAAGGAAAAGGGTTTAATAAATTTTATGGGAAAGGACCACCACCCTGAATGGATTAGTCAATTGTTGGAGCTGGGCTTCAGCCTTTAGAATTGTCTGGGAGATAGGGTGACCAAACAGCAAGGGTGAAAAATTGGGACAGGGGGTGGAGAGTAATAGGAGCCTATATAAGAAAAAGAACCCAAGGGACTGTTCCTATAAAATTGGGACCACTGGTCACCTTAGTGAGAGAGGTCTTTGATCCCATGGAGGGAGGCACTGTGCTTGTGGTACGCCACCTACAGGGCCAGTGCTGAACAGAATGAGGTGGGGACTCTGAACTTAGACTCTTTGAGGCTCATTTGACTTTGTCTGTAGTTTTCCCCTGAAGCACTGGAGACACTTCTCAATAAGCCCCATCATAAAATCATGACAAATAACACCGACAAAGCTGGGGTGCCTGGCCCAGAGTCATCTGAATGCAACTGACCCTGCTGCTATCTTTCCACCCTCAACCCCATGTGGACGATAAAGATTCTGTTACCATATGCCCCTCCCTCCCACACGCTGAAGTGTATGAACATTCTATCACTGGATAGGCCAATGTCAGAGGGAATCCAGTCAACATGAAGCCCTTGCTTGTAGGAAGAGCAGATTCATGCGTTCTTCCTCTCTCTAATTTCAGCAGGTCCCTCTGTATTATTTCTCTGTGTTCCCTGGTCTTCGGAACACCCAGCCGTTTAGCAGCACCTTCAGATTTCATTAACCTGTTCTCTGCTTCTTCTTCTCTATGTCATTCACGAAGATCTTAAAAAAAGTTGGAGCTCATGTAGATTCCGCAGCACTTCAGGAGACACTTGCCCCAAATTTGATAATTTGCCACTTGTTATTGCTCTTTGTTTGTGGCTCTTCAGCGACATTTCCATTAATCACAAAGTGTCCTTTTCTGAGCCTGTTTGAATTAATTCTGAGAGTAAGTTTTCATGAGACACGGCCACAAAGGTGCTCCTAAAAACTATGTACAGATCCTCAATCAGTGTAAATCATCATGGTTCAGCTGAAGTCAAAGGAGCTATGACCATTTACACCAGGTGAAGATATGGTCCCACTTATGTTGTATCTTCTGTTTCCTGTTCTTCCACACGTCTAATAATTTTATCCAAAAAGTAAATTAGCCAATTTATTCCCTTCCCCCGCACCCCTGGCAAAATTTGTTCTTTATTATCAGCTTTCTTATTGCTCATGGGTCCATTCTGATCTAGGGGTGGAGCTTCATCTAAGATGTTTAAGTCTACCAGGCTGACACATGGATTTATGAGAGTTCTGGTCCTGTTTAGTATCTTTATGAATGACCTAGAGGAGGCAGTAAATAGCAAATTCATGACATCGGGGGAGTTTCCTCCACCATCTGCTTCCCTTTCTTCTCTTCCAAGATGGAGTGGAGTTGGGGTTGAAAAGTGCTGCACTCCAGCCTTCCTGCACTAGCAGAAATGATTTTAAAAGTCTGGTCCAGCCAACTTAGGTAAGAGCAACCTTACGGCTGCTCAAATTTGTTCCATAGGCCAGTTCAGACCTTGGCCAGCCCAGGATTAGGGAAAGTGGCTTAAAGTAACATATTTCTTCCTCCAGTTTCAGTTGTGCAAAGCATCAGCTTCATGCAACTTATCCACCCCCTAGATTTTATCTTTGAGGCCCTTAAAGTAGTAGGACTTAGCTATCAAATTATAGTAGCTCAGGTGTATTTAACAGGTACAGAATGAAGGGTTCGGTCAGTGGAAGATATTTGCTCATAGAATTTGCTCCTGTTCAAAACCAGGATATGCTCAAGTCTTGCTACCATCAGGTTATGATGAGACCTGTCTTCCAGCAGGCAGTCATCTAACAGCCATGTGCTAGATCAGCCCCCACCAACATGCTCATGAGTAGAGAAAAATTACAACCCCCCCCGCCACCTCTCCTTTCAAAAACAGCTCTGAACTGAAGTATTCTAAAATATATGGCTAAAATGTAAAGGGTTTAGTCAGTTGAAGAGGTGCTGGTGAAGTTAATTTATATAGCAGGGCACAAAATCTAGATACTGTAAGTATGATAGCCTTATAATTAATGAATACATATTAATAATTCCCTTCCTCTTCCATGATGGCAGATTTTAATATTTGCTTCCTTACTCATGAGAATGGTTAATTTTTTAAAACTGGCTTTCCTGAATTCAATATGCTTGTGCTGTAGTGACCAGCAAACCTGCTTCTTATTATGCAGGTATGAAATGAGTGTGGTGTCTGGCTCTATTTCTGCTTTATACCCTCACATTCTCAACATACTCCTTTATCCACCTATCATAGATACTTATATAGGCCCCCTCAGCACAGCATCTGAGCACCTCACAATCTCTAATGTATTCATCCTCACAACACCCCAAGGAGGTAGATAGGATTTAGTATCCCCATTTTACAGAAGGGAAACTGAGGCTAAGAGACTTGCCTAGGGTCACATAGGATGTTCATAGCTGAAAAGGAATTGAAACGCAGGGATCCTACAGCCCAGGCTAGCACTCTAACCACTGCATTATCCTTCCTGCATCTTATGCCTTATACAGATATTTATCTGCCTCTCAGGGCTGAAGTCTTGGGAGTCAAGCTTCTCTTCTCTCTGCTCCTTGATACGACATTTGCAAACACTTACCAGTCAATCTTCAAATCCTTCCTTCCTCTCCTCATTCCTTCAGAAAAAGGACATGTGAAAAATGAGGCCAGCATATAATCACCTCCTTCTGAAGATAACTCACAGTTGAACTACTCCACTGGTTCCTGTGCTTAAGGCTATTCCCTTTTCCGTCTGGCTCAGTGGCAACTGTTTTCATGGAGTTTTAGACTAGCTCAGAGTGAAATCTATAACGCACATTATGGAAATCTTGCAAATATTGGAAGGGTTTGTTGATCAGAGTTCAAAGTTCTGGTAAGTCGTTTTCTTCACCTCTAAAGAAACACAGTCTCTGTGCTCTCTAAGGCCTGGTCTACACTACGCGTTTAAATCGATTTAAAGAGCGTTAAATTGATTTAATGCTGTACCCGTCCACACTACAACACCCTTTATATCGATATAAAGGGCTCTTTAAATCGATTTCTGTACTCCTCC